>NC_058133.1:252736137-252858985 GCF_016433145.1 Gracilinanus agilis | reverse complement strand
ATTGTACTAGAAACACTAGCAGTAGCAATTAGAGAAGAAAAAGAAATTGAAGGTATTAAAATAGGCAATGAGGAGACTAAGCTATCACTCTTTGCAGATGATATGATGGTCTACTTAAAAAATCCTAGAGAATCAACTAAGAAGCTTGTAGAAATAATCAACAACTTTAGCAAAGTTGCAGGATACAAAATAAATGCACATAAATCATCAGCATTTCTATACATTTCCAACACATCACAGCAGCAAGAGGTGGAGAGAGAAACACCATTTAAAAGCACCCTAGACAATATAAAATACTTGGGAATCTATCTACCAAAACAAACACGGGAATTATACAAAAACAACTACAAAACACTTTCCAAACAAATCAAACTAGATCTAAACAACTGGAAAAACATTGATTGCTCCTGGGTAGGACGAACTAACATAATAAAAATGACCATTCTACCCAAATTAATTTACCTATTTAGCGCCATACCTATCAAACTACCAAAAAACTTTTTCACTGAATTAGGAAAAACTATAACAAAGTTCATTTGGAATAACAAAAGATCAAGAATATCAAGGGAAATAATGAAAAAAAATGTGAAGGAAGGGGGCCTAGCAGTACCAGATATTAAACTATACTATAAAGCAGCAGTCATCAAAACAATATGGTACTGGCTAAGAGACAGAAGGGAGGATCAGTGGAATAGACTTGGGGTAAATAACATCAGCAAGAGAGTATATGATAAACCCAAAGAGCCCAATTTTTGGGACAAAAAAAATCCACTATTTGACAAAAACTGTTGGGAAATTTGGGAAACAATATGGGAGAGATTACGTTTAGATCAACATCTCACACCCTACACCAAGGTAAATTCAGAATGGGTGAATGACGAATATAAAGAGGGAAACTATAAATAAGTTAAGTGAACACAGAATAGTATACTTGTCAGATCTCTGGGAAACGAAAGATTTTAAAACCAAGCAAGAGTTAGAGAAAATTACAAAATGTAAAATAAATTATTTTGATTATATAAAACTAAAAAGCTTTTGTACAAACCAAAACAATGTAGCCAAGATCAGAAGGGAAACAACAAATTGGGAAAAAATCTTTATAACAAAAAACTCTGACAAGGGTCTAATTACTCAAATATACAAGGAGTTAAATCAATTGTATAAAAAAAATCAAGCCATTCCCCAATTGATAAATGGGCAAGAGACATGAATAGGCAATTTTTAGGTAAAGAAATCAAACCTATCAATAAGCACATGAGAAAATGTTCTAAATCTCTAATAATTAGAGAAAAGCAAATCAAAACAACTGAGGTATCACCTCATACCTAGCAGAATGGCTAAAATGAAAGAAGGGGAGAGTAATGAATGTTGGAGGGGATGTGGCAAAATTGGGACATTAATGCACTGCTGGTGGAGCTGTGAACTGATCCAACCATTCTGGATGGCAATTTGGAACTATGCTCAAAGGGCTATAAAAGAATGCCTGCCCTTTGATCCAGCCATCCATTGTTGGGATTGTACCCCAAAGAGATCATAGATAAACAGACTTGCACGAAAATATTTATAGCTGCGCTTTTTGTGGTGGCAAAAAACTGGAAAATGAGGGCATGCCCTTCAGTTGGGGAATGACTGAACAAATTGTGGTATATGCTGGTGATGGAATACTACTGTGCTAAAAGGAATAATAAACTGGAGGAATTCCATGTGAATTGGAAAGACCTCCAGGGATTGATGCAGAGTGAAAGGAGCAGAGCCAGAAGAACATTGTACACAGAGACTGATATACTGTGGTAAAATTGAATGTAATGGACTTCTCTACTAGCAGAAATGCAATGACCCAGGACAATTCTGAGGGACCTATGGAAAAGAATGCAACCCACATTCAGAGGAAGAACAGCAGGAGAGGAAACACAGAAGAAAATCAACTGCTTGAATACATGGGTTGATGAGGACATGATTGGTGATCAAAAGTACCACACCAATGCAACTATCAACAATTTGGAAATAGGTCTTGATTAATGACACATGTGAAAACCAGTGGAAATGCATATCAGCCAGGGGAGGGGGAAGTTTGGGGGGTGAAGGGGAAAGTAAGAACATAAATCATGTAACCATGTTAACTTTTCTAAAATATAAATATTAATAAATGTTTAAAATTAAAAAAAAAAAGATTACAAATTGCTCCAGAAGAATGAGAACTGATAAAAATCCAGGAGATTTGGCAATTAAGAGATCTTTGGTGACTTTGGAGAAAGCAGTTTCAATCAAAAGATGAGCTTGGAAGCGAGCCTAGAAATTCAAGAAGAAAGAGAGGAGTGGAAGCATAAAAAAGAGGAAGAGATATGTGAAGGCACCAATATCTACCTGGATTTCCCCTTCCTTCCCCAACAGGGGAATGTAACAGGGATTAATTTTAGTGACAAAGCTGTCCCTGCAACCTGATTGACCCCTGCCTCTCTTTACACAGTTTTCTCATCACCAGAGGGCATAAAATAATGGAGTAACCTCTCCAGTTCGGTGGATGTCTGAAGACCACATCAGCCATTGCACCCAGTCCTGCGGAACAGAGACATGTTTTTTTTCCATATGGAGAGGACGAGGGTTGCTTTTATAGTAGCTAAGTGTCACTATAGTCTTGTTGCATATCCTTGCTATGTTAGGGCAAGGTAATCCAAGATCAGTAAACATCTTATATCATCTCAAAAGCAAACAGGATCTTTGTCAGGTCCATCTTTGTCATCTTTTTTTTTTTTAATAATATTTTTTGGAAAAGTTATCATGGTTACATGATTCATGTTCTTACTTTCCCCTTCACACACACCCCCCCCACACCTCCCCTCCTTCCCATAGCCGATGCACATTTCCACTGCTTTTAACTTGTGTCATCCATCAAGACTTATTGTTGATAGTTGCATTGGTGTGGTAGTTTCAAATCTACATCCCCAATCCTGTCCACCTCAACCCATGTGTTCAAGCAGTTGCTTTTCTTCTGTATTTCCTCTCCTGTAGTTCTTCCTCTGAATGTGGGTTGCGTTCTTTTCCATAAGTCCCTCAGAATTGTTATGGATCATTGTATTGCTGCTAGTACAGAAGTCCATTACATTCTATTTTACCACAGTATATCACAGTATATCAGTCTCTGTGTACAATGTTCTTCTGGCTCTGCTCCTTTCACTCTGCATCAATTCCTGGAGGTCTTTCCAGTTCACATGGAATTCCTCCAGTTTATTATTCCTTTTAGCACAATAGTATTCCATCACCAGCATATACCATAATTTGTTCAGCCATTCCCCAATAAAAGGGCATTCCCTTGTTTTCCAGTTTTTTGCCACCACAAAAAGCGCAGCTATAAATATTTTTGTACAGGTCTGTTTATCTATGATTTCTTTGGAGTACAAACCCAACAATGGTATGGCTGGATCAAAGGGCAGGCAATCTTTTATAGCCCTTTGAGCATAGTGCCAAATTGCGATCCAGAATGGTTGGATCAGTTCACAATTCCACCAGCAATGCATTAATGCCCTAATTTTGCCACATCCCCTCCAACATTCATTACTCTCCCCTACTATCATTTTAGCCAATCTGCTAGATATGAGGTGATAACTCAGTGTTGTTTTGATTTGCATTTCCTTAGTTATTAGAGATTTAGAACACTTTCTCATGTGCTTATTAATAGTTTTTATTTCTTTATCTGAAAATTGCCCATTCATGTCCCTTGCCCATTTATCAATTGGGGAATGGCTTGATTTTTTATACAATTGATTTAACTCCTTGTATATTTGAGTAATTAGACCCTTGTCAGAGTTTTTTGTTATAAAGATTTTTTTCCCAATTTGTTGTTTCCCTTCTGATCTTGGCTACATTGTTTTGGTTTGTACAAAAGCTTTTTAGTTTTATATAATCAAAATAATTTATTTTACATTTTGTAATTTTCTCTAACTCTTGCTTGGTTTTAAAATCTTTCCTTTCCCAGAGACCTGACAAGTATACTATTCTGTGTTCACTTAATTTATTTATAGTTTCCCTCTTTATATTCAGGTCATTCACCCATTCTGAATTTACCTTGGTGTAGGGTGTGAGATGTTGATCTAAACCTAATCTCTCCCATATTGTTTCCCAATTTTCCTAACAGTTTTTGTCAAATAATGAGGTTTTGTCCCCAAAGTTGGGCTCTTTGTGTTTATCATACACTGTCTTGCTGATGTCACTTACCCCAAGTCTATTCTATTGATTTTTCCTTCTGTCTCTTAGCCATGTTGTTTTGATGACTGCTAATTTATAGTATAGTTTAATATCTGGTACTGCTAGGCCCCCTTCCTTCACATTTTTTTCATTATTTCCCTTGATATTCTTGATCTTTTGTTCTTCCAAATAAACTTAGTTTTTTTCTGATTCAGTAAAGAAGTTTTTTGGTAGTTTGATAGTTATGGCACTAAATAAATTAATTAATTTGGGTAGAATGGTCATTTTTATTAACCTTGCATTCCTGGTATAAATCCCACCTGATCATGATGGATAATCCTCTTGATCACTTGTTGGAGTCTTTTTGCTAGTATTCTATTTAAGAGTTTTGCATCTGTGTTCATTAGGGAGATTGGTCTATAGTTTTATTTCTCTGTTTTTGATCTACCTGGCTTTGGAATCAGTACCATATTTGTGTCATAAAAGGAATTTGGTAGGACTCCTTCTTTGCTTATCATATCAAATAATTTGTATAGTATTGGGATTAGTTTTTCTTTGAATGTTTGATAGCATTCACTTGTGAATCCATCAGGCCCTGGAGATTTTTTTCTTAGGGAATTCTTTGATGGCTTGTTCAATTTATTTTTCTGATATGGGATTGGTATTCTATTTCTTCTGCTGTTAATCTAAGCAATTTATGTTTTTGTCAATATTCATCCATATCACCTAGATTGCTATATTTGTTGCCATATAATTGGGCAAAATAGTTTTTAATGATTGCCTTAATTTCCTCTTCATTAGAGGTGAGGTCTCCCCTTTCATTTTTGATACTGTTAATTTGGTTTTCTTCTTTCCTCTTTTTATTAGATTGACCAGTACTTTGTCTATTTTGTCTATTTTTTCAAAATACCAGCTTCTACTCTTATTTATTAATTCAATAGTTCTTTTACTTTCAATTTTATTAATTTCTCCCTTGATTTTTAGTATTTCTAATTTGGTTTTCATCTGGGGATTTTTAATTTGCTCACTTTCTAGTTTTTTAAGTTGCATGCCCAATTCATTAATCTCTGCCCTCCCTAATTTGTTAATATATGCACTCAAGGATATAAATTTCCCCCTGAGTACTGCCTTGGCTTCATCCCACAGAGTTTGGTAGGATGTCTCATCATTGTCATTCTCTTCAATGAAATTGTTGATTGTTTCTATGATTTCTTCTTGGACTAACTGGTTTTGGAGAATCATATTATTTAATTTCCAATTAGTTTTTGATTTGCCTGTCCAGGTGCCCTTACTAATTATTATTTTTATTGCATTATGATCTGAGAAAGTTACATTTATTATTTCTGCTCTTTTGCATTTGTTTGCAATGTTTCTATGCCCTATTACATGGGCAATCTTTGTGAATGTATCATGTGCAGCTGAAAAGAAGGTGTATTCCTTTTTGTCCCTATTTATTTTTTTCCACATATCTATTAAATCTAATTTTTCTAGGGCTTCATTCACCTCTCTTACCTCTTATTTATTTATTTTTTGTTTGATTTATCTAGATCTGAAAGAGGAATATTTAAATCTCCCACTAGTATGGTTTTACTATCTATTTCCTTCTTGAATTCTACCAGTTTCTCCTTTAGGAATTTGGATGCTATGCCATTTGGTGCATACGTATTGAGCACTATTATTTCCTCATTGTCTATACTGCCTTTTATCAGGATGTAATTACCTTCCCTGTCTTTTTTAATTATATCTATTTTTACTTTGGCTTTATCAGAAATCATGATCGCCACTCCTGCCTTTTTTTTCTCATTTTACGCCCAAAAGATTTTGCTGAAGCCCTTTATTTTAAACTTGTGTATGTCCACCCGCCTCATATGTGTTTCTTGTAGACAACTTATGTTAGGATTTTGGTTTCTAATCCAGTCTGCTATTTGCTTCTGTTTAATGGGTGAGTTCATCCCATTCACATTCAGAGTTATAATTATCAGTTGTGCATTCACTGACATTTTGGTATCCTCCCCTAATTCTATCCCTTCTTCTTACACTATTTCCTTTTAAACCAGTGGTTTGCTTTAAGCCAGTAACCCTTGTCCCCTCCCTTGATTTACTTCCCTTTCTACCCCCTCCCTTATTATTCCCCTCTTTTTATTTTTAAGGCCTAATGAAATCCCTCCCCCTTCTTTTCCCCTCCCTTTTTTGACCTCCCCACTCCCCTGCTCCCCTTGGTTTATCCCTCGACTTTCTCAGTAGGGTTAGATAGAGTTTTATATCCCAATGGATATAACTACTCTTCCCTCTCAGGGTTAATTCTGCTGAGGGTAAGGTTTAAATATTACTTCTTAATGCTCTCTTCCTCTCCTTCTTTTAATAGTATTCATCCCTTCCCCTTCCCATGCCCTCTTTGTGTGTAATAGAACATCCTATTTTTCTTATTCCTTCAAGGTTCTCTTGGTATCCTCTACTATTCACCCCCCACAGTAAATGTCTTATATCATCTCAAAATCAGACAGGGTCTTTGTCAGGCCCATCCTTGTCATCTTGACACATAGACCTAAGAGGAGATGATAGACTCCTTGCTTCTTATTTACATCATGTCTTCTCTTTGGTACCAGCACTCAGCAACTAACTTGCCTTTAAAATTTACTCAATTCTGTCTAGACCCTTTTTGCAGTCATCTATGCACTCCAGGTCACTTTCTCTCCTTTCCAATAAATTCACTTCCCAGGTCATAGTCTTGTATGGCTTCCTGGGTATCTGATTACCTCGCTATATCAGCAATATCCTAACCCAATATCCAGACCGGGCATTCTATCTACTGAGCCACCTAGCTGCCCTTCATTTCTTTCTTTCTGCATTTTTCTGAGCTGGAGTTATAAACTAGATCTCAAAATTCCATTAGCTTCTTTTTAAGCAAAGTGATATACCAGTTGTGACTTTCTGCAATATCTTAACCCCTTCCCCTATGCAAATTGGGCTTAATTTTCCTGAATTATGGCAAAGATATCATCTTTTAAAAGTTAATTAATAGGGTCCTGGTATCATGCCTGCCTCAATAGAATATTTTTGGCAAAGTCATGCAAATCCAGAGAAGAGATTGTGCAGAAAAAGGTTGTCAGCCGTGTCAAAGATAGTAATAATGTCAAGAAGGATGCAAATTGGGGAGGGGGGGAGACAATTAGGTTTGGCAATTAAAAGATCATTGGTAAGTTTGCAGAGAGCAGTTTCATTTGAAAAATGAGGTTGGAAAGCAGAGTGCGGTGGGTTCAGAAGAAAGTGAGAAGCATTCAATATAGAGTCTTCTGAAGTTTAAATATAAAATGGTGGAAAGATATAAAAATTATAGTAGATAAGTACTCGAGTTTTGTTTTGTTTTGTTTACACTAAGCGAAGACACAAATATATAGGCAGTAGAAAAGTTAGTAGATAGTATATCTGGAAAAACTGAAGATGTATAATTGGGAATGACTATGGGAACAGTCTTGTGGAGAAAATGGGACAGATGACAGGAAAGGTACACGTGAAGGAGATGACTTTGGTAAGAAGGACCTCTTCGTTCAAGACGGGGGTAAAGGAGGAGATAGTAGAGGAATGTGTCTGAGTCAATTGAGATGAAGAGGAGATAAAGGAGAGCTCTTGATGAATGGTCTAAGTTTTTTTTTCCCCCAGTGAAGTATGAGGCAAAGGATTCGAGGGTATAGGAAGGGATGCTGTAAGAGGCTTAAGGCAAGAGAAGAAAGTTTAGACTAGCCACTATGGAGAGGGGGCTAGTGAATCAAATATAGAACAGTAAAACTTGCTTTAGTATAGAAAGGGCTTAATTCAGATTAGATTATATCAATTTGCATGGAACTCTTTTCATGTTATTTTCTGACTGCTTTTAGCTCTCTTCATTGGCACATTAATAGAAGCAAAGGAGGAACTGGTGGTAGAAATAATCCATGGGTAAGATTTGGCATGGGTGTAATTGGTGTTAGGATAAGGGAGCAAGGTATTCAAGAGTAGAGAAGGCAGCTGGATAGCTCAGTGGATTGAGAGCTAGGCCTAGAGATGGAAGGTCCTGGGTTCAAATCTGGCCTCAGACCCTTCCTAGCTGTGTGACCCTGGGCAAGTCACTTTACCCCCATTGTCTAACCCTTACCACTCTTCTGCCTTGGAACCCACACATAGTTTTGATTCTAAGGCATAAGGTAAGGGTTTAAAAAAAAAGTAGAGAATAAGATCAAGTTACATTGGTTGTCCATGCAATTGACAGAAAATGGAGACAGAAAATGAAGGAGAGTATAACCAATGCAGGAATTGATTTCTTATAAATTTGACTTAGTTCTTTGTATATTTGGGAAATTAGATCTTTGTCAGAGAATTTTGTTATAAAAAAATTTTCCCAGTTCTACAACAAGAGGGCAATATAGACATTGAAAGGAGCCATAGATCACCCTCTACACTAGACACTGAAAAGACAACCCCCAGGAATATAATAGCCAAATTCAAGAGCTTCCAACTAAAAGAAAAAAATTTTACAAGCCAGAAAGAGACAATTCAGATATCAAAGAGCACCAATCAGGATCACACAGGAATATATGGGTGAGCCAGATGATGGCCAACCTGTGGTACCAGACTGGCAGTGTAGTTCGAAGAGTCCTAGAGCTTAACATATGTTAAGCATTGCAACTTACACTGAGTTCAAGTCCTTAGTATTGGCGTGGGAGTACCTCAATCCCACCTGTATTTGTATGATCTTTTTGACCTTGTGCTCCTTGGCACTGTGCAGATTTTCTCATCAATCCCATTGGGATTGGTCAGTCGGTCTCCATGACCTTGTGCTTTCTTACCACTATTAATGGCTCTTGTGTTCCCTTCTCCTGGAATCAGGCAGGAGCATTAATCACAGTCCCATAACATTTAACAATACATGGCAGGTTCCCAAAGTCTAAAGCCTTGTGAATAAGCAGTAATATTACAGCAAATATATATTCTAAAATTATAGCACTGCAAAAATAAAAAAAATTAAGTGATTATATGTACTTAAGTACAAGAAATGAGAAAAGGGGGGGAAATCAATTATTCTATTAAAAGATAATAGGAAAAGCAATAAGAAAATTAAGAATAAATTCAGGGAAGAAAGCAAGAACAAAAAAAAATACAATGTGATTCCAAAAAATAGCATCCATTAGTTTATGAACTGTTATCTCCAATGCAGGTAACAGGAAACAGTCAATCAGTTTCAATAGAAGATGCTCTTTTTACATGTGAGCAATGAATCCAAGAGTCCTTTTCTCCAATTTTTATAGCTGTTGGAGTAGTTAATAAAATTTCGAATGGGCCTTCCCATGAAGGCTGAGTTGCCCCAGTGCGCTGGAAGTTCTTTATATACACCTTGTCTCCTGGGTTCAGGTCATGAAGTGAAATGTCAATTGGTCCTGCTTGTGTTGCAGTTCCAGATTCATGGAGTTCACGCAGTTTGTGTTGCAGTTCCTGTATATAGGAAGCAATAGAAGTATCTCCTCCTAATAGTGATGTATATGCAGGAGAAAAAGGCTTAGCCTGTATAGGGGGATGTCCAAAAAGCATCTCATATGGTAAGATGTGTAGATCTCCCCTGGGCCTGCTTCTAAGATAAAATAGAGCTAGAGGGAGAATTTCAGGCCATTTTAGATGTGTCTCAGTGCATAATTTGCCAATCATTGTTTTAAGTTCTCTGTTCATTCAACTTGGCTTGAGCTCTGGGGGTGATATGGTACATGGAATTTTTGAGTTATCCCCAAACAGGAATATATTTCAGATAAAACTGAATCAGTAAAGTGACTCCCCCTGTCCTAGTCAATACGTGCAGGTAGGCCAAAATGAGGAATGATTTCTTTTAAAAGCACCTTGGCGACAAAAGCCACTGTGGCTCGGGCAGTAGGAAATGCTTCTGGCCACCTGGTCAGTTGATCCACTATGACTAGACAGAATTTATATTGTCCAGCCTTTAGCATTGTTATGAAATCAATTTGCAGGTGCTCAAAAGGTATGTAAGCCAAAGGACGCCCACCAAAAGCCTTGCCCCGAAAGGCGCGTTGGTTATATGCTTGGCAGGTAGGGCAAGCTATACACACTTTAGAGGCTATAGTGGTTATGCCAGGAGCTATCTTGAGTGAGTTTTTGTACTCCCTTTTCCATTTGGCTAATTCTACATTTTAAAAGGATCTTTTCCTCAACGAATTTTTGTTCCTTTTTTCCATATGGCCAATTCTGTCTTTTAAATTAAATTTTATTATTATTTTAATGCAAAACATACTTCCAATACTGTCTTTTAAGAAGTTTTTCCTGTCAGTGCCTTTTTGTATATCTTCTTTTTTTTTAAGTTTTTTTGCTTTTTTAAATTGTTCTCTTCTTTGGATTTTTGTGCCTCTTTTACCAATTAATTGATCTATTCTGTTTTTCAGGGTATTAATTTTTTCATTATTTTAGTTGCCTCCTTTACCAAACTGTTGACCCTTTTCCCATGATTTTCCTGTATCACTCTCATATCTTTTCCTAATTTTTCTTCTACTTCTTTTATTTGATTTTTAAAATCCTTTTTGAGTTCCTCCATTAATTCTGTTTGGGCTTGAGAGCAATTAATATTTTTCCTGGAGACTTTAAATACAGCAGTATTGACTTTGTTGTTTTCTTCTGAGTTTGTGTTTTGGTCTTTCCTGACTGCAAAATAACTTTTTATTGTTAAGATTAAAATTCTCTAGGGACTATATCTTAATTTATAATTATTTATTAAATAAATTAAAAGTGTGTCAGAGAAAGAAAAGGCACCAATACCATGTGGCTGACTGTTCCCTTTGCAAGCCTTCTCACTTGAGTGCCTTTTTCGAGCTTGCTGAGTGGTCTCCCTACAGATACCCCTCCTCACACCATGACTCCAGTGCCAAAAAGAGACAGAGTTTTTCCTTTTTCCTTTTTTCCAACCCAAACTTATATGTCACTTTCTTGAGTCCCTCTGATTTGACAGACAACCTCGATCTGGATCAGAGGCCAGTCTTCTGGACACCAGAGTCACAAAGGACAAGAAGCAAGAGTCTTCTAGCTACTAGGGAGCCGCAAGGCTTCTGACATTCTCCCAGAGTGCTCATGTGTCCCCCTAACACAGATAAGTCCCAGGCCTTGATCTTAATTAAATCAAGGGTAGGCTTGAATTATAACCCTCTCCCCAAAACAGGGGTTCAGGTTAATGTTAAATTCTCACACTGTTGAATTTCTTTTTGTTGTTGTTATTTGCTCATTTATTTTCTAGCATTTTTCTTTTCTTTTAACTTAAAAAAAAAAAAAAGAAAACTATTAAAGGGGGCAGTTGGGTAGCTCAGTGGATTGAGAACCAGGCCTAGAGATGGGAGGTCCTAGGTTCAAATCTGGCCTCAGACAGTTCTAGCTGTGTGACCCTGGGCAAGTCACTTTACCCCCATTGTCTAACCCTTACCACTCTTCTGCCTTCAAACTAACACAACATATTGATTCTAAGATGGAAGGTAAGGGTTTAAAAAACAACAATTGGGGGACAGGTGGGTAGCTCAGTGGATTGAGAGCCAGGCCTAGAGCTGGGAGGTCTAGGTTCAAATCCGGCCTCAGACACTTCCCAGCTGTGTGACCCTGGGCAAGTCACTTGACCCCCATTGCCTAGCCCTTTCTGCTCAATACACAGTATTGACTCCAAGATGGAAAGTAAGGGTTTAAGAAAATAAAAATAAAATAAAATAAAAAACAACAATTGTTAAAGTTGAGCTCTGGAACTGTAAGAAAGGGAGGACTGTTCCAAGCCCTAAGTTCTTTGTGCAGCTGCCTTCAGAGATAGCTTTGAGGATCTATAAGCCCAAAGTTCTTTCAAGCTGAGATGATGTAAGGAGAGGCGTGTTGAACGCTCTCCCCACCTGTGGGCTGGCCTGTGAGGAATGGCGGGCCAGGGTCCCCTGCTTCCCTTTGGTGGCAAGCTCTGATGGGTGCTAGTGTTCTGCGACCCCCACCCAGGACTGTAACCTAGATCTGCCTATGGGCAATATGATAAGAGTCTCACGCACCCTTAGAAGGAGTTCTTCTCTTCTTTGGATTTTTTGGTCTTCTTTTACCAATTGACCTAGGGCAGTGAGTGGCTCAGTCGATGGAGAGCCATGCCTGGAGAGAGGAGAGATCCTGGGTTCAAATTTGACCCCAGATACTTATTAGCAGTGTGACTTGGGCAAGCCTAGCCCTTCCTCTTCTGCCTCAGAATTTATACCTTGTCTGGATTCTGAAACAGATGGTAAAGTTTTTATTTTGTTTTAAGTGTGTATGAGGGGCAGCTGGGTGACTCCATGGATCGAGAACCAGGCTTAGAGATGGGGGAAGACCTGGGTTCAAATATGACCTCAAACATTTCCTAGCTGTGTGACTTATCCTCCATGGCTGAGCCCTGACCACTCTTCTGCCTTGGAACCAATACACAGTATTCATTCTAAGATGGAAGGGAAAGATTTAAAAAAAAATGTCTTGTATCCAGAACCAGCAAAGGGACCCCATCATCTTCTTCTAGGCCGTTGTCTAGCTCCAGGAAGCCTTTGCTACTGATTGGGCCTCCCCCAAGGCTTGGTGTCATGGTGGGGCCTACCTCGGCCCTCCCACCCCAGTGCAATAGATATCAAGAGTGGACCTTCTAAGTGGGTCTGGGATAAAAAATTATTCCACCGCATCTTTCTTTCTTTCTTTTTTTTTTTTTAAACCCTTACCTTCCATCTTGGAGTCAATACTGTGTATTGGTTCCAAGGCAGAAGAGTGGTAAGATTAGGCAATGGGGGTCAAGTGACTTGCCCAGGGTCACACAGCTGGGAAGTGTCTGAGACCGGATTTGAACCTAGAACCTCCCGTCTCTAAGCCTGGCTCTCAATCCACTGAGATACCCAGCTACCCCCCAGCCCATCTTTTTGCGAGTTCCACTGCTCCAGAATTTGTTACATGGTATTCTATCATCGTTTTTTAGAAGGTCATTTGGTAGAGAGCAGACAGGCCTGTCAACCTTCTCCGCCATCTTGACTCTAGCCCTTACTTTGATTGATTCTAAGACAAAGAGGGAGAGTTTAAAAAAAAAAAAAAGGAGAGGAAGAAGAAAGGACAGTTTATGATGCCCGAGTCTGTGTTGAGACCTTTGGCAAGGGCTTGCAGATAAATCTTAGTGTTTTACAGGACATTAAGCTACTCCATGCTTAAGTGTAAGAGAGACTGGACACACTGCCCATTTACAAAGTAGGCTCCAAGGCTGGAAGGAGGGAGCCAGAGAGAGAACTTATTACTAACAGATGAAATAGACCTGAAAGACACTCATCATCTCAGCAGACTCTCTCCCTCTTTTTTAAAAAATGTGAAACCCAGGGCAGGTAAATTCTGGTTTGAACCCAGGTCCTGGGTTCAAATCTGGCCTCAGATACTTCCTTGCTATGAGATCCCTGGGTAAGTCACTTGACCCCCATTGTCTAGCCCTTACCTTACCTTGGAGCCAATACATAGGTAAGAGTTTAAAAAAATTTTTTTAAAGAAACCCTTACTTTCTATCTCCAAGTTGGAAGGGCAAAAGCTAGGCAAATGGGGTTAAGTGACTTGTCCAGGATCATATAGCTAGAAAGTGTCAGAGGCCAAATTTGAACCCAGGACCTCTGGTCTCCAGGCCTGGAGCCCTATCTACTGTGCTACCTTGCTGTCCCATCTTGGCAGACTCTTAAGCGAAACGGATTTCTTTCCAGTTACACAAAGACTGCCCGGCCCTGACAATGGCTCAGAATCAGACATTCCCAGTAAAAAACAATGTTCAGATAATGGGAAAGGATTGAACCTGGAGGTAAGCAATAGACCTAGAGTCAGGAAGACCTAAGTTTGGATTTGTTATTAATCAGTCACATTTGACCCTTTGTGACTTCATCAGGGGTTTTCTTGGCAGATATCAGAGTGGTTTGTCATATCCTTCTCCAACTCATTTTACAGACGAGAAAACTGAGGCAAACAGGGTTAATAAGGACATAGAGCTTGTCTAAGGCTGGTTTTGAACTCGTTTCCCTGACTCTAGGCTCACTGTGCCATCTAGCTACCCAGGTTCAAATTTTACCTAGATGCTTACTGTGTGACCTTGGGTAAATCACTTAACCTCTGTTTACCTCTGTTTCCTCCTCTGTAAAATGGGGATAATGATAGCCTCTACCTCCCAGGGTCATTTTATAAAGGACTTTCGCATACAGTTGGTGTATAAATGCACATTTCCTTCCTTCCCTTCCTCCTCACTCTCTGCCTGCTGTGATTCAGTCACAAACTGAGCATAATAACACCACTAGCTGGTGGGGCTCCTCTACAAGGTTAGATTTAGAAAGGCAGGACTGAAATTCTGATGAGGGTTGTTTACACTGTCTCCTAGAAAGGAAAGTCAGAGCCAAACTGAGGATGGCCCAGGTCAAATGCGGTGAAATGGTTACACGTTCCGCCAGGTGGTGATAATACTGATGTTTACATATGCAGCATGAGCCTTGTATGTAATTACATGTTCATGAATGCACATGTTAATTATTGTGCATTTAATTTACATGTTTTATCATTTCTTTGCCCTGGCTCATGCCCATTTGCCATAGATGGCATGCCTTGTAACTGTATTCATTTCTTGGCTTTTTCAGTTTTTTCTGTTAGTCATGCAATAATCTCATTTTTGCAAGTATATATTATAAATATCTTATAAATAAATATAACATCTTAAAATAATATGCATGGACTGCTGAAACACAGCCCTTAATACATCCTGCATTTAATTTAGATTTGTAGTCACTAAAGCAGTTGGGCAAACAATGCTCTGTATTGCCCTGGGTCTCCTGTAGGGTTGCTGGCCTTTTTTGGTGTCATGGCCCCCTCTACAGTCTAGTGAAGTCTATAGACTTCAGAGTGATGTTTCTAAAGGCAGAAAATAAAATATCTAGGATTACAAGAGAAACATTTTTGAAATAGTAATCAGAATTATTTTTTTTTAAGTTCATGGACCCCAGGTTAAGAACGCCTTAGTCTACTATATACATTATTATTATTATTATTATTTTAAATAAACCTTACCTTCCGTCTTAGAATCAATACCACGTATTGGTTTTAAGGCAGAAGAGTGCTAAGGGCTAGGCAGTAGAGATTAAATGATTTGTTTAGGGTCACACAGCTCTACTGTATACATTATTGATGAATATTTGCTAACATGCTAAGAGGATATCCTGGAATGCTGGGTTAATCATCTTTGTTCAGTTAAGTGCTGATGTAATTTAATATCTTGCTGTCTAAGTCCAAATGTTAAGTGTACCACAGCCAATGTTGTAAGGGATTGAAGAATGTAAAATAACATATAATATGAGTTTGAGAAGTGACAGGATTCTGGGATTTGTAGTTCACATCCACACGCATTCTCTCTCAATCTTGAGAATTATTCTGGACTGCTATAATGACTAGAATTATGTTTGGGAATTTTTGTTTGCTTGTTTTCTCTTTAAATTTATTTACTTATATTGAAAAAAATTAATTCCCATTTTACCTTCTCCCTCTCCTCCCTGCACCCTTTATGAATTCTTTCTCTGGAGGTAGGCATTCACAAGTTATTCTTCAAATATTAATTCTGTAGCTATAGATAACATTCTTTGGTTCTACTTGTTTTGTTCTTCATTATTTCATGTAGGTCTTTCTAAAGTTTTTCTAAAATCATCATGTTCATCGTTTCTTATAGCATAATACTATTCTGTCCCAGTCATATACCACAACTTGTTTAGCCATTCCCCAATTGATGGACATCCCCCGGTTTCCAGTTCTTTCTTTTTCCAGTTCACCTTGGGAAATAGATCCAACAGTAGCATTGCTTAATTTAATAGGTTTTATACTATAGTTCACTGTTTTATAGTTCTCTATGTATAATTCCAAATTGCTCTCCAAAATGATGGGATCAGTTCATAATTCCACCAATAATATATTAGTGTCTCCATTTTTCCACATCTCCTCCAACAGTTGTCATTTGGCTCTTTTATTATTTTAGCCAATCTCATAGGTGTGAGTTGGTTTGTTTTTCTAAATTAAAATTCCTTTATTCTATACTTAAGAAATACCAAAAAAGGCAAGCATTTTCCATATACAAAGCAGAATGGAATAATAGGATTGTACACACACTCACAAATTTGCACCAGTAGCAGCTGGGTGGCAAAGTGTGCGAACTGGAAGTTAGGAAAACTCCCCTTCTCTAGTTCAAATCTGGCCTCAGACATTTACTAGCTCTGTGACTGTGCCTCAGTTTCCTCATTTTCAAAATGAGCTAGAGAAGGAAATGGCAAACCAACTCTAGTATCTTTGCCAAGAAAACCCCAAATGGGGTCATGAGAAGTCTGAAATGACTGAAACAACTGAACAAAAAAAGTATCTGAATATCCCTCCAAGGACACAACAGATTGACCAATGTTCTTTTTAAAGCTTATCTCCTACTGATTTTTCTTCTATGCATTTTTTAAAATGCTTCAATGACCCTCTTCTCTTTCATCTTTTTCTTTTTTCCTCCTAACTTAAAAAACGAAACCTTTACTTTCTGTTAGTATCAATCCTAAAACAGAAGAGCAAGAAGGAATAGTTAATTGAGGCTCAGTGACTTGCCCAGGGTCACACAGCTGGGAAGTATGAGACCAAATTTGGACCTGGGTCCTTCCCAATTCTAGGCCATTGTGCTATCTAGTTGCCTATTCCCTCTACCATTGACCTGGAAAATAAATCCAGGAGAGATAATCCTAGCAAAGTGCCTCTTTCATTCCCAATTCAAGAAAGAAAGAAACAAACAAACAAAACAAAGAATACATGATAAAATATGTATAACCCAGATTAAATTACTTAACGTCTCTGGTAAGGGGGAGGGAAGAAAGGGAAAAAGATAATTTGGATCTTATAACTTTAGAAATCTTATGTGGAAAATTGTTATTATATATAATTGGTAAAATAAAATATCTTTTTAAAAAAGAGGCCTGAGAGGACTTTGATAGTTCAAAAAAGTTATCTCCTTCTGCTTTATATTATTAGGAAAAGCATCCTGATGATGCAGCAGATAGAATGAGGGACCTGCATTCTCATCTTCCTGAGTTCAAATCCAGTCTCAGACATTGATCAGCTGCTTAACCTTGGCCAAGTCACTTTAACCTTGTTGGCCTCAGTTCCTTATCTGCAAAATAAGTTGGAGAAGGAAATGGCCAACCACTCCAGTATTTTTACCAGGGATCTCTCTAGGAGAGTTGGATCCAGATGGATTAAACGACATCAAAAACTTGTAGTAGGGTTTAACAAATATTTCTTGGTTGGCTAATTTAAAAGGCTATTGTTTTCTTTGGGTAGAGTATAAATGGTGATGCTAACAAGGACACATTCTGTCCTTTGTAACAAGCAATAAATATCCTCTTTTGTTGTAAGAAGTATATTTACCTATCTAGAGATCTATCCACATGATCAAATTGATGTGTAAGAAATACATCTTCCTTTTTGTTAGTCTCTTTGGTTCCTGTAGCTTTGAAGGAGGGAATATAGAAATGTCACCTGCACTTCACAGACTGGCTAATATGATAAAAAAGGAAAAATAAAACATGGTAATGTGATATTAAGTCTACACTGCCCATCTTTACATTTAATCACCAAAGGTGAGAACACCTCTAATTCTGGGAGGTCCATAACCCACATGTGCTAGAGTGAGGGATGAATCAGAATCAACTGACTGCCCCTTAGGCGGTCTATGAGAATTATCTATTGTGATTGGACATGCAAATTAGGAGGGAGGAACAGGAAGTGATGCATAAGTTACCCCTTTAAAAAGGAGAAGGTCCTCAGTCAGTTGAGGTCTTTGGTGGAAGACAGCATCTGGTGAGGACCTCTTCTGGTTCATGGAGGAGTGTTGGAATGCTGAGACTCTGATGGGACCTCTGACTGCTTCCCTTTGAATTGTCACGTGGGTAAGTTAGGCTGCCTCTCCTTCTCTTCCCTTGGCGTTTCTGGAGGCTCTACCTCGGGGAGGCCTCTCTTCTTAGAGGAGGCCTTGTGGCTAGAAGCCTTGTTTAATTAACCTCTGTGCCCCTCTGCTGAGCCTATAAATTCTTACCTGGTCCAGGCCAGAGTTTCTCTCTTTCAATTTCCCTACCTTCAACCTTCCTAATTGTAAATAAACTTCCATAAAAGTCAATTTTGACTTGAGATTATTCTTAATTGAGGATTGATAGTAGTTCAATCCCCTGGTGACCACCTTTTAATATATTGAACCCATAAAACCCCTTTTTCCCCCTTACAGTAGGGAGGATGTAGGAAAATTGGGGTACCAATATACCAGTGCTGAAGTTGTGAACAAATACAATCGTTTTGGAGAGCAATTTGAAACAACGCCCAAAGGACTATAAAACTGTTCTTACCCTTTGACCCAGAAATACCACTATTACATCTGGATCCCAAAGAGACCAAAGAAAGGGGTGTGAAGATGGGATTAACTCTCTCCTGACCATTTTTAGATTTAATCACCAGAAGTGAATACACCCCACTTATCCTTAAGTGGGAGGAAGTCTGTGTGTGTGATAGTGGGTGATGAATCAGAATTGACTGACTTCCCCCTGGGCAGTCCTAAGCAAAGCTTTAGCTGTAATTGGTCCATGTAGATTAGAAGGAAAGCACAGGAAGTGATGAAAGGAATAGTCTTTATAAGTGGCAAGAACTTCCTGTGATGAGGTCTTTGGCCTTCAACTTGACCCTAGAGGATCTCCTGCTTGGAACCTCAGACTCCTCTTGAATTTTCTCTTAGAACTAACACTTGGGTGAGTGGAAAAGGCTGACTTCCTTTTCCTGGGTTTTCCTGGAGGTACTAGCCTCCAAAGAGGCCTCCTCATGCCTCTTAGCTAAAACCCTTGTTTAATTTGCCTCTGGGCCTGCTTTGCTGGGACCTCTGAAGCCTTGCCTGGTTCTGACCAGGCTGGAGTAATCTCTCAGATTTCCTTATTTCACTCTTTCTCCTTTTGTAAATAAACTATCATAAAAAAGTCATTCTGACTTGAGTAATAATTCCTGGTGACCACACTCTTATAAATTTAGTCCAACCGTTTCATTTTTAACCTTTACAGATGTAAAGGATCTATTTGTACAAAAATATCTATAGCTGCTTTTTTGTGTGGTATCAAAGAACTGGAAACAGAAGGGACATCCATCAATTGGGGAATGGCAGAACAAATTGTGGTACTTTGCAATGGGAATACTATTGGGCTATAAGAAATGACAAGCAAGACGATCACAAAATAACCTGGACAGACATATAGGAAGTGATGCAAAAAAAAAAGGGCAGAACCACAAACAGCAATAATGTGCAATGATCAATATATGAATGACTTAGCTGTTATCAGCAAGGCAAGGATCCAGGACAACTCCAAGAGATTTAGGAGGGAAAAAAATGCACCGCCATAGAAGGAATTGATGGAGTCTGAATGTAGACCAAAGCCTACCATTCTTCACTTTATTTCTTGCATGAAATTTTCTCTAGTGGGAGCAAAAGGTGTCTTTTTTCATGAATGAACTTGGAAACGTGTATTGTGTGATAACAAATGTATAATCTACATCACATTATCTGCCATCCCGGAGAAGGGGGATGGATGAGAGAGAAGGGGAGAACATGGATCAAAAAATGTCTGAAAATGATTATTGAAAATTTTACCAATGTGTAATCTGGGAAATTTTTTTTAATTTACTTTAAAAAATGTCATCTACTTAATTATCACACACACCTGTGTTCATCACCTACCAGTGGGGGCGTGCCTCACTCTGAGGAAACAGATTGCTGCTTTTCCTGTGTCTGTCTCCTGTGTTAGCTTATTGGCAATGGATATGAGAACTCATGCAACATTCTACTCAGGATTTTTCTTCTGAGATAAATTCCAGAAAATATTAGAATGGGGACCAAGTGGCCGTTATATTATTCCTAGGCTAAAAGTGGTATTAACAGGTGAAGCTAATTAAATTTCCAACCCCCTACTAGAAGAGAAAGGAGGGGGGCACAGGGTGGAGGCTTGAAAAATTAAGCCACATCTCCTTCCAGAAAGATGTTACCCTCCAGTGTCACAGACCCATGACTATGATAGTGCTTGTATCTAATTTATGAGATCTTTTTTTTTTTTTAACTGATGAGATGCATAAGCAAAAATTTTTGGAAACCACTATTTCAGAGAATGGACAGCAAAGTGGTGCAATGGATAGAAAGAACACTGGCCTGGAGTCAGGAAGATCTGAGTTCAAGTTTGTCCTTAGACACTTCCTAACTGTGTGGTCCTTGTAAAATAGGGAATGGCAAACCACTCCATTATCTTTGCCAAGAAATCTTTGCCCCATGGGAAACTTTAATGGGGTCACAAAGAATCTGACCAATGACTGAATAACAATTCCTGAGAAGATCCCATTTTTTTTTTCCAGGAATTAAAAGTAACAGGAAAATGGGTTGGAGCTTTTGGTCTCCCCATTCTTTTTAACAGTCTACAGGGTTGGCAACGTATGGCTCTCGAGCCATATCTGGCTCTTTTGAGGGCCCGATATGGCTCTTTCTGCAGGAGCCATAAAGTCAATTTTTTTTCAGGCACTGTTACAGGAGCGCACTGTGAGCACTGTACGGCTCTCACGAAATTACATTTTAAAAAATGTGGTATTTATGGCTCTCACGACCAAAAAGGTTGCCGACCCCTGATCTACAGGATCATGGGTCAGGGAACTAGAACCTGGAGAGCTTAAATAGATCCTTCTAATCTGGCATTAAGCAGTTTTCTTTTACATACACTTTTAACTACTTTGCTATGACATTATTTCACATTATTATAGCCTATGAAGTCTGTAACAGCAAAGAATACAAAGAAAAGATAGAAATGATGCCAGAATCAAGTATTCAGGGGGCAGTGGATTGAGAGCCAGGCCTAGAGACAGGAGGTCCTGGGTTCAAATCTTAGCCTCAAATACTTCCCAGCTTTGTGACCCTGGATAAGTACCTTAACCTCCAGTGCCTAGCCCTTAACTGCTCTTCTGCCTTGGAACCAATACACAGTACTGATTCTAAGACAGAAGGTAAGGGTTTAAAAAAAATTTAAGTATCTAGTTACAGTGAGGAAAAGGGAGAATTAATTCACTGTAAGTCCCACAGCCTAGATGGGAATTAATTATCTTATTCCACTAAAGGACTCTAGCTTTCCACTAACACAGACCAGGTTCATGTCCTAGGGAACTTGACTTCATAAAGAGGGTCCCTTAAACCTTATTAACTATTTTTTTTAACCCTTAACTTCTGTGTATTGGCTCCTAGATGGAAGAGTGGTAAGGGTGGGTTAATGGGGGGTCAAGTGACTTGCCCAGGGTTACACAGCTGGGAAGTGTCTGAGGACTTATTTGAACATAGGACCTCCTGTCTCTAGGCCTGACTCTCACTCCACTGAGCTACCCATTATTTTATTATTTATTATTCCTGTTGACTCCCAGAGGAGCATAGGGCCGCAATCATCTCATGCCAACGGACTCTGTTCTGGGCAACTTCCCCCAACTGGGCCCATGTCATTCCGACAGTCTTTGTTCCGTTTTAGGCAGATCCTTCGCCAGGTCCGTTTTGGCCTCCTCCCTGGTGGGTTCCAGCTCAGTCCTTGTCTGGCAACGAACTGGCTTCCCAAAGGCTTTCGCCAGCACACATCATGGACTCTGTTGGAGAGCAATCTTCCAGACTAGGTGATCGTTGGTTTTGTTGGTTTAATGAGGTTGCAGTTTCTATAGCAAGTGAGACTTTTTACGGCCCAACCCTCCTCCTTTTTCAGCCAGGCTTGGGACCATCCTTGGCGGAGCTACCCAGCTGCCCCCTTATTAACTATTTTTAAAAATAGTTAAGGATTAAAAATTTCTTAACTATTTTTTAAAAATCCTTCCCTTCTGTCTTAGAATTGATACTATTGGTTCCAAGGCAGAAGAGTATTAAGGGCTAGGCAATGGGGGTTAGTTAAAGTGACTTGCCCAGGGTCACACATCTATAAAGCGTCTGAGGCTACATTTGAACCCAGGACCTCCTCTCCTGTCTCTAGGCTTGGCTCTCAATCCACTGAGTCTCCTAGCTACCCCCTCTTAACCATTTTTCACAAGATTCAGGTGTTTAGACATCCATCACTCCCTTACTTTTTATGCATTGTATATATGATAACAAATGTACAATCTATATTACATTACCTACCATCTTGGAGAAGGGGCATGGGTGAGATGGAGGGAGAGAACATGGATCAAAAAGTGTCAGAAAATGATTACCCTGTGCTCTTGTGGGCCTTTCACCGAAAATTAGGGCAGGGGTAGGACAAATGAAAGAAAATGAGAATCACATTGGCAGAGGTAAGACCAGAAAAGTTAAGACAGAAACTTGCTTTATTATTGCTCAAACTTGAATTCCAACCATCAACATTAACAAGTGCAAACTTTTCAAAAATATCTGCTAGAAGGATTTCCCTTGACCTCCAACTCACTGAAAAAGAGTTAAGGAATTGGTAAGAAGAGAAGGAAGAATATGAGATGAAGATACACCCAACTATTCCTCAGATAAAACTATGGAGATCTCCTCTTCCTCTTCTAGGGGCTCCTGTTGCTCTTCTTTTTGGCTAATTCTTTCTCCGACTTCTTCCATAAGCTCTTCTAGGTTCAGGTCACTGGACACCTTATTCTTGAAGAACTGGCTCCTGGCCATCAGTACCAGTGGCCCCTTGGGTTGGATCTTTTTTCCTGTCTCCACCAGGGGGTCGGGTGATGGGGACTGATTTTTGGGAACTCTATCTCCTCCTTTCCCAGGCAGTTTGGTCACCATGGTCTTTCTTTGGGGAGCTGCAAATTTTTTCTTAGGGCCTAAAAGAAAAAGGAAGATAAGGTGAAAGAGTACTGTGCCCTTTTCTGAGTCAAATTCATTATTTACTGGATTGTTTTCACACTAATTTCCAGAGAAGCCGATGTAGCTTTTCTCATTCTTTGGTGCTCTGACCAATTAAATATTTATTCAAAGTTTACCAGGATGTGCACTGGGCACGGTCACTTAAGAGATATCTCCTCCTCTATTAAAACTTTCCTTTGGAGCATACCCGCCTCTTTGAAGGAATTAAAAGTGAAAGTAGTACTAAATATGGAGGGTGGGGTTCGGTTATGAATCATTCACCACCTGAGAAGAAATCTGGAGTGTATTACGGTGGTGACAACAGAGAAGACAGCCAGCGCCTCAAAAGCTTCATATGCATGTGCCTTTTTCTGCAGGCCTCAGTTCCTACCTGGCTGGTCAGACTGTGAATTCCCACTGCTTCCTTTCTTCTCCACCACTGTGCTGCTGCCTTGTGAAGGGGACCTCTTATTTCTCTTCCTTTTGAGTGTCCCACCTTGCTCATATACTGCAGTAGTGCCTGTGTGCCAGCCCCAAGCCAACAAAGAAATTGGTTGCATTTGTCTCAAGGGTGTTGGCAAAGGGCCAGAGACTGAGACCCACACAAAAGCTCTCATTTCTACTGTGCCATGCACACTCCCTTCTTCTGATCCAACCCCTGTCCCCCCAACCCCTACCCACTTGTGTATTTTCCACCTACGCCCTCATTTCTCTTCATATATCTCCTCAAAGCCTGCCTCCTTCAGGCCTACTCTCCCTTAGCTAAGAGAAAAAGAAAAGGTTTTTCTGCCTGTTTGTAATAGGATACAAATGGGAGGAGTCTTTGTGTTCCCAGATGGCACCCAACTCCTTCCCTGGAAGGTTCTCTAACTCTGTCCTACAGCCCTGATGTCTATCTCAGTTCTAGGCTCTAGAGTTGAGGCAGTGATCAGACTGCAAATTCAGGAAGCAGAAGATCTAATAGGAAAATTCAGAGCCCCATGAGGTGACAGAAGTTGCTCCTCCCTCCCTGGGTATCCCTTAATTGTTTCTGCCTCCATCCTGTCTGAGGCTCCCTTGCTGACCCAAAGGAATGTCTTATTCTCCATGAACTCTCACCTTTTAGTCGTAGTTTCTCCTTAGAGGTGTTGATTGGATTGCAACTAGTTAAACAGAGCTCCTGGGGAGAGAAATAAAAGGTGAAAAAGAAACAAAGCATTGTTTCTTTCCCTTTTCTTTATTTTTAAAGCAAAACAAAACAAAACCCTTACCTTTTGTCTTGGAAAAAATTGGTACTAAGAAAGAAGAGAGAAGTAAGGGTTAGGCAACTGGGGTCAAGTGACTTGCTGGTGTTCACACAGCTAAGATGTCTGAGGCTAGATTTGAACCCAGGACCTCCTGACTCCAGACCTAGCTCCCCATCCATTTAGTCACCTATCTGCCCCAGGATTATGTTTTTAATAGAATGAGATGAGAAAAAGGAGGGTCGAATTTGATTCACTGGATAGTATGGAGTAAAAAGGAAGCTTATATGGTCATCTTCTAATATATTCAGCCCTGGATAATTAAGGACTTCATGTTAAGATCATAGAATCATACATCTAGAGTTGGAAGGAAACTTAAGATATCATCTAAGCCAATCTTCTCCTTTTACAGATGAGGCAACTGAGACCCAAAGCAGTTAAGTGACGATATGGGGGAAGATTGAGAGAAAGAACATAATTAGAGAGAAAGGGCATAGATTAGGATTAATGACAATTATTATTTATTATATGTTAATTATTATTAATGCTGATATCAGAGGTATAAATTATCATTAAGCATGATTAAAGAAAGAGTTGGGAAATTAAACCTACAAAGGAAACATGAGACCTTAAAATTAGTCTCTTTTCATACCAAAATTCGCATTTGTAATCTGCTCTCTTACCACCTACTTATTCTTTTAAACCCTTATAATCCTTTATAATCTTGCTTTTATTCTCACCTCTCTACTAAACTGTTCTCTCAAAGGTCACCAGTGGTTTTCTTAAATTTACTTTCTATCACTGACTTTTTTTCCTCATTATCCTTTTGAATTTCCTGAAGTACCTGGCATTAGTGACCCCCCCCCTTGATAACCTTCTTTCCAGTGGCCTCTGATGCTAAACTTTTTTATGATTCTCCACTCGTTTTTTTTTTTTTAAACCCTTACCTTCTGTCTTGGTGTCAATACTGTGTATTGGCTCCAAGGCAGAAGAGTGGTAAGGGTAGGCAATGGGGGTCAGAGTGATTTGACCAAGGTCACACAGCTGGGAAGTGTCTGAGGCCAGATTTGAACCTAGGACCTCCTGTCTCTAGGCCTGGTTCTCAATCCACTGAGCTACCCAGCTGCCCCCTCCACTCTTGTTTCTTTTGATGGTTTATCTCCATCCCAATCCTTAACCATGGATGCCTCAAAAATTAATCTTTAGTTCTTTAGTTTTTGTCTTTGCACTTTCCCCACCGATGATCTCATCCATTCCCAAAAGTTAAATCATATCTATATAGATAACTCTGAAATCTAGCTTTCCAACCCTCATCTTTCTACTAAGCTCTAGTCCTATAGTTTTTCCAATTGACTGCTAATCAAGGGTATGATGATAGGTAAATGTTTTAACAGCTGGCTCTCCAAAAAAAGATGTGTATGACATACTTCTAAATCTAATCTGCACTATTCACATTTTCTCCCTTATTTTCTTAAGTCTAGACAATTACTAAAACCATAAATCAAATTTTGCGCTGATCATATCATTTGCACTGATATCAGAGGTATAAATTTTCATACTGGAAACTGAACAATTGATTTTTGGCTCCAGCACACCCCAACTGCTGGGTATGGCCACATGGATGCCAACACCTCTAAGTCAACATGCTAACATGCAATTTATCTTGCTCCTCAAACCCATCTTCCCTAAATTCTCTATTTCAGTTGATAGCATCACCACTTCCCAAGTCACCCAAGTTTATAATCTTGGGATCATCTTTGACTCTTCCCTTTCCTTCAGCTCATAATCTAAATAACTGCCAAGTCCTATTGATTCCACCTCCAAAATCTCTCTTATATCTGTCCCTTTTTTTCCTAATCCCACAGTAACCACTCTTATGTAGGATCTCAATGCATCTAAACTTTCATAATTTAGCTTCCCACTCTGTCCTCCTGTCTCAGATTTCTCTTCTTCAATCCATTCTCCGTATAACTGCCCCCAAGTTATTACTAATCCACCATTCTGATATTACTTCTCTGCACAAAACCCTTGAATAGTGTTCCATTTGCCTACTGAATCACATCCTGATCCCAGGATTCAAGACCCTCCACAACCTTGCTCCAACTTAACTTTCCAGTCTCAATAAATTTTGTGTTCTAATCAGACAGAATTTCTTTCCATTCCCCTTCTCCCTCTTCCACCTCTACCTATTTAAAACCCCTCCTTTCTTCATTATTCAAGTCAGGTGCCATCTCCTCCAAAATGCCTTCCCTAACCCTATTCCCAACCCCACAGATGAACATGATCTCCTTTTCCTCTGTCCTTTCTTTTCTTTCCTCTGCCCTTTTCTTGTCTTTTCTTTATACTTATCCCACTCTTCACCATAACAAGATTGTTTGTGTATATGTCTTTACCTACTGTAAGAATTTAATATCACTGAGATCAGGGTATTTGTGGTATTTATCTTTGTATTCTCATTTACCAAGAATATCAATATGTAGTAATAGTCACTAATAAATGTTTGCTGAATTAAATTTTTTGAATTAGTTTTCCTGAAAAAGAGAAAGAAGCCAAAGGAAATCAGTGAATAAATACCAACTATTATTATAAAAGTCTTATAATCTCTTATGGAAGTAGAAGAGAAAAGAGTGACTGTTTTCTATATTCACTGGGATACGACCAAAGAAAATAGTATCTGGGATTAAAAGCTAGACTCGAAAAAAGAATTTCCAAATTTTACTATCCAGGGAGATAGTTCAACGAACCCCTAAGCCATTAACTTTCTTCAGGCCTAGCTGATGAATTTACAAAAGAGAGGGGACAAGTAACAACTGTTAAGCACTTAAAATATAAAAAGATTTACACTTTGCTACCCTTTCAGCCTGAAAGGCTAGCTACTTGCCAGCAAGATAGACAGACAGACAGACAGGCATGCATACAAACACACACTCTCTGTCTTTCTCTCTGTCTCTGCCTCTCTCATTGACTGAGGCAGGAGACAACTCTCAGTCTGGGAACCCAGCAAGCCAGTTACGGAAGAAGAATTCAGCCTTTCAGAGGCAAACTTCTTTGCTTCTTGCAGGGAGGAGATTAGACTTTCATAAGCAATGGCATCTTGAATGGTGTTACTTGTCCAAAGGAGATGCCAAACCCAGCAGGGAGCATGCTCGGTCTAAGCACAAGACTTGGTTGTCACCAGAGGAACAAGATCTGGAAACTCAGATGAGTGACCTGCCCAGTAAAAGACATTACAGCCAGGTGAACGGCTAGAAGGCAACACAAAAAACAAAAGGACATCTGGGCTCACAGTACCGGAGGCGTGAACTGCCTTGACCACAAACACTAAGTGTATGCCTTTCTGTTATGTGTAGTATATTCATTCTTCCCACCAATTCTAAGAAATATTTCTGGGATTTCTACCCTGGTGTATGGGAAGGTTCTGTTAGTGTTGAATTACTTGTGTCATCTTACTAAATGCTTCCCTTTATGTCAACTGGATGATTAATAAAGATAAATGGTGGAGGCTCATGATCTACAATTACAGAGTATTTGGAACCTGAAAGCAGTCTTCTTAGGACCCGACCTAGAAATGAACAGCTAAATGAGTAAAAAAGTGGAAATTTCTTCTCTGGAGATCTTTAAGGTTAGAAGAAAGACCTGTTTGTAATGCTTTGTGGCAAGAATAGGATGAACCTCATCTCAACCAGATGGCACTATAATTTTCTGAATTTAAACAGGGTTATCCCTGAGACTGTACTAAAAGGAAACCCAGAGATCTGTATTTAGACTAATTTGTAAGGCAGATCTTACCTTGTTTTCTTCCTTTGAAACACCAAAATTTGAGCTTCCAGCGCTCTGAATCTTTTTAGTCTCTTTGAAAAATATGTCTAAAATAGATAAGAGAACACTTCAAATAATTACTTTTTAAAAGCTCAGTCCAGTGTGTATAGTTTCTCCCACTACCTTCCCCTTATGTCTGTGCCATATTCTCTGAAATATCCAAGATTCTAGATCTATGCTCTTCTCTTTCCATAATCACCAACTGGATTCACCTATCTCCTCCCTTTCTTTCCTCTATTCCTTCCTATCAGCCTCATTTATTAAACTGGCTCTTCTCTGTATAAAAAGCCTCTAACTAAGTAGTTGAAGAGAGACACAAAAGCAGAAGGCAGCTTCCACCCTACAAGGGTTATCCCATCTTTCTGTCCACTGAAGACTCCTTATTCCCTTCCTTCCTTTCCCAGCTGTCCCTACCTCCTTCCTCCTCACTGCTGTCAGACTCTGATGCATTCTCCTTATAGCGGCTGCTGAAACCAAACAAGCTAACTCGCTCCTGGAAAAGAGAAGGGGAGGAGGGGAGAAGAGATGGAAGCAGGGATAGGAAAAACAGGTGCATCAGTGTCCTGTGGTAAAGCAGTTCATCTCCCTTCTGCAACCAGCCCCTGGGGTTCTTCTGCAGCTTCCAGATTTGGATTTTGGATGTTTGGGTTATGTTTTTCAGATGTTTTTGTTCAATTTGTTATGGATTCACTTAAATATTTTATTTTAATCTGTGACTTTTGAGGAAGATGAAATCACTGTGGTTCTTCCTTCCTAATGGCAGAGCAATCTAAGGGAGACAGCTGGAATTAAAGTCAGAGGAAGCAAGGTTAGACCTTCAAAGTAAAGGAGATGGGAGTTTTCTGAGCACAGGGGGACTGAGAGGGACTACTTTTCCCAGATGGAGGGAAAGGAATCAGATTAAACAGAGTAGGAGGGTTGGGGAAAAGGTAACAAGCCTTCAGATCATAATTATGCCATGAGAGGGGGCACACAGAGCCCTACTGTCTCCAGGGAGAGGGGTAGCTAGTGATCTGAAGGGTCTGAACGTTCTTCCACCTTAATGCTCAACAGCTGGGCCTCCCGGGCCATCACAAGGGCTGCCATCAGCTTCTGGCTGCAATCCTTGTTCTTGATCTTTTTCTGTAATGGCAAAAAATTAAATATTAAGGACTGGCTACATTTAATGGTAAGGACAGGAGGAGGGAGCCCTGGGATAGTTCCAAAATGCCACACCTCTAAAATCTACGAAGGCCTCCACTATATTTTTCTCTTGCTTCTTAATTTAAGTATTCTAAGCTATTCCCACTTCCCATGTTCCCAGGCTGAGTCCCCCACACCCAGCAGTATCTTCAGCCAACAAATGGGGAGTTTCCCTTGACACTCTAAGATACAAGAGGGAAAACTGATCTAGACAAGTGTGTTGGGTGAGGCTGAGCTGAGTCCACAACTTTTAGATCTGTGCCCTGATTTCCCTTAGGGCCAGCTGCCTGATTTCCAGTTACTCAGCAACGGGTCTGGTTCTGCCCCAGCTGGCCCTGGGCAGTACTGGCCTTCACTTACACTCCTGCCAAAGTTAATTCAATTGTACTAAGAGGTTTGGATGTTAAGTCACAGGGCTTGAGTTCAATTCCCAGCTCTATAATTTACTACCTGTGTGAAGTAGGGCAGGTCACCTAGGCCTTCTGGATGACCTCTAAGCTCCTTCCAGCTCTAATGGCACACAATATGTATTGTGAACAACAGGCTGTAATCAGGGACCTTGAAGGGAACGAGGCTCATTGGCCTGATGGAGGCTCACTTCTGGGCTTTCACAGGCAATCTCAGAGTGGGGCCTATCCCTCTCCAGATCTCTAAACAAATTTTGTCCAGGAGACTCCAAAGAAGCCTGAGGACAAAGAGAGGAATATGGTGGAGTAGGTTTCCTTTATCCTTAACTCCCAAGAACTCCTCACCGGTTCAACCTGTTCCAGGGACAGTTCCTGGAAGTTCTTCAACATGTTGGAAGAGATCCAGGCTCGAGAGACAGAGTTCCCAAAAAATGTCACATGGTATTTGGCCTGGAATCAGAGAGATGCTTCTGATAAAGCCCTAGGTCCTCTTCCTCACTTCTGTTCTCCTGTCCTACAAAGACTGGGGTGCTGGGAAGCAGATGCCCTGTTTCCTATGCTCCCGGAGCCCCACCTTACTACTTTCTAGGGAATTCCTTATGAAATCCTTTTTACTTCCTTATGTTTTTCTCTCATGCTGCCCTCAGCAGATTTATAATAATAATGATTTTTTTCTTTTCATTAAGCTATTTTCCCAATTACATGTAATAAAAATTTTCAATATAATGTCTTCCAAAATTATAAGATCCAAACTATCTCCATCTTCTTCCCCTACCAATCTCGAAGATGGTAAGGAATTTAATCTGGGTTATACATGTAAATAATAATGATTAATAATAAATTTCACAAATTTCTGCTGTAATTCAACATGAATATTAAAATCATGTTATAATAACTGATCTTATGTCCATTTCTATACAAACCTGCTGACATTTGTCTCTATCAGCAGACAAATCCACATATGTGTTTCTACTTGTGTTTCTTAATTCCTATACCCTATTTGTATGCCTCTGTCTATAAGTCCTAAGGAAAGCACTTTCTTTTCTGGTCCAATGGCCTATGGGGATCTGATCTCCAACAACCCAAGAGAGAAAAGATTTATCAGGCAAGGCCGAACTCACAGGCAGGACATCTTGTTGAGAGGTGAAGAGAAAATACTCTCCCAGATCAGGATCTAATTCTACCATTCCAGGCCACCTGCACAGCAGAAATTGTTAAGGGAAAGAGGATTAGGGCACTGCATGAACTGAGCCTGAACCTGAATATAACAACACATTCCTAGGACAGATGACTTCAACAAAAAGCCCTTGTGATATCCTCTTTCTCAGTCTTAACTCTCTTCTACCATCTGGCCAATGGATGTGAAAAGTGGGGAGGGGACAGGGACGGGGACAACGTAGGGAGAGGTCCTCTCTCAGCTCAGAAGGGCGGGCTTGATCTTTCCTGTGTAGTAAGCACATTTCCAGAGAAGGAAATACCCCTTCTATACTCTTCTGTTTACAGATCTCCTACACTTCAGATTCAGAGATTATGCAATAAGAATCATTCTCTATATTCTTTTTCAGGTTCTCTTCTGTATCACATCCGTTAGAAAGGTGGGTAACACAGAAATAGCCTCCCATCTTGGGCCTCCATCCTCTTTATTGCCTCAAAATTCCACTCTTTTCACATGTTCCAAACAACCCTATATTTTAGAAAGATAGATAGATAGATGATAGATAGATAGATAGATAGATAGATAGATAGATAGATAGATAGTCTTTTTTATATATATTATATATATAGTCTTTCTTTCCCAGCTCAAACCTTCCTTTTCCCACTCCTACAAGCTCTGAATATCCCCATTATTTCCTACCAGGGGTAACCATACTGCTTGGCCCAGATGATGGATCCTGGGATGTAGGAAGCATAAACCACATCATTCTCACACCCCGACCAGAATTCCTCAGGAGCGTCACAATGGTTAAACTGCAAATCTGTAAAGAGGGACAAAGGGGATGGGGTAGAAAAAGAACTGGGGGGGGGGTAGGGGTAGGAGGGGTGGCAGCTGGGAGGCTCAGTGGATTGAGAACCAGGCCTAGAGATGGGAAGTCCTGGGTTCAAATCTGGCCTTAGACACTTACCAGCTGTGTGACCTTGGGCAAGTCACTTAAGCTCCATTGCCTAGCCCTTACCTCTCTTGTGCCTTGGAACCAATATATAGTATGGATTCCAAGATGGAAGGTAAGGGTTTTAAAAAATATTTATAAAAAGAAAGAAAAAGAGAGAGAGAGAGAGAGAGAGAGAGAGAGAGAGAGAGAGAGAGAGAGAGAGAGAGAGAGAGAGAGAGAGAACCTAAGAGGTTCAAATCTGAATTTTGGCAAAGGAAAGAAGAGGCTGGTACCCTCATATAAGCAGTAGGACAAAGAAGGTATCTGAGAAAAGGACATAGAGAAAGAATGCCAGACAGACAGTATTCCTTTCCAGACAATTTTTTTTAACCTTTACCTTCCTGGGGCAGCTAAGTGGTTCAATGGGTTGAGAGCCAGCCCTGGAGAATCGAGAGGTCCTGGGTTCAAATCTGACCTCAAATACTTCCTAGCTGGGTGATTTTGGGCAAGTCATTTAATCCCCATTTCCTAGCCTTTTCCACTTTTCTGTCAATACACACACACACACACACATCTACCTTTAACCTTCCATCCCATTGCCAGGCCTGGCTTTCTATTCATTGAGCCACCAAGGTGTCCCTCCTTCCAATACAATTAAAGAAACTCTACAAGCATTTGTGTATCCTATTCCTTGGAGAGAAATGGCTGGACAAAATCCTCCCTGGCCAGTCATTCTGACCTTCACACTGCACCTAGATTAAATCCCAGATGAATAAATCATCCCTTCTTTTTAAAAGATTTTAGAGAATGAAAATTCAAAACTTTCTTCTGTTACTTTCCCTAATTATGAAACAATTTTCCCAATCAACTGAATCCTCTGAATGTCTAACCAAAACTCTTCCTATGGCTTCAGCCCATTTCTTCTTTCCTTGGCCTCAGCTGAGAGGACAGCTGGTGTCTCTGCTATTCTGTATTTAATGGGACCCCCCCCCCCAAGGATGTGCCAATATTCTCTGCTGCTTCTTTCGGTGCGGAGCCAGATTGCAGTCATGTGTGAGTCTTCCACTGAGTCACCCAATTTGCTGCTCAGCCAGAAGAGCTGAAGATTCAAGGTGTGAGGCTTGGCAGAAAAAGGTGGTTTCCAGCTGGCAGTCCTGTTAGATGAAGCCCTTAGCATGCAAGCATGAGGGGTGGGGAGGAGGCAACCACTCTCCCTGTGAAGCAATGATTTAAAGCTGTACTTAGTCTAGGGCCCCTGGCTGCCTCTGCATGCGTGTGTGTGTGTGTGTGTGTGTGTATGTATGTGTGTGTGTGTGTGCGTGCATGTGTGCGTGTGTGTGCGTTTTTCCTTCCTTTAGCACTGACAGACTCTCTTTCTCAACTAAAATTTCTCCTATTCACTGTTTCCTTCCCCCAAGGCCTACAAACATGCCCAGGCTTTCCCCATTCTTAAAAAAACTTTCACATGGCCTTGCCATCTTGAGCTTCTCTCTTTTACTACCAAGACTCATCTAGTCAGTCAATAAACATTTATGAAGCACCTTCCAAGTGCCAGGCACTATGCCAAATGCTGGGGATATAAAGAGAGGTAAAGGATAGCCCCTACCCTCTAGGAGCTCATAGTCTAACTCAGGGGTCAGCAACATATGGCTCTTTCTGCAGGAGCCATAAAGTCAATTTTTTTTTTTCAGGCGCTGTTACAGGAGTGCGCACTGTGAGCGCTGTACGGCTCTCATGAAATTTCATTTTTAAAAATCTGGCGTTTATGGCTCTCACGGCCAAAAAGATTGCCGACCCCTGGTCTAACTGGAGAGACAACATGTAAACGAGGTGCATTCAGGATAAGGTGAGATAATCAAGGGTGGGGGAAGGCCCTACAATTAATGGGGATAAGGAAAAGCTACCTTTAGAAGGCAGGATTTTAGTTGGGACTAGGAGGGAGCCAGGAGACAGAGGTGAGAAGGAAGAACCTTCCAGACATGAGGGTAGCCAATGAAAATGGAGCATGGTGTATCTCGCAATCTGGCCCCTGAACACTTTTCTGAAACTGCTTTTTCTTAACAGGTTCATTAACTGCTGAAACAGAGAGCCTTCATTCTTCATCTATAGCTTTTGACATGGAAGATTACATTCTCCTTCTGAATACCCTTGCTTCCCAGTGCACTGGATAGCAACCATATCACCCAGTTTCAGCTCTTCTCTGACTTGTTTGGTCAATGCTTTTCAATTTCTTTACTAGATCCTGTTCCATGTCCTTCCCCCAAGGCTGATCTAGGTCCCCTTTTTTCTTCTTTATAGCCCCTTCATTGGTGATCTCTGCCTCCATGGGATCATTTATTTATTTTTTTTTTAACTTTTTTTTTAAACCCTTGTACTTCAGTGTATTGTCTCATAGGTGGAAGAGTGGTAAGGGTGGGCAATGGAGGTCAAGTGACTTGCCCAGGGTCACACAGCTGGGAAGTGGCTGAGGCCAGGTTTGAACCTAGGACCTCCCGTCTCTAGGCCTGACTCTCACTCCACTGAGCTACCCAGCTGCCCCCGGGATCATTAATTTTTTAGGTCAGCAGTTCTTAAAGTGTGGCTAGAGACCCTTTAGGGGCCATTACATCAAAACAATTTTCATAATAATACTAAGACATTTTAATTTCTAATATGGTAAATATATATATATATATATAACCCACAGCATTTCTTAGAGGGAAGGGAGTACCTTGAGTAATTTTTAAGTGTAAAGAGATACTGAAATCAAAAAATTTGAGAACTGCTGCTCTGAGCTAATAATTTCTTTCTACCTATCTCCCTAATCTTTCTCCTAAGCAACAGTCCCACAGGACCAAGTGCCTGCACAATCTTTCCTCCCATGAGTATTTCAAATTCAACATGTTCAAAACATAATTGATTATCTTTTCCTCTAAACATGCCCTTGCTCCAAAACTTTCTCTTGAGAGCATCACCCTATACTCCAAGACACCCAGATTTCTAACTGTAGAATCATCATGGATTCTTTCCCCCTCCCCAAATCCTTTCAGTTGCCAAGACTTGTTGGTTTTACCTCTGAGATATCTCTTGCATCCTGTTTTCTTTTCTCCATTGAACCATCACTACAGTTCAGGTCCTTGCCAATTCTCATTTTGATTACTTTAATAACCTCCTAATTTGTCTCCCTACTTCCATTTTTTTCCTCTTTCAATTCATCTGCACAGCTGCCAAAATACTCTTCCAAAGGCACTAATAAATACATCACAGCTTTACTCAAAATCCACCACCTGCCTTTAATAGAAAATACAAACTTCTTGGCTTCACATTTTAAGTCCTTAATAATATGGTTCCCGGGCTTATTTCATATTGTTCCCCTTCACCCACTTTACCTGCATTCTACATTCCAGGCAAACAGGACTGCCAGCTGTTCCTCAGACTCCAAACAAATTCCATCCCATACCTCTGAGGCTCAGTTTACCCATTTGTAAAATGAGGATGGTTGGACCAGATGGCCCTTCCAGTTCTAGGATCTCTGAACCTATAATCATACTAAAACCTTCCTTAATTCCCACCCCATCCTTGGTTAGTGATCTCATTCTCAAATTTCTTTGAATTTACTTTTCTAGCACCCTATTTAGGCTCCCTCCCAAGAGGAAGTTCAGGGATACAGTGTGTGGGTCTGCCCTCCTAAAATCCCCTGATCTGCTCCCTGTGACCTTGCCTTTAGTAATCTGCCAATTGCCACCATTAGCTCAATGCAGGGACATTTGCTCAGATGACATAGTAATACAGTTGACATCCCCTTCATAAACTTGGGACATATTCTCTCACAAACCCATCCAGCGACTGGAGGAAGAATGGGCACACATTTCAAGTACAAAGGGATAATGCTCAGATAGAGGGAACATGCTCGGCCAAAGCCACACAAGCTTCTGATTCAAAAGAGCCACAAAATCCTTGACTTCTGGTGGTGTCATTATCCTGCTCCTTCCCTAGGCTGTTTAGTTCCTCTCTGCTCCCAGAGAAGGCCTTTCTCTGGTCCTTTCTGGAGGCAGCATCTTCCCTGGAGTAAGCAGCTCTCCTCTAGAGTTCCATGGCCAATGTGGGGATGGGATGGACCAAAAGAAAAAAAATCTCTGCCCCTGCTTCCCCATCCCTACTGGAAGAAGAGAATTTCCCTTTTACAAGCCAGGATTTTTCCTTGGCTACTGGATTTTGCGTGGACTGACTGCAAAGCTAGCAAAGCATCATTTTTTCCCTTTTTAACCCTACTTTTGGCTTAGTAACAATAATTCTAAGACAGAAGGGGAAAAGGTAGGCAAGTTAAGGGTTAAGTGAATTGCCCAGAGTCACAAAGCTAGGAAGTGTTTTGGGCTAGATGTGAACCCAGGTCCTCCTGACTCCAGGCCTGGGTCTCAATTTACTGAACTACCTAACTGCCTTTACACTAGTTACAGAGCTGAGTTGAAATGACAATGACAAACTCCTTTGGCAAACATACAGCTCTTTGTTTCAGAGTTCATTTGATATTAAAAATTATATAGAACAAAGTTATCTCTATATATCATCAATGAATAAATCTTAGATAATCATTAATATATGAATGGGAAATGCTGTGATAAAAAACAGCCTTAACCTTAAGTTACATTTATTCTACCTGAACGATAGAACACAATAATGGGTAAATATAAGGAAGAAAACAAATCTTTCTCTTTGCTTTACCTGTATTTTGACTGCATGACCAATCATCTGGCAGGATTGAGGGGTCAACGTTGCCATGGAGTCGTCTCCACTTTTCACAGCTGGGGAAGGAGCACTGCACCCAGGCGATACAGTGACCTGGCACCAGACAGAAGTACAATGAGACTCAGAAATATTCCCTTTCCTAGCTGATTTCTCTGAAAGTCATCCTCTAGAGCAGGGGTCTGCAACCTTTTTGGCCATGAGAGCCATAAACGACACAAATAATCCATTGGGGGCAGCTGGGTAGCTCAGTGGATTGAAAGCCGTACAGTGCTCACAGTGTGCGCTCCTGTAACAGCGCCTGAAAAAAAAATGGACTTTATGGCTCCTGCAGAAAGAGCCATATGTTGCCGACCCCTGGTCTAGAGCTAGCGAACTTGGAAATCGTCTTGTCCAACCTCCTCATCTTTCACATAAGAAAATGAAGTCTAATGAGTTTCTAAGGTCACAGGGCTAATTAGTGGCAAGATGGGACAAGAAATAGGTTTCTCAAATCCCAGTCCAAATTAGTTTCAATGGCATCACCATAATCAATCAATCATCAAGCATTTATTAAGCATCCACTATGTGCCCGGCACCATACTAGGCGCCAGGGATACAAAAACAAAAATCAGTCAGTCTCTACTCTCCAGGAGCTCCAATTCTCTTCTGCTGTCAAATAATGTTCAACTCCTTTTCCTCAATATGAGTCTACTCTATGGAAAAAGACTCCTTCAGTCCCTTTTGAGAGCCTTAGTCTTGATTGACATCTCAGTGTTGGTAAATTCTTTTTTAGGTTTGACCTCTATCTCCTTCACCAGCCTGCAGCTCACTGAAACTATGCAATTCAGTCCTCATTAGGTTTCCTGTGGATTCTGCCTCCTCTCTTCCAGCTTCTTGTCTCTTTCCTTTCATATTCTAATTAAATTTTCCATGTTCAAACTCACCAAAATTGCCTGCCCATTCTCCCCCACTTTCTTCCTGATCACTGATCTGGGTGTAGCCTTGTACTATTTTCCTTGGTTGGCCCTTCCTTCTGTGCTTCCGACTCTTTTGTGTTAGTTCAGTTTTCTCCTCATCTAGGAAAATAAATAAAACAAAACACAGAAAATAAAAATGGAAATTTCTTTAAAAATATTAATTAGAGATTTAACCATAAAGAGTTATATTATAAGTAAATTAGGGAAATGTAGAATAGTTTACCTGTCAGATCTATGGAGAAGGGAAGAATTTATGATTAAGAGATAGAGAATATTATAAGATGTAAAATGAATAATTTTGATTATATTAAATTAAAAAGGTTTTGTACAAACAAAACCAATGCAACCAAAATTAGGAGGGAAGCAACAAACTGGGAAAAAAACTTATAACAAATTTCTCTGATAAAGGTCTCATTTGGAAATATGTAAAGAACTAAGTCAAATTTGTAAGAATCCAAGTCATTCCCTAACTGATAAATGGTCAAAGGATATGAATAGGCATTTTCAGATGAAGAAGTCAAAGCTATCAATAATCATATGGAAAAATGTCCTAAATCCCTCTTGATTAGAGAAATGTAAATTAAAAAAATTCTGAGGTACCACCTTACACTTATTAGATTGGGCAATATGATAGTAAAGGACAATAATAAATGTTGGAGGGAATATGGCAAAATTGGGACACTAATGCATTGCTGGTAGAGTTGTGAACTGATCCAACCATTCTGGAGGGCAATTTGGAATTATGCCCAAAGGACTATAAAAGAATGCATGCCTTTTGATCCAGCAATATCACTACTAGGTCTGTATTCCAAAGAGATAACAAAAAAAAAAAAAAAAAAAGGGAAAGGATCTGTTTGTACAAAAATATTTATAGCTGCACTTTTTGTGGTGGCAAAAAAATTGGAAACTGAGGGGAATGGCTGAACAAACTGTGGTATATGATGGTAATGGAATACTATTGTGTTGTAAGGAATGATGAACAGGATGATTTCAGAAAGAGCTGAAAAGACCTACCTGAATTGATGCAATGAAATAAGCGGAACCAAGAGAATGTTACAGTAACTGCAATAGACTTTGCTACTAAAAGCAATGCAATTATCCAGGACAATTCTCAAGGACTTATGAAAAAGAAAGCTATCTACCTCTAGAGAAAAATCTGTTGGAGTATAAACGTGGATGAAAACATGAGATTTATCGCTTGTTTACTTGGGTATATGATTTTTATAAGATTATGCATTTACAAAAATAAATAATATAGAGATATGTTTTACATGATAATATATATATAACGCAGACTGAATTGCCTGTCAACTCTGGGAGGGGGGAGGGAAGAGGGAAGGGAAACAATATGAATCATATAACTTCAGAAAACTTATGTGAAAATTTGATATTAAAATAAAGTTAAACATAAAAATATTTATTAGAAAAGCAGGTAGAAAAAAATTGATAATTAGAGCAAATGCAAATTCCAGAAACAGAATCAAATATATATGAGATTAATGTATAGCAAACCAGCACATATAAAAACTGAGAAAATACTTATTTTTTAAAATGGAAAACTGGATAGCAATATAGTAAAAAATGCATTTAGATTATCACCTCACACTATATATCCAAAATAAAATTCCCTGACAAACAAAGAATTAAATATAAGAAAAACTATAAGTTAGGAAAAAAAGCGGGGGGCCTACATTTCTAAAACCATGAAGAAGGTAGTATAATATGTGCTATTTTTTTTCCCTAAATCTGTGATTTCATCAATGTGAGAAAGTCCTAGTGTGAAAAGTCTTTCTTCTAATAAAGGAATAGCAGCTCTTCAACTACTTATACTTTTAGAGAATTAACTGGGGATACTAAGAACTTAAGTGACTTTCTTATAATTATATAGCTATTGTACATCTTCTGAAACAGGACTTGAAATCCAGGTCTTCCTAACTCCAAGGCAGTCTTTATATTCATGACACTAAATGAATCTTTGTGCTCATATTATCCCCATTTTACAGGTGAAATAACTGACATTCAAAGGGACTAAGTGACTGCACTACTAGTGAGTGACAAGGCCTACATTCAAATTCAGACCAGTACTTTCTTCAATACACAACAGCTACCTATAAGAAAAAAGAATAGATTTATCTCATTTGTGAAGAGCTGATAAATTGTCAACTATCAAAAAAAATCCAAACTATGAAAGGTAAATATATTTAATTATATAAACTTTTTTAAAAGTTTGCATTTACAAAATGTAATTAAGATTAAAATTAAAAATATTAAATATCAAGATAAAACTTAAAAAATATGATGAAGAAAAATATTTAGGGAAGAGATCAATGCTAAAATTGGGGTCCTTAAAAATATTCCATCAGAGTTTAAAGTTTCAACATGGCTAGGCTGTTTTAAGAATCATTCTCAGACCCTTCCCACCCCCAAACCACCAGGAATTCACAGCATTTAACTCAAATTTTTGAGAGATTCCTGGGTGCTGGAGCAGATCCAGAGCAAAGGTTGGAGAGGCAAAGCCAGAGCAGCCAACCAACCGTGGCGCCTTAAGGGCAATCTCAGCATTCCCTGAGCTCCACAGAACTCAGGCTCAGACAGGCAGAGCCTTGTCCAAGCCTCCACTTGGGACTAACTCTGGGGCACTGTGTTCTGATCCAGAAAAACACTCATCTTGCTCAAGGCTCCTCCAAGTTCATGACTGGCTGGCTAAACTCAGTACAGGAAAGCAAAACTTCCAGAGCATTTTGGGTGACTCCCCCATAGTGGAAACAGGGATTAACCCAGGCCCATCCTAGCCCTACCCTTGTAGTCAAGGCAACCCCAGGGCATTCTAAACACAGTCAAGTGGCCTAAGCAAAATCCAACTTCATGGGGCAGCTGGGTAGCTCAGTGGAGTGAGAGTCAGGCCTAGAGACAGAAGGTCCTAGGTTCAAACCCGGCCTCAGCCACTTCCAAGCTGTGTGACCCTGGGCAAGTCACTTGACCCCCATTGCCCACCCTTACCAATCTTCCACCTATGAGATAATACACCGAAGTACAAGGGTTAAAAAAAAAAAAAAAAAAAATCCAACTTCAGCAGTTTCTGAAGCCTCTGGTGAGAAGACAACACAGGAAAAACCCTTGAATCCAACACCAAGAATAAGGATCCCAAACTGAATTCAAAAGCAGGTGAAACAAACTCTGGCAAGAGGGTGATCTCTGGCAGGGCTCCAGAATATCAGGAAGGAGGAGCCTCGTGGGGCCCTTCGGACCCTGACCACACTGTTTATTTGTTAACCTTAACAAGCAGTAATAGGGCCACTTGACTCCCTACCAGTGAGCAAACCAAGAAAAACTCTCCAACCACTATGAGAAAATATTTTAATATGAGAGATGCGCAGGAGTAAACCCTGAAAATGATAGCAATACCACAAGTCCAGATAAAGCCTCAGAAGGAAAAAGCAACCAACCAAACAAACAAACAAAAAACTGGGCACCAGGAGGAGGACACTATGGTCATCCCCCTTTTCCCCCCCACCCCAAAGCACCTGAGAACATATGATAGAAAGCCTCAATTAAGAATTGAATAGCCTACATGAAAGTACTGATATAACCTATCCCTTCTCAGGGAGAGGAGGGTTGGGAGAGAGGGAGGGAAAAAATCTGCCCTAAAATGTCAGAAAACACGTGTCAAAAACTAATTCTATGTGTAACTTTAAAAATTAATTTAAACTGACAAAAAAAAGGAAATTAATACCCTGGAAATTAGAGTGGGCCAGACAGAAAACAAGGACATAACAATACAAGAAATAGCACAATAAAACTAAAAAAGTGAGTAAAAAAAAGAAGAAAATCTAAGAAATATTAATATCAGAACCAGGCCAGAGAATAAGAATTATTGAATCATCCTTAAGTTATTATTAGAAAAAATATGGATACCATATTTCAGCAAACATTATTTTAGTATTTCAATAAATCATATTTCAGTAAACAATTAATGAAAATTATCCCCAAACTCTTAGAATCAAAGGACAAAATGAAAAGACAGAATCAACCAATCACCTTCAGAAGAAAGAAAATTTGAATTTCCAGGTAAGTTAGAGACAAAATCTAAAACTTCCAAGTAAAAGAAAAAAAATACTGCAAGCAATCAAAAAAAGAAATTCAGATATTAAGGATTTACAATTAGGACTGCATAAGACTGAGTACTTGGCAGCTACCACTATTAAAGCTTGGAATATGATACTCGAAGAGTAAAGAGATAATGGTATACAACCAAGAATAACATATATGGCACAAGAGTTCTTTAATGGAATAGAGGATTTCATAGCATTCCTGATGAAAAGTCCTAAATACATACACAGACATTTGAAAAAAATGCAGGCACCAAGAGAAACAAAGGTAAACGCATTTGTTTAATTGAGGAGGAATATGTAAGGATGAACTGTTTCATCTTAATAGAGAGATGAGAAACAATATCATCTCAAAGCCCTAATATCTTTAAGGGTCATTGTTGTTCATTTGTGGCCCACTCTATGTGAACCATGGACTTTGTCCACAGGACTTTCTTGGTTTGCCATTTCCTCCTCCAGTGTGTCCCCATTTTACAGATGAGGAACTGAGCCTAACAGACTTAAATTGACATCAGCTAGTGAATGTCTGAGACTGGATTTGAACTCAGGTCTTTCTGATTCCAGGCCTAGAACTATCCACTGCACCTCATAGCTGCCCCTTAACTACCCTAGAGAAAGGTTAAAATGGCAGAGGATGGTTTTGCTTTATTTTAATGGTCTTAAGAGAATACAAAAATTTTAGAGATGAATGGATAGGAAGAAGAAGGAAATCACTATTGTATAGTAGAGTCATAGATGAAAAGTATATAACCATGGAGTAAGGAATGGGGGGAATGGGCCTTCCATGAACCTCATTTTCACCTGAATCAGATAAAAGAAGATTGAATACAATTAGCCATACACACAGATCTCAATATAGAAATACATTAAACTTGAAACAGAAAAAAAGAGAAAAGGAGCAAATAGGATTGTAAAGAGGGGTCTTAAAGAGGGGGGACAGATAGGTAAGGAATACTCAAAACCAAAATGATCTTGAATGCTAAAGGGAGGAATAGGAAAAAAGGATTAACTAAAAGGAAGAACGGTTCTTACCATCTGACCACCACTGATCTATTAGGAAATAGTTTTTGGTCATATACATATTTATCTGTTACTTTTTACACCAAATTATTATCAGAGAAATTTGATACAATGATTTTTTTTTTGCCCCATCTGACTGCTTCATTTCTTATCCTAGGTAAATTTTGTTTGTGCAGATGTAAGTAACCAAAGCTATCTATTTTATCTTTTGTAATTACTTCCAATTCCTTATTTGGTTAAGAATACATCATATATCCAAAGCTGTGAGTGGCATGTGAGCTGCTTCTCTTCCTATTTTTTAATAGCATGATCTTTGATATTAAGGTCACATGTGCATTTAGAATAGATGCTGGAATATGGAATAAGGTGTTAGACTAAGCTTAATTCCTACCAGATTGCTATCTAGCTTTCCTAGCAGTTTTTTTTTTTATCAAATAAGGGGTTCTTTACTAAGTGATTTATATTTTCTACTACATCAAATATTGCATTATTGATTTCCACTGTTTATGACTTGATCTCTATTTTTTAACCAACATCAGTTGGTTTTCATGACTACTGTTATATAATGTAGTTTAAGGTCTGAAAATACTGTTCTTCCTCTTTTCCTACTTCTTTTCAAAATTTTCCTCAATATTCTAGATCTTTTATTTTTGGAAATAAATTTTATTTTATCAAATTCTGTAAACTTGATAATTTTATTGGTAAAATATTAAAAGTGTAAATTAACTTTGGTAGTATTGTCACTGGAAACTGGGAAAAACTGTGATGATGTAAAAAATATATTTAAAAAAACGTATTTTTAACAAGGAAAAGAAGAGTGAAAACTTAGGAATTAGGAGTGGGATAAGGAAAGAATACAGAGAAAACAGGCTGTTTCACTTATAAGACTGTAAGTGCCAGGCAAATTCCCTCTCTTCTACTAAATTCTTTTCATCTGAGAAAAGAAAAGAAATGTAAAAGAGTACAGGATGGAAGGAAATACATAATTAATAATCTTAACTGTGAATCTGAATCAAATGAACTCACCTATAAAATGGAAGAGAACAGAAGAATGGATTAGAAAACAAAATATTAAAAAATATTGTTTACCAAAAACACATTTGAAGCATAAAGTTCACATAAAGTTAAAATGAGAGAGTGGAGCAAAATCTATCCCCAACTAAATAAAAAAAGTAAAAATTATGAAAATTGAAGAAAATATTTTAAAGAGTGATTACTGAAAGGTAATCAGAGGTACAGATACTTTAAAAAGGACTACTAAATCAAATAATTTAAGCAGAGACTAAAAAAACTAATACAGTAGTTAGCTAATGTGATTTTTTAAAAGAAAGAAAAATCATATTGTATATATAAAAAATGAATAAGTAGAACTTAACAACTGAAAAGGAAATAAAGAAAATTATCTGAAACTATTTTGCCCAATTATATGCTAATAAAACCAAGAACGTAAGAGGAAATAGATGAATACTTATATTCCTATCATATATAAAATATACAGATTAACCAAAAAAGAAACAAAATACTTGAATAACCCAACATTAGAAAAAGAACTGAATAAGTCATAAATGAACTTCCAATGGGGGAGGAGGGGAACACTCCAGGACCAGATGGATATAAAAGTGAATTCAATAAAACATTTAAAGAATAATTAATTCCAATATTATATAAAATGTTTGCAATAAAAAGAAAAGAAGTCACCCTTCCAATATCTATTTATGATACAAATATAGTTTTGATACCTAAACCAGAGAGATATAAAGCAGAGAAAGAATATGACAGATGAACATCCCTAATGAACAATGATGCAAAAATTGTAAATACAGTATTAACAAATGAAAGAATTATCAAAGTTTGGAGTTGGAAAGGATCTTGAAAGTCATCTAGGCCAATCTGTACCTGACCAGAAACCCAATACCTGTAGTGATAGGACTCTCACTAGCTCCCATCCCCTTTTGTATAGCTCCAATTCTTTGGAGAGAAGAGGCATGGCACACAGAGGATAAGTTGACTAAAACAACACATTAGAAAGATTTTATGTTATGACCAGATCCTTGGGCCAGGAACACAGGGTTGGTTTGATATAAGATTAGAGATATAAAAAAAATATTAATAACATAAAAAATGAAAGCTACATGGTTCAATCAATAGATGCTGAAAAGGTTTTTGACAAAATCTAGCTCCCATTTCTACTAAAATTCATAGAAATAAATGAAAGTGTCCTAAATGTGGTAAGTAGTATTAATACACATCTAAGAACAAACATAGATAATGGAGAAGAGTTAAAGGGGTTGCCTGTTCATACTGACTTTCTTCTTTTTTTTTATTGCTTAAGGGAAGAGTGTTCTGTTTCTTCTCTGAAGGTAAAAGATCTGGTTTGGATGACTGGGTCCCAGGAACAATTCCATCTTCTTTAGCGGCAGAAGTTATTGGGGGATAAGGTATCTCCAGTAGCTTCCTAGAAATACAATTTTTTAGAAAAATGACAGAAAGTAGTAATCTGTGGTATTCTCCCATTTACCGAGCCAAAAGGTACAGGAGTTAAGGAAAACTAAACTCCTTAGGTATCCAAAGATAATTTTATATATCCAGCTGCCTCTGTGCTCATTGGCTTCTGTCATCTAGATAAACAGGGGTTTCTCATGGAATAAGCAACCTCTGGGGAGGAGTGTCCCACTCCCTCTAGGTAAGCACGCTCCTAGGAAATACTCTGCCTCACTAGGATAAACTTACCTATCCACATCAGAAGTAGCGATAATAATGCCTGTCTCCTTTGCCCCTCGGGAACATTCAATGTGTTGAGCACCCGAAGTCTCTGAAAAATCAAGGTTCACAAAAGCAAAACACTGTAAATAATAAGAACCCTCCCTTCTCTTCAGACACTCTACCTTGGATTAAATCGTCTCTTATTTTATTCCTGAAAAAGCCTTCTCCTGACCATTTCTCTAATCAAAGAATCATCAAAGTTTGGAGTTGGAAAGGATCTTGAAAGTATAGGCCAATCTGTACCTGACCAGGAAGCCAATACCTGTAGTAATAGGAAACTCACTAGCTCCAATCCCCTTTTATATAGCTCTAATTCTTTGGAGAGAAGAGGCATGGCACACAGAGGATAAGCCTGGAAGTCAAAAAGATTTGGGTTCAAATCCTGTGTCTGACACCTACAAGTGGCATGACCAAAGGTATCTTTCAATAGCTCAGGAAACTCTTTAGATTATAAATTCCAGAAATGAGTTTCCAAACCAGGAGCTTCCCATACTAATGAAATCACAGTTCTGCACAAAATATTCACACATGAATGTATGTATATGTGTGTGTGTGTGTGTGTGTGTGTGTAAGCTTTTCCTCATTCTAAACCAAAATCATGCCCCTTTAGTTTTCAATCACTTTCAAGCCAACTTGTTCCAGGGAATTTTTCAGTCTGATTTGAAACCATCTGTTCACACATCCTAGAGTAGTACTTTACACCAATATTTACATATAGTAGAAGTCAACGATATTCCATTTTATATCCCCACATCCATCAAGCCCATATATATGTCACACATTTCCTTAGGGTCATAACCTAATTGAAAAGACATCATGGGGGCAACTGGGTAGCATAGTGGACAGAGCACCAGGCCAGGAATAATAAGGACCAAGGTCCAAATCTGGCTTCAGACAGGTCTTAACTGTGTGACCATGGGCAAGTCTCTTAACCCTAATTGCCTAGCCCTTACTGTTCTTCTGCCTTAGAATCTATTCTGATACAGAAAGTGAGAGCTAAAAAAAAAAAGAAAGATACCATGGACTAGACCCCCCCCCCCAAAGTGATCTAATTACATTTACTTTCTTTTTTTTTATTATTAGCTTCCCTGCCACTCTTACAGAATCATATCAGTTAGGATATATAAAAACAGCCTGGGAATGAGAAAATTAAGGCAGTAGGAGGGTGGGAAACTTGATATTAATCTTCAAGTGTTAGAGAGACCATTATCCCATCTCCTAAGTAAAACTGAAAACACAAGGGAATAAACTTAAAGCAGGGTAAATAATTTAGGTTAAACTTTGAATTTGCCCAATCTTGGGAAAGGGGTTTTAAAAAAAGATGGACTTTATCTAGGAAAGCTTGGTTATAATACAGTCCAGTGGTTTGGGTATAAACTAGATGATTTTTCAAGCTCTCTTCTAGAATTCTTCTGTTCTCTAACTGCCAGAGCAGGGTGCTGGGGATGCTACGGAGCCCACGTGTGCTCGGATTCCTATCTCTTATGCCCTTGCCCCCTCTCCTACCACAGGTCAGATCCAGGCACTCCTGGAGGGACTTCTGAAGCACACACTGGACAATCTCCTCAAACTGTTCATTGGTAAGACTTGGCTTCTGCTGGAGGGAGAGAGAGAGAGAGAGAGAGAGAGAGAGAGAGAGAGAGAGAGAGAGAGAGAGAGAGAGAGAGAGAGAGAGAAACCTCTGAGTTTCCTCCGATGTTCCACCATGGCCACGTAGACATTCTTTCAAAGTCTAAGGAGGTAAGGAACTCAAAAGGTTCAGGACATTAGGGGTTAGGGTTAATTCATCAAAGGTCTCCTAGATCCCATCCCAGGCCTGCTAAAAAGCCAAAGTGGAAAAAGGACTTAAATATCTTCCCCACCACCTCCATTATTCATACATACTGGGACCAAAATTTTTTGTATATCTTTTATATAATAAGAGAAATTAGGGATTGAAATTGTAGTAGGATGAGAGAGATTAATTATAAATGAGAATTATAAAAGTTATGGGGTAGGGAAGAAAGACCAGGAAATACAAAAGCAAAGAAATCTAGGTTCTCTCTAGCTCTGGAGAATTCTCCACATGAGAAGTATGCCTTTCCCAGGGATAGAGAAGAAGCCAGAAGACAGGGAGAGAAAAGACCTGGTTGCCACCAGAGTGTCTGAGAGGTACCTTTTCTGTTTTCCTCTCAGTTCCTTTGGTGTCTTGCTCTTTGCTGGTCTTGGGGGCTAGGACTACCTTCCCCTCCTTGTCACTTCCTGAACTCTTCTTTGTGACTTTCTCCTTTTTCTTTTTCTCAGTCTTGTCTTTTGGCTGGCTTTGCTTGGCATTCACCCCAGTGACCCTGATCTCTTGAGTATCTTCATTGTTGGGGGAATCTGGAGCCACATAAGGAGTCACAGTGCTGACTTTTGGTCTAGGCCAAGCAAATATTTTCTTCTGCTCCTTTCCATCTTCTGAAAATGAAAATTGGTCATCTAATCTGGCAGTTATTTAACATGTCCCCAGGAGTTTATGTAAAAGTTATAAACACAGACATTCTGTTAGCTAATTTAGGCAAATGGGAGAGGAAATAATGTTTTCCCAAAGATTACTGATTTTATCTTTGGGAAATATTTTATTTAGTTCTCTTAAATCATTAAATTCTATTAAGAAAGTGGATGATGAATGGAAAGAGAATACAGAGGGTGGCATTTTATATAATTAGGCTGCTGTTGTTCTCTATCCTACTCAAGACTAAGAGGGACCTCTTCTTCAAAACCCTGTCTTCCCTTCTGTATGTCCTGAAAAAATAAAGTCTGAGGGACAGCTAGGAAGCACAGTGGATAGAGTGCCAAGCTGAGAGTTGAAAGGACTTGGGTTCAAGTGTAACCTCAGACACTTCCGAGCTGTGTGACCCTGGGCAAGTCAATCTTAACTACTTAGTCTTTATCACTCTTCTGTGATATCTATTCTAAGATAGAAGGTAAGAGTTAAAAAAAAAAAAAAAAAAAAGTCCAAACACTCAATGCCTGACCAAATTTCCTTATGGTTTTTTTTTCCATGAATCTTTGGCCTTTAACAGGCCAAAGTTTGCCACTTGCTGGGGTCATACCCTTTTAACCTTTCTCTGCCAACTGAAAACTTACCAATGCTCAGCTAAAATGTCATGTCCTTCTAGAAGATTTCAGTTAGCTTCTTATCAAAAAATACTCTCTAAGGACAGTCCTTGATCTCCCTATCTCAACCTCAAGCTATGTGACAGCAGAAAAAATGCCATCCAGAGCCAGGCCTAGAGATGGGAGGTCCTGGGTTCAAAATATGACATCAGATACTTCCTAGTTGTGTGACCCTGGTCAAATTTCCTAAACCCCACTGCCTAGCCTTCATTGTTCTTTTGATTTGGTGTTAATAAGATAGAAAGTAAGGGTTTAAAAAAGAAAAGAAAACAGACCTGGACAAACCTGGATCCAGGATCACAGATTTATAGTGGGAAGAGACCTTGGAAGCCATTCAGGCCAATTTTCTCATTTTACAGGTGAGAAAACTGAGGCAAACAGAGGTTAAGTTATTTGCCCAGGGTCACACAGCTAGGAAATTATTTGAAACAAGATTCCAATGCAGGTTGTTTTCCTGACTCCAGGCCCAGCATTCTAACCACTGTATACCACCCAGATGACTTTTTCCCCTTCTCTCAGTTGCTGAAAGGGTTGTCTTTAATGGGAAAGAGATTTGGGATGATCAGGGACTAGGAAAAGGAGAAAAAGTTATAAAGGAAAAATATCTCCCATTTCTGACTCACCCTTGTTCTTTAAGGTTGTCATCATTTAGCTTAGATGCTGGCTTCTCTCCTTGCTAAAAAAAAAAATGAAAAAGAAATTAGATGTTAATCAAAAATAGACATGAATTTTACTTTTCCTTCAAAACATTATCAGGGAAGAGTTTCTCACAGAAAAAAAGAGCTAGGGGTATTTCTAAAATTCCACACCCTTAGACTTCAAGGATTCCCACTCTGCTGAAGCCTAGGATCCTTAGTTCTAAGGCCATCCCAACTTTCTTCTTCACTGATTCTACAGAATAGAAAGATACCTCTTGAGACATTGCAGAGCCTCAGTTTTCCCCATTTTTCCTGTTCTCCTTATTCCTTTGAGTTAGAAAATCCTTTTTCATTGTTATTAGGTCAGATTCCTCTTCATTAATTCCTAATTGAGAGCTGGACTTAAAGTGTAGGAGACCTAAGTTTGAACATAAAACTGACAAGTTTCTACACAAACAAAATCAATGTAGTAATAATTAAAAGGGAAACTGGGGAGAATTTTTTTTTCCAGGAAGTTTCTTTGATAAAGGTCTGATATTTAAATTACATTGGGAATTGACACAAATAGATGTGAATAAAACTCAATTTAATAGAAAGGATGTGAATAGGCAGTAAGTATTTAAAAGAAGAAATGTAAACTATTGACAATCATATAAAAATTCCAAATCACTAATATTAAGAAAAATGCAAAATAAAACTATTCTGAGGTTCTACCTGGTACATGTTAAAGAACTCCCCACCCCCCGCCCCCAAAAAACTACCATGGACACACATTTAAGTATAACTAGGCGTAAAGAAGATCAGAAGAAGATAGAAGCAAACATGGCAGTGTTTATGTAATTACAATTACAATATTAAACTTGAAGAAAAAATTTTTAAATCAAAACAATATGTAGTGTCTACGGCTAGACAGGCACCAGAAGGGGAAGCTGGAGAAAAAGCAAACCTTTTTTCAGGCCTTCTCTCAGTCCTTGAATAAGTACTGAGGGAAGTTGGGGGGTTCAGCCCAAGTCTTTTGCCTGGAGAGCCAATGGCCTTCCTCCAAATCCCTCTTCTTTGCCACTGCCCAATCCTACTTTTTCTCTCCATCCTGCTGGTTGTCCTGGGCTTCCAGGTCTTCTGACTCAGTTCTCTTAAGACCTGGCTCTTTCTTCTCCACTGGTTCTGAGATGGTTCCTTCAGTATTACAACCAAGGATCTTTCACTAAATGGGTTTAAGTATTTCCAGGAGATGTGTTCTACAATTAATTCTGATCGACTGGTTGATTTGAATCAAAAAAGATTCTTACTTAACAAAGGTTTAAATGGGAAGGGACAATCAATGGATCCCTGCATTCCACTTAACAGGTTTTATGATTTTAAAACCCTTTATACACATGAACTTGTAGTTCTCCTATAGCATCTGATAGTTATCTCTAGAGAAGGTTTTAATAAATACTTACCACTTTAAAAGATGCTACACCATAGGAAATGATGAGCAGATTAATTTAAAAACAAACAAATATGTAAAGATCTACATGAAATTATGAAGAGAATTGAGTAAAACCAAGAAAACATTATATACAGCTACAGAATTAATGTTTGAACAAAAACTTGTGAATGTTTCCAGAGAAAAAACTGATAAACAGAAACATGAAAGACATAATTTATATATACGTTTTTTGGTCAAATCATGCCTTCTCTAGATTGGTGAGGGAAGGAAAGGAGGGAGATATCTGAAAGTTTTTTGTTTTTTTTTTTTTAGATTTTTTTTTTAAACCCCTTATACTTCGGTGTATTGTCTCATAGGTGGAAGATTGGTAAGGGTGGGCAATGGGGGTCAAGTGACCTGCCCAGGGTCACACAGCTGGGAAGTGGCTGAGGCCGGGTTTGAACCTAGGACCTCCTGTCTCTAGGCCTGACTCTCACTCCACTAAGCTACCCAGCTGCCCCCCTGATATCTGGAAGTTTTAATGTAACCAACAAACAATTTTTAAAAATCCTTACTTTCTGTCTAAGATCATTTCTAAGACAGAAGAACAGCAAGGACTAGATAATTTGGGTTAAGTGACTTGCCCAGGGTCACCCAGCTAGAAGGTATGTGAGGCCATATCTGAACCCAGGTCTTCCTGACTCTAGGTACTGCCAGTACCAAACAAAATTAATAAAATTCTCAAAAAACAAAACAACTTTAAAGAGTGAGCCCTCTTATCAAAAACATTATAAGCACATCCCTGGCGGCTCCAGGAATATACCATTATATACCACCTCTGTCCCTGGGGGAACAGGCTCAAAACTTAATTCTGTTCTTATACAGCATTGGTCCCAGCAAGTTCAGGGCTAAAGCGAGCCCGAACCCTTTCCAATGAGGTCCCAAAGGCCACTTCTAACAATGTCTCCTTTTCCTCAGAGTTTCAATACTTGCTAGAGCTACAAAATCTAGCCTGGGTTCTGGGTCCTCCACTCTCACAGCCTTTAAAACTCTAAAGACTTTACTCCCTTCTCCTAGAAGGGAGGAGAACTAAGAGAAGGGTCAAGCCCCCGGGTTCTAGCCTCCCGGGCCCTACACGTGGCCCCGAAGCCCCACCCTTGGGCCACAAGGCCACTCACCCGCCGCTGAAGGAGAAGGCATCAGGCCAATGAAGTAAGGAGTGGCAGAGAGGAGGGGCCGGTGTTGCTCGGGAGCCAATCAGAGAGCTCTTCCCTTCTAGAGTGTTAAGTCTCCACAGACATTTACCTTAAACCAGGTTGGGCTCTCCTGTGGAGAAGCTGTTTCCTCGGTAACCTCTGCCCTCCCGCGGAGGGATGGGGGGGGGGGGGGGGGGCGGAACCAAGCCCCTGGGGGCTGGGCAGACGCTGGAACCCCTCGCACCTGATTAGCGAGCATCTCCCCCAGAAGACAGTCCGTTCGATGAGGAACACTTAGGGGAATAGCGGGGGAATTGTAACGTGACCCATAAACAAATATTTTTCTTGGAAGGGTTAATATTGTTTCTGAGACAAGAGCGGCTCGGGCTAGGCAGTCAGAGTTATGTGACTTAGGCCAGCTCATCCAGCTGTAAAGTGTCTGGCCAAGAAGGCTGCAATCTCGACTCCCCTCCTCTACGCCCCCCCCCAATAAAAATCTAAAAATTGGGCCAAATTGAGGACGGACTAAAACCACCAACGAGATCCCAAGGCCTGCAAACACCTCAGAACCTCGAGCAAAAGGGGACTGCTGGAAGAGCAAGTGGCAACACAAGCAAACCCATCAGCACCCCAATGTAAGACACCCTACCTGTGCTCTGGCACACCCCCACTGTGGGAGGTAGAAAGCAGCCAGGGAATCCAGGTGCCCGGGGCCTGCCAGTAACTAGCAAGGCCATCCCACCCACAGAGTGATTTTGGCTAAGGCAGCTAAGGTGGCATTGGGGAGAGAGCCTGTAGTCAAGACCTGAGTTCAAATTAGACTCCAGACACTGGTGGTGTAACCCTGAACAAGTCACTTCCTACACCGTGCCTTCTTTTTTTCATTGATAAAATGAGGGTGATATACCTGCTTCATAAGGGTACTTGGGACAGCTAGGTGGATAGAGTGAGAGGACTGGAGTCAGGAAGCCCAGGGTTTAAATTTGACCTCAGACACTATGTGACCCTGGGCAAGTCACTTAACCTTGTTGGCCTCACTTTCCCCATCTCTGAAATGAGCCAGAGAAGAAAATGACAAACAACTCCTATATCTTTGCCAAGAAAACCTCAAACGGGGTCAAAAGAGTCCAACGCCACGGAAATGACCAAACAAAAACCATGGCTACAATTCTGCAGAACTAGGCTGAACAAAATTAGGCTGCAAGAGTCATCTGAATACAAACGGAAAACAGTCTACTCCTTGCCAAATTAGTAATAAAATCAGGATCTGAGGAATATGAACACAATTCAGGGGACAAAAGGGCATTATGGATATGACATTTTGAATATACACATTAATGTTTCCGGGAAATTCTGATCAAGTGTTCATACTTAAACCTTATGCAAAATATATTTTTGAAGCTGAATTATTTGGGTTTATTGAAGTTAAGGAGGATAGAGCAGCTAATTTTGCACAGTGGATAGAGTAACAGGTATGGAGTTGGGAGGACTTGGGTTCAAATCTAACCTGGAATACTTCCTTAGTGTGTGACTCTAGACAAGTCATTTAGCCCCATTTGCCTAGCTTTAGAATTGTTACAAAGGCAGAAATTAAGGGTTTAAAAAAAAAATTAAGGAGGGTATAAGAGAGGTAGAGGGGGAGAAGGAAAAGAGAAAGAGGGAGTATGTGAGAAGTGCTCCAAAGAACCTGGGTACCTAAATTTGTTTAATATTTGGATGGTGGTTTCCTTTTGATCCTATAGATCAGGGTTCAGCAACGTATGGCTCTCGAGTCATATCTGGCTCTTTTGAGGGCCAGATATGGCTCTTTCTGCAGGAGCCATAAAGTCAATTTTTTTTCGGGCACTGTTACAGGAGCGTGCACTGTGAGCACTCACGAAATTACATTTTAAAAAATGTGGCGTTTATGGCTCTCACGGCCAAAAAGGTTGCCAACCCCTGGTATAGATCTTATAAATCAATAGTTTTCTTTTTCCTACTAAACTAAAGAAATACATTGTAGGGGTAGCTAGACGGCTCAGTAGATTGAGAGCCAAGTCTGGAATTGGGAGAACTTGGGTTTAACTCTAGCCTCAGATACTTCCTAGCTGTGTGACCTTGGGCAAGTCCTTTAACTCCTATTTCCTAGCCCTTATTACTCTTCTGCCTTAGAACCATACACAGTACTGATTGTAGAAGGTAAAGATTAAAAAACAAACAAAAAAAATGAAGCACCAGGGTTAGCCAGCCACTTTGGGGCCCTCAGGCATTTTTAGCACTCCCTGCTGAGATCCACAGACCCAAGCCCAGCCTGGCCTGGCCTATCCAGCCTAGCCAAATCAAGCCAAACCCAAGCCTTCCCTGACTCATTTAGCTGAAGGAGGGCAAGTCTGGAGCAGCATGTGGGCCCAGGGCCTGCACTCTGTGCCTGACTCCACAACACCCTAGCCCAGACTGTCCCTTCTCCTGCCTTTGGCTGGCTGCCTGGTCCCAGCTCCTCAGAGAGGAGCCTTTTGGCATTCCAGGCAGTGCAGTGTTTGCAGGCTAAGCCAAACAGAACCTGGGACTGGCCTAGTCCTAATGTACTCAAATTCAACTTTCGCCTAGAAGAAAGACCAACCTTTGAGCTTTCTAGGAAGGATACAGAATGGTCCCAGTGGCCAAAGCCTAACTGTAGAAAAAAAGACCTGAAGCAAAAATCCAGCCTGAAAGTCTGTGGCAGGACCCTAGGCACCAGAGTAGCCCTCCAATAAATGAACTTGAAGGGAGGACCCAAGGCAGAACCTCCACAGAGAGAAATCCTGGAATCCTGTGAGAAGCCCTGAAGCCAAGCCCAGGCCTAAGGCAATTCCAAAAGTCCTTGAAGGAAGAACCTAGTCTGGTTCACCAGGCTCAGAACCAGAAATACCTTCCTATATTATTTAGTTACAGAGCTGGACCAAGCAGAAAGCCTTTCCATGAATAATCCAAGGAAAACTCCAACCACTATGAGGAAAGTCTTTGATTTGAAAGACACCCTGGGGAAAAATATCAAAGTGGTTATCGACCCCATAACAAGTTACACCTCAGAGAAAAATATCCTGGACACAAGGAATACAAGAGTACCAGGAGAAAATGAAATAAGATACAGAATAGAAAAGCTGGGAAGGGAACAATGGGGAAGAAAACAGATACTTAGAACACACAGTAGAAAGTGAACACACAGTAGAAAGTGGACACTCAAGAACTGAATGCCCTAAAAGTGAGAATGGGTCATATAATACATTATATTATATATGAATTATATAACATAACATAGAAAATTTATTAACAAATATAAAACAAAACCAAAAACATTTAAAAAAAAAAGTAAATCTATGAAATATATTATCAAAAACAACTGAGGGAAGCAATTAAATTATCAGACTATCTGAAAACTATTATGGGGGGAAAAAGTCTTGCTACTATATTTTAGGAAATTATAAATGAAGATTGCCCAGAACTATTAGAATTAGAGGGCACAGTAAAAATCAAAGGAACCCAATAGTTACTTCCAGAAAGAAACTCCAAAATGAAAGTTCCCAAGCACATTATAGCCCAAATCCAGAGTTTCCAGGAGCCACAATAAGGGGAAAAGAAAGTAAAGCACAAGCATGTATTAAATGGCTACTATGGAAAAGGCACTATGCTAAGAACTCTACAAATATTTGATCCTTAAAACAACTCTGAAAGGTAGGTACTTATAAGATTATAATCCTCATTTTTTTAACAGTTGAAGCAGATATTAATGGTTTTCCCAGAGTCATACAGCTAATAAATGTCTGAGGCCAGATTTGAATTCTGATCTTCCTGACACCGGCCCCAATGCTCTTTTCATTGTACTACCTAACTACCTAGCATTTATTAAGCACTTTCTATGGGCCAGGCATTATGTTAACTACTTAAAACAAATATCTCATTTCAAGACTGAGCATTTATCACTAAAAAGGAAAAGTGAGCTTAGAATATGATATTCCAAAAGAAAAGTATACAACCAAGAATAAACATGTATGGCAAAATGAAGTATAACCTTACAGGGGGAAAAAATGGATCTTTAATTTAATGGAGGATATCCAAGCATTCCTGATGAAAACTAAGTAGACATTTAGACAAGGAAAAGTGATGACAAAAGAAAAACGGAAAGGTAGACATATTTGTTTAACTGAAAGGGAATATGTGAGGATGAATTATTTACATATTAATGGGAGATAAGAAAGAACTGTCTTCTCACAATCCTAATATCTTTAAGAGCCATAGAGAAAGGTTAAGATGGCAGAAGTTCTAGGAATGGTTTTGTTGTGTTTTAATGGTCTTAGGAGAAAACAAAAATGGGTAGGAGGGGCAGGAAGAAAAAGAGGAATGAGAGGAATCACTAAACAAGAGAGGTGTATAAGATGAAGAATATATAATCATGGAAGAAAAGGTGTGTATGGAGGGTGCATCTCATGAACCTCTCATCTGAATCAGATAAAAGAAGACTGATCACCACTGCCCCCTTGGACACACAAAGATACCAGGCAAATTAACATCTTTTCTACCATCTAATTTGTAAAGAGAAAGGTGGAAGGAAAGAGAGGAAAAACTACAGGAAGACAAGACAGAGAAATTCTTAATAAAAAATTAAATTTTCACTGTAAATAGAATGAACTTGATCATAAAATTGGAAAGAAATGGAAAATTGTGTTTACACAAAAAATGTATTTATAAGAAATATTAAAAAAAAACAAAGATTCACAACAAGTTAAAATAAGAGACTGGAACAAAATCTACTGTATTTCAAGTGAACTTTAAAAACAGGGTGGCAATCATGATTTCAGATAAGAATACAGTAAATATAGAAAATATTAAAAGAGAGAAGCAGGTTTCAAATCTGTCCTAGCTCTGTGACCCTGGGCAAGTCACTTAATCTGCTATTCTATCCTGGAATCAATACTTATTTTTGATTCTAAGACAGAAGGTAAGAGTTTTAAAATAGTGGGGGGGGGGGGGGAATAAGCAGGAAAATAATATGCTTGAAGGCATTATAACAAATCATTAATTCTATACATATACACACACCCTTCATCTTATATAATTCTGTTATGTTTAGTGATTTCTCTCATTTTATTCCTCCTTATCTTTCCATCCCTCCTCCCCTTGTTTTTGTCTTCTCCCAAGGCCATTAAAACAGAACAAAATTATCCAGACAACTTCTGCTATTTTACTCTCTGTATGTATATGTATATACATGCATATATACACATACATATATAATACACATATATATGAAAGAGGGCACCTAAATATTTGTAAAGTTACAGGGAGAAAAAGATAATAAAGCTATATATGTAGGACCTTAATATATCCTTTCAGATCTAGTTGAATCTAATAAAAATAATAAGATAGAAGTTAAAAGACTGAAATAGAAGTTTAGAAAAACTAGAGATGAAAGCTCTCTGGTGATTACTTAATGGGAATAGGAAGTAATCTACATATTTCTTAGTTGTGTGTGAGAAGTTTTTTATAAAAACTGACTGGAATAGGGGCAGCTGGGTAGCTCAGTGGCTTGAGAGCCAGGCCTGGAGGCGAGAGGTCCTGGGTTCAAATCCAACCTCAGACACTTCCCAGCTGTGTGACCCTGGGCAAGTCGCTTGGCCCCCATTGCCTACCCTTACCACTCTTCCACCTATAAGCCAATGCACAGAAGTTAAGGGTTTAAAATAAAAAAATAAAAAAAAAACTGACTGGAATAAAGATCTCACTAAAATTGTAGAAAAAAAAGATAAACAAAACACATTATTTATTCATTAAAATGCAACAAAATTACATTCAATTAGAAATGCAAATAAAGAATTTAAAATAATTGGAGATTAACATAATTCTAAAGAACTAGTGACTTGAGCAACAAATTAGGGAAACAGAAAATTTTATCAAAGAAAATTAAAACAATGAGACAATATACCAAAATGTATATGATAAAGTTAAAGCAGTTCTTAGGTGAAATTCATATCTCCATAAACATTTATCAAAAGACAAATCAATAAATTGGACACTAAATTTAAAAAACTTGAACAAGAAACCAAACAGGCCCCAACATTAAAACATGAAAGAGATTTTCTTTTAAGTGAAAGCAAAAAGACCATTGAATTGACAAATAAAACTAGGAACTTTAAAAAAAATAATAAAATAGATAATGGCTAATATTTTTTTAAAAAAGGAAAACCAAATTGTTTATAGCAAAAAGGTGAATTTAGTATCTCAAGAGGAAATAAAAGAAATGATCAGAAACTATTGCCCCAAACTATATGCTAACAAAATTCATACCTTAGACAAAATAGATGTACTAGTTTGAAGTCTGATACGGATAGTCTCCCTTCCCACTTTTTAAAAATATTACTCTTGAAATTCTTGACCTTTTGTTCCACCATATGAATTCCATTGTTTTTCTTTCTATTTCTAGCTTTAGAAAAATGCCTTGTGTAGTTTAGTATGGTTCTGAAAAAGGCAGCCAGATGGCTCAGCAGATAGAGCCCTGGCCCTGGAGTCAGGAAGAATTGAGTTCAAATTTAGCCTCAGAGACTTACTAGTTGTGTGATCCTGGGCAAATCACTTAACCTCTGTTTGCCTTAGTCCACTGGAAAAGGATTAAGTATGATAGTCCACAGGGTCATGAAGAGTATAACAAAAATGGTATTGGAATGGTAAAACCAAATTGTAAAAAATTTACAATTATAGAAATATAAAATACCCAGATTAAACAAACAATAATGAGAATATTTACACAGTCCAATATCAGAAAAATAACTAAACAAGTTGTAAATCAACTACTAAAGAGAAAAAAAACCCCTAGGACCAGAAGAATTTATAAGTGAATTCCAAAAAAAATTCAAATAATTGTTTCCTATACTTCATAAGTTGTTTGCAATAATAAGGAAAAAAAAGAACCCTCTCAATATCTTTCTATAATACAAATATGGTCAAACCTAAACCAGTGAAAGACAAAGCAGAGAAAGAATATTATAGACCAATGTCTCTAATAAATATTGAGGCAAAATTTGTAAATAAAATATTAGTAAGTAGGCTAAAATAATAAATTAGAAAGATTTTGCACTATAGCCAAATTAAATGTACACTCAGAATGCAGGGTTGGTACAACATGGGATTATAATGTAATGTAATGTTAACAATATAAATAATAAAAGCCATATTACTGCATTAATAGATGTTCAAATGTTTTGACAAAATCTAGCACCCATTTCTATTTTTAAAATCTAGGAAGCATCGGAATAAACATACCTTTCCTTAATGTAGTAAACAGCACTTAGGGTTAACTAGCCCTAAAACCAAGACAGGAAGCAGCTAAGTGGCTCTTTGGATAAAACCATGGGCGGAGTCAGGAAGACCAGGGTTCAAATCGGATTTCAAACACTTACTAGCTGTGTGAACCTGGGCAAGTAATTTAATCTCTGTTTGCTTTAATCCATTGGAGAAAGAAATGGCAAACTACTCCAGTACCTTTGTCAAAAAACATGAAGAGTACTAGCATTCTATAGTTCATAGAGCAAGAAGAGTCAGACTCAGCAACTACAACAGCATACATATGCAATGGGAACGTACTTTCAATAAGATCAGGGCTAAAGTAAGGATGCCCATCAGGATCACTACTATTTAGTACAGTCCTAGAAACACTAGCTATAGCAATAAGACAAGACAAAGAAATTGAAAAACTAAGCATAGGCCAAAAATGATCTCTTTTTGTTGGTGATGTATTATAGAGAACTCTAGAATGGCAGCTAAAACTTAACTGAATTACTGAATAATTTCAAAAAAGTTTTAGGAATTAAGGCAAATTTCCATAAATCACTAGCATTTCTATATATTATCAACAAAAACAGAAGCAGCACTAAAAAGAGAAATTCCATTCAAGATAACTACAAAAGCTAAAATATATTCATCAAGAAGTAAAAAATACTTTTTTGCAGAAATAAAGACAGACCCAAATAACTGGAGAAATACTAATCATTTATGGGTAGGTCAAGTCAATAATATTTAAATTAATTTACTTTTTCGAGGCCACATCAATCTAATCTATAAAAGGAATATCTTCTAGGACTAGACAAAAATAATTACAAAGTTCATTTGATAGAATTTCAAAGGCAAAAACAAAAAAAATCAGAAGAAGCTTATCATCAGATTTCAAACTATATTACAATTCAGTAAACATTAAAATGACATAGTAAGGGGCAGGTGGGTAGTACAGTGGATAGTGAACCAGGCCTGGAGTTGGGATGACCTGGATTCAAATATGACCTCAGATCCATCCTAGCTGCCCTCACCATTCTGTCTTATAGTTGTTATTTAGGCAGAAAGTAAAGGGTTATTACAAAAAAAATAAGATATAGTAGTGGTTAAAAAGGGAGGTGTCAGGTGCAGCTGGGTGGCTCAGGCCTAGAGATGGGAGGTCCTGGGTTCAAATTCGACCACAGACACTTCCTAGCTTTGTGATCCTGGACAAGTCACTTAATCCCCACTGCCTAGCCCTTACTGCTCTTCTGCCTGGGAACCCATACATAGTATTGATTCCAAGATGAAAGGTAAAGTTTATTTTTTAATTAAAAAAAAAAAGGAGGTGTCAATAAGTGGAGCAATCAGACAACTAGCATTTAATAAGTGGCCAAGCACTATGCTAATTGCTTGTGATAAAAAGAAAGGCAGAATACAGTCCCCTGATCTCAAGGAGCTCACAGCATGCAAACAACTATGTACAAACAAGATAGCTACAGCTTAAATGGGAGATAATTTCAAAGGGAAGGCACTAAAATTAAGTAGAACTGGTAAAGGCTTTTTGTTTTTTAGAACATATGACTTTAGCTGAGATTTGAAGGAAACCAGATGGGTCAAGGTAAAAAGCTCCTGGATATAAAAGGGCTTTAAAGCCCAACAGAGTATTTTATATTTGATCCTGGAAGAGATAGGAAGCCATTGAGATTTACTGAATAGTAGGTAGTCAGACCTGCATTCTTAGGAAAATCAATTTGATATGAGTGGAGGATAAATTGGAGAGGGAAGCAAGACAGGGGAACCAATCAGTATGCTATTGCATTAGTATATTATAATATTAATATATTAGTATACTATTGCATTGTAATAGTATGCTATTGCAGTGATCAAATGTGAGGATTGCATCAGGGTGACTGCAGTGACGGGGGTGGGGGGGTGGGGGATGGAGGAGAAGGGGGTCTCTGCTCTTTTCCTTACTCTCAACTCTATCTAGTCTAGCTTCCAACCTCATCATTCAACAGAATGTGCTGGCACTGAAGTTACGGATGATCTCTTCATTGCTAAATTTAGTCTCTTCTCAATCCTCATTCTTCTTGACCTCTCTGCAGCTTCTGGCAGCGTCCATCACTCTTCACTAGATCTAGGTTTTCGTGACTGCTCTCCCCAGGTTCACTGCCTATCTGATCCATCCTTCTCTGTCGCCTTTTTTTAAACTCTTACCTTCTGTCTTAGTATCATCTCTAAGGCAGAAGAGTAGCAAGGGCTAGGTGATTGGGATTAAGTGGGTTGCCCAAGGCCACACACATAGAAAGTATCTGAAGTCAAATTTGAACCCAGGTCATCCTGATTCCAGACCTGGCATTCTATTGACTCTGCTATCTATCTGCCCCTTTCTCAGGCTCTTTTGCTATAACTTTGTCTAGGCCATGCCAGTTAATAGTGGATGCCTCCCAGGACTCTGAAGAGCCCTCTTCTCTTCTTTCTCTGTACTATTTTGCTTGGTCTTATTAAATAGCTCCCATGGATTGAGTGATCATCCCCATGCTGATTCTCAGTTCTACTAATCCAGCCCTACCTTCTCACATGATTTCCAGACTCCAATTATTGGCCACCTTAAAATGGATATCCCATAGACATCTTAAAACTCAATATATCATCTTATTATTTTTCTCTAAAACCTCCCTTTTTCCTAACTCACTTATTTCAGTGGAGGATACCACCATTCTTCCAATCACTTACTCAAGCTCAAAATTAGGTTATCATCTTCAAATCCTCACTCTCTCACCACCAAGTCTTGTTGATTTTATCTTCATATCTGTCTCCTCTCTGATATTTATCCTCATTACTTCATGGCTCAGCTAATTCAACTGCCTTTTGGTTAGTGACTGATTAAAGTTTCTCCTTATTCTAGTCAATCCTCCATTTAATTATCAAACTGATATCTTAAATTGGAGATCTATTTCGTTCAGCACTCTAAATTCCAGTGACTTCCCATTGCCTTCAAAATCAAATATAAAATCCTGTTTGCCTTTCAAAATCCTTCATAACCTGCCCCCCTGCACCTTCCTAGACTTTTTATACCTTACTCTCACCCCCATGATAACCCCGCAATCCAGCGACACTGGTCTCTTTATGCTTTTCTTCTGGAAAGAGAATCCAGCATCTTCATGGATTCTGTCCTGGAAGCCATGCATTTTCACCTGTCACCCATTCCTGACCTGGTTTCTTTGGCTTCCTTTCATCTCTGCCTCCTGGTTTCTTTGGCTTCCTTTCAAGTCTCAGCTAAAATCCTACCTCCTACAAGAAAACTTTCCCAGTCATTTTAAATTTTATTCCCTTCCTTCAGTTGATTATTTTCCATTTTTCCTGTATATATCTTGTTTGTTTATCTGTATGTTGTCTCCCCCATTAGACTGTAAATTCCTTAAGAGCAGAATCTGTCATTTGTCTTTCTTTGTGTCTCCAGGGATTAGCACATCCTGTAGGTACTGAATAAATGCTTGTTGACTGAGTAACAGAAATTTTTAGAAAAATCCAGGGTCCTTTTTTTAACAATGTTAAACAAAAAGTTACCAGATTCCATTACTGTGCAAACATTTAAAAAAGTCTGAGCTGAAGTCCAGGTAGGCCTTGAACAAAAATTTGTATATGATCTTTTAGAAAGGAGAATCAAAGTTCTGGGAAGAGAAACAAAATTTAGGTAAGAGACTGGACAGGATGAAGTAAAAGTCCTATTCTGATGTTTCATCAAAATGTGGAATTGACCCTAAACTGCCAGAAGAGTTTAAGCTCTGACAGATTTTATCAAGAAGGAAAAATTCTGAGTGTGGTCCCTTCAATAGACTAGATCTTCTGGACAAGTTAGGTATAGTGGGGTTCTAGAATTCTGAGGTCATGGCTATTCTATATCACAAAGCAGAATTTCTGGGTTCATTTTCCTTTCTCTTATCTTCCATTTCCTTTTGGACACATTTCATAAGTGGCTCTCTAGGTTTTCAAAGAAACTACCTCCTACTCAGTTAAAACCTGGAGAGGTAACAGATAAAGATAATAAGGAAATAAAGATTATGGGATAGAAGACTAATAACAGAATCTAGTTAACGTTTCTACTGGAAGTGTATTGGGACTTCTTGGTCCAAAGTGCCCAAGGAAAGCCTCAAAACATGACCACCTTTCAATTGGTAACATCTTTTTTATTTAATTTTATTTTTAAAATTCTGAACACCAAATAAAATGTACATTTCTAGTTGATTTGGAATACTAACCTAGACAGTAGATGTGTGACCTGGGCAATTCACTTAATTTCTCTGGGTCTGTTTTTGCAACTGTAAAATTAAGAGATTTGTGTTCAGTGATTTCTATCTCTAAATCTTATGATTCTAGGAGCTATATACAGAACAGGGAGGATTGTACATAAAGTTGTAAATCTATTGCATGATATTCTTTAAAATATATAATAAATTCAAATTTTTGCCTGATAAATTTCAAAACTGTCCAACTTGTCAATGTTTCCTCCTTCCCTCTTTTCTTCTATTCTTTTCTGCTTAAATGATGCTTTTCTTTTTGGCAAAATAACAGTATCCCCAGCCCCCCATGAATAAAAAGGAAAAAACAAAACTATAACATGCACACAAATTTCCAAACAAATTAACATTGATAGTATCAAAATGTCTTATTTTGTTCTTTGGCAATGTATATGTGTATCTTGCATAAGCACAGTTATTTACATGTTGACTACCTTATTAGAATGTGAGCTCTTTGAGGGAAGAGGCTGTTTTTACTTTTCTTTTTTTTTTTTTTTTTTTTTTTTTTTGCATCCACAGAGCTTAGCATAGTATCTGGCACATAGTAAATACTCATTAAATGCTTATTGCCAATTGACTATAATGCTAAATGTTAACAAGGTCTTTCCTCAATGTTAACTAATACTGTCCTTGAGTTCAATGACATATCTCCAAATATTGCTTCAAATGTCCTGGCATCCCAATTTAGCTTCATACTCTTTTCCCTCTGGTACCCCTGTGAGCCTGTTGACATATTCTTTCCTTAGTGTCACTGCAGCTTTCAAATAAGCTAATGATACTCCCATCACCTTAGAATATATGCATGAAAATATATACACAGAAATGTTTGTATATATAGCAGATACATATTTAATCCCAAAAATCTTAAGTGTAGTTTTAAATTCTAATGGCATAAAACTACACTAAGACGTTTGGTATGTCTTGTGTGTAAAAGTACACACAGATTTATGTATATGTATGTATGTGTGTATGTATATGTAAATATAACATGTATATCTCACCTACCTCCCAGCGTTGTTGTAAGAATGAGATAATATTAGTAAAATGCCATATAAATATTATCATTATGCTAGTAACAGCAGATAGCTAAATGCATAAAGTGCTGGACTTGGGAGTCAGGGAGAATTGAGTTCACATCCAACCTCACACTTACTTGTAACCCTGGGCAAGTTACTTAGCCTTAGTCCTTTCATCCATAAAATTGGGTTAATAAAAGCATCTACTTCTCACTTGTAATGAGGAGCAAGGTAGATGACATATGTAAAGTGTTTTGCAATAAAAAAATAGAGGCTATTGTTATGCTGATTTCTGAGATCCCAGTTTCCTTACCCCTTACCCCTACATTCTACATGCCCTCAAACCAGTTTCTCCCAGGAATTTTGTATTGAAGAATCTAATAAAAACGATCAAAATCTCAGAGCTCAAAACGGGGTAGAGAACCCCGTTCCCACCCAGGGTTGGCCCGACCCTCCAGGGATCAGAACCTGAAATGGCTTTCTCGAGATCATCCAGGGCAGTGCTTAGCTATGGGGTGCAGGGGCAGGGCTAAAGTCCCAACACCCCTAAGAATCCTTCGGTTCCCTCCAAATTACGGTAGGGGGTTCAGCTGCTGGCTTGTCCAGGATGGGGCGGGGGGAGAGGGGGGAGTCAGAGCTTGCTAGGGACTCTGAGAGCTGGGGGAATGGGGAGCGAAGGTTAGGACTGGAGACCTACACGAAGAGGGCAGGAATGAAGGTAAGGACGACAGGTGGCAACAGCCGGCGTGCTCGCGGACCCCACCTCCGTCTGCCTTTCCCACCAAAGAAGAGCCAGGCAGCATGGGCTCTACCCCAGATCTCCCACAGCGTTTCAGCTTCTCTCTCTGCAAGAATGCGTGGAGACGGGAGCGCAGAGGCGCTAAAACGAAGGGGAGGTGGAAGCGCCTTCGGTGCGCGCATGCCAAGTCTTCCACTCCGGGAGACTGTCAAACTACAATTCCCAGTGTACCCCATTCCGCCGTAGTCACGGCTTTTAGTTATTATGAGCAGTGCCTGATATAAATGGGATGGTTTTTTTGGCTTTCTGGCTTGTCTCTCTGCCTAGGGGTAGATAATGTCTTTTTCCTTTTGACGAATTCTGATTCTAATTCTGCTCCATTTAATCTTTATTTTAAAATGAATCAACAGGCCATCCGCCCCGTAGGGGCTTCTCTCTCTCTTCGAAATCAAAGGACCCAGTCCTAAACTCCACCCCCAGCTCGTCCTTCCACCTTCCTATTGGCCAGTGGATGGAAGGGTGGGGTCACTGAAGGCGGTCCAAACACCTCATCTTCCAATGTGTGGAAGCGCTGAGGCCACGTTCCTTCACTGTAAAGAATCTGCCAAGTGGTGGTGGTGACTTTTGATTGGGTTGGTACAAATTAAGATGGGGGAAGGGGAAGTAAGACTATGCGCAGGTGCAGGCAAGAGGGTGACGGTGGGCGGGAAAGAATAGTGACGTGATACCTCCCACCCCTTCCGACCCTTTTAATTTGGCTATGAGGCAGAGAAACTGGGGCTATAGTGAAGAAACTCAATCACTTCAATTTGGGAAAGTCCAGGACAATCTTTTGGCTTTTTCAGCAGAGCAGGGTTTTTTTCGTAGCTGCTTTTCTCTGCTAGAAGAATGTAAGAGTTAAGGTGACACCTTGGCACCAATTTTATCTTAGTGACATCTAGTATTTGGGAGGACCAGTGTGCTCCAACCCCCTCCCCCACACTTCCCTCCGATTCCCACCTTTCCTTCTTCCCTACCCCTCGTAGAAGAGCTTGGGGGGAGGGGAAGTGAAGTATCATAATTAATGAATTATTAATTTACTGAGGTGTCCATCCCCTCCTAGGATGCTGCTACGTTCCTCTCTGGGCTGAAGAGGGAAGACTGTACAATGGGCTAAGAAACTGGCTTGGCAATTCCGAGTGGGTGAGTGGTAGCTTCCAGCACGTGCAGCGCCAAGAAGCGCGAGATTGATAGGTCGAGTGCGCAGGCGTGGCTTACGGGGAGAAAAGAGGCGGGGTAGCGAGGCAGCAGGGCTAGGAGCCAGGCGGAGGCCGCAGACGTTCAATCCCAGGAGCCGGGGACGGGGTGTAAGGAAGCTCTTCCCATCGGCCCTACGCCGACGGTTGGTGGGCGTGCGCGACGGATACGGGTGGGAAGGAGATCGTTGCGAAGGAGACGGGGTGTCACTTTGAAAGCGGTGGTTCCCTTTTTTAAAAGCCTGTAGCCGTTAAGTTTGTTCTGTCCCTGGTGCGGGCACAACAGGGGGCGTGGGGCGGAGTGCGCACGCGCAGTGTGTCTGGTCGCGCGCGTTGGGAGGGGTGGAGGAAAAAGCGCAGGCTCGGTTGGTTTCTTACTCAGTTCGGGTCGCGCGGGCAGCTTGTTTTGGTCTCGCGCGGGTTAGTGGAGACGCGAGAGAATAAGGGAAGAGCGGGGTTACGCGCGCACTGGGAGAAGGGGCGGGGAGGAAGAAGGGGAAGGGGGGGTGCAGGCCCCCTGATCTCCCTCGTTAGCCTAGTCGGGGGAGGGGGGAAGAGATGATCGAGATGGCAGCTGAGAAGGAGCCGTTCCTCGTGCCGGCCCCGCCGCCCCTTAAATCTGATTCCAGTGGTGGCGGTGGCACTCTGGTGCAGTCACACCGCGAGGCCTCCTCCGGGGAGCTCTGCGGCGGGACAGCTCAGGGACCAAGCCCGCATACACCCACAGTATCAAGCAGGGAGGGCTTCCCGGCCCTGTCTCCTCCTAGGGCTGGCCAGAATCCGCATCGAGGTGGCGGCTCGATGGCGCAGGGGGAGGCCCGCCAGTCAGAAGCTCTTGGAGAGGCCCCTCCCCCTAACATGGAGGAGGAGCGAAGGGGATGGGGCGGGGCAGAGCTAGGGCCCCCAGCACCCCCCAGGCAGCGCAATGGCTTCCAGCCCCATAGGCCTCCCGGGGGCGGTGGGAGCAAGAGGAGGAATAGCTGTAATGTGGGTGGCTTCAAGCATCCAGCCTTCAAGAGGCGTAGGCGAGTTAACTCAGACTGTGACCCAGTCTTGCCCTCCAATTTTCTCCTGGGGGGCAATATCTTCGATCCTTTGAATCTGAATAGCCTCCTGGATGAGGAGGTAAGTCGGGCACTTAATGCTGAGACTCCTAAGTCCTCCCCACTGCCAGCCAAGGGGAGGGACCCTGTGGAGATCCTCATTCCCAAGGACATCACTGACCCACTCAGCCTCAACGCTTGCACTGATGAGGCCCAAGTGGTGCTTGCCTCACCACTCAAGACTGGTAGGAAGCGACATCGACATCGTGGACAGCACCACCAGCAACAGGCAGGAGGGCCTGGGGGGAATGACCCAACCTCCTCAGCACTTCCCCCAACTTCCACCACTCCCTCACTGCATGGGGAGGCCACCCCCCAGCAGCTGCAACAACGACAGAAGTCCCAAGGCCGGGATGGCCCCCAGCCTTATGAACTGAACACTGCCATCAACTGCAGGGATGAAGTAGTGTCCCCCCTCCTGCCTGCCCCACAGGACCCCCCAGGCACTCGTGCTGCCCCTTCAACTGCTTCAACTACACCTGCTCCCTTGTCTTCTTCCTCCCGCCATCGGAAACGACGTAGGACTTCCAGCAAGTCTGAGTCAGGGGCCAGGGCTGGGGGCCAGGGCCCTAAGGAGAAAGGCAGAGCAAGTGGGGGAGGCCGCCATCATCACCACACTCTGCCTGCCACTGGTTTCAAGAAGCAGCAAAGTAAATTCCAGTATGGGAACTATTGCAAGTACTATGGCTATCGAAACCCAAATTGTGAGGATGGAAGGCTTCGGGTGATGAGGCCTGAATGGTTCCAGGGCCGTGATGTACTGGACCTAGGCTGCAATGTAGGCCACCTGACTCTAAGCATTGCTTGCAAGTGGGGCCCAGCTCGAGTAGTGGGTGTAGACATCGATGCCCGGCTCATACACTCTGCTCGACAGAATATCCGACATTATCTATCTGAAGAACTTCGGCTCACACCCCAGTCACCTGAAGGAGTTCAAGGACCAGAGGGTGGTAAGGGGACTGCTACCACCCGAAAGAAGAGCTGCTTCCCAGCCTCACTGACTGCCAGTCGGGGCCCCATTGCTGCACCCCAAGTGCCTCTGGATGGGGCTGATGCCTCCATATTTCCCAACAATGTTGTCTTCATCACGGTAAGGAAACCTAATAGCTATTGGAATAAGGGACATTTTTGCATACTTGTTTACTGAGCCATGATAGGAGAGAGAGAAGAGGCAGGAATGGGTAGGAGCAAATCTCATTTTCTATATCCTGAACTGCAGCTTGGGAACTCAGAATTGAAAAAAGGCTAAGGCCTGTACTGATAGGGCCTTGACTTCCAATGATATTCCCTTGACTTGATTGCTTACAGGGCATTGAGTATGGAGCTCCTAATCCCCATTACACCCTTAAAGTGCGTCTGCTTAGCAGGCAAGGCTCTGGGGTACCTCAAGTTACTAAAGTGGGGATTTGGGTTTATTCTATTGAGTATTTTAGCCTGGCAAAAACCTGACCTCTGAGGTATTCCAGGAGAATACTCAGGTGACAGGTATCTGGCCTAGTGCCTCTTCCTGTGCCTTTCAGGTTAGGTAGAGCAGAGGATTAGTTGCCCTCTTCTACTGTAAACTTCTGTTTCTTATCTTCATGAGAAAGCTCCCTGCAGTCAACTTTTCTCCTTGAATGTATGTATTTAGTGGTCAGAAAACTACCCAGAACCAAAAAAAAAAAAAAACTGAAAGAAAAGATTATAGATCTAACCCCTAGAAAGTATCTTTGAAGTCAAATACCCTCCTTGGACTAGTCCATCTCCTTCATTTTACAAATGAAATTAAGTGCCCTGTATTAATTTGGTCACACAAGTAGTCTGAAACTTCTACTTCAAGATCTTCAATAGAATTGGGGAGGGGGAAATGACAGTATAATGTCTCCCAGGCATTAGGGATATAAATGTCTTTGCACCCACAAACCTTAAATTTTAGACTGAAGAAAACTCTCTTGAAACTCAAGGGAGGGGCAGGGAGTGGAGAGTTGGGGGGGGGTGACAGAATGGGGAAAAGACTGGAGGGGCTGCCAAGGACCTCATGAGGTAATGCTTCTTTACCCTAGGGAAAATTGGTGTGGGAGGGAGATAAGTACAGGAACTGGGTCAAGGCTGTATACTAGGGCTTTCTCCCTATGCTGACCTTGCCCATCCCTTAAAGATAACTAATCATTTCTGGCAGTTTGTTTGTGGTATGGCCTTCTCCCTGCTGTCTATACTCTTTCCTTGCCTTCTCTTGTCTGCCAGTGAAGCAGAGGTGCTGAAGCAGTAACTCTCAATTAGGCAAGTGTGGTACCCTCAGTAAGCTTGTTTGAAAGGCAGTTAGAACCACAGATTAAAACCTGCCCTTATTAATTTGAGACTCCCAAAGTAGAATAAAGGAGTAGAGATTACTGGTTTCCCTGTGTTGACCTTTATCCAAAAAAACTTGCCTTCTCAGGGTAATTATGTGTTAGATCGAGATGAATTGGTAGAGGCCCAAGCTCCTGAGTATGATGTGGTGCTCTGTCTCAGCCTCACCAAATGGGTGCATCTGAACTGGGGTGATGAGGGATTAAAGCGGATGTTTCGAAGAATCTACCGACACCTACGACCTGGGGGCATTCTGGTTTTAGAGCCCCAGCCTTGGTCATCCTATGGCAAGAGGAAGACACTTACAGTAAGTTGGGCTCTAGGGTAAAGTGAAAGGGATAATTCTCAAGAAGGGGTTAAATGGTTAAATGGGGCCCTGGTTAAAATTCTTGGGCTAAGGGAAGAGGGACTGAATTAGTCAATAACATTATTAAGAACATTATTATATGCCTGGCATTTGCAAAAAAAAGATTAGTACTTGTTTCTTCCTAGGAAACTATCTACAAGAACTATTATCGAATTCAACTGAAACCTGAGCAGTTCAGTTCCTACCTGACATCCCCTGAGGTTGGCTTCTCCAGCTATGAGCTTGTGGCCACACCCCATAACTCTTCCAAAGGTGAGATCCAGGCTATCTCATCTTGATCTGTATGGAGGGGTGGAGTTTGGGGGGACTTAAGGTGGATGATATCTCTCAGATTGGCTGAAATTATGGGGGAGGTCTTAAACTACAACAGTTGTCTCTGCATTATTTGCTGTGCATACTTGCCTGTGGACAAATGACCAGAGTTCTGTAAATGCTATTACATTTTCTTTGATAGTCTCATTCCTCCTAACCCATACCTCTTCCCTACAGGCTTCCAGCGTCCTGTGTACCTGTTCCACAAGGCTAATTCCCCTAGCCACTGAAGAGCCCTCCAAGGACAATGATTAGAGGCTGCTCTATGTTACTGAGGACCTGGGGGGTGGGGGGGGTGGAGAAAAGTTCTACCCATGGCTTGCTCCTCTTCCCAATACCTAATCTGTTTTCCTGCCATATCTTTAAGAGGGAGCCTACCAACCTCCAGCACCCTAAGCAGCAGGCACAACTGGACTAAAGTTTGCCACCTCTTTTCCCCCACAGCCTAGTAGGCTGGATGGTGTGGACCATGAACCCTTGCTTTTTTTAGTAAGGGGAGGTGGGTGTTCAAATCTCAGTTGCTCTGGGCCTTCCCTTTTGGTCCCTTCCCTACCTACCCCTTGGATTCCTAGCCCCTGGTGGGCACCCAGGCCACGTTTCAGTGGACCAACTTAGGAAGGGTAGCACCAGATGCTGCAGCAGAAGTCCCCTCTAGATGGTCCTTGTATGATGGGGGGAGGGGGGGTAAGAGAGGGTTTGGCGTGAAAGCAGCACAATAAACCTGATATTGAAGGCAGTGACCCCTAAACGTAATTCTCTTACTTAAATACGGGCAAAGGAATTGAGGTAGGGAGCATAACCCTGCCCCTCTGCAAATGATGTTCCAGGCTGGTATAGGAATGGGGAGCATTGAAGATAACAATGGGCTGAAATTCCTGTAAAAGAATAGGGTTTTTATTGACTAGAGAGGTGTGGGGAATTCCAATTCAACTTTTTCAGCAAACAAGTAACTTCCCAGAACTTCATACTAGGGAAAGTGACAGTTGATAGGTTGTCCTTTGCTTCAAATGTGGTCATGCATAAGAAAACAGATAAAGCTGCTTTAAGAACAATAGATGGAGAGGAAATCAACTTTTGTCTCTCTACCTATCTTATTTCATGTGAAGGGGAAATTTCTAGGTTCCTGTTTGGGTAAGGGAAAAGCTATCTTCACATTGCTTTCCATCTTCATGTTGCTCTTTTCACCTTTCCCCTTAGAGGGATCATGCCTAGAGTATGGGTGTAGCAGTAGTAGTAAGAGAAACTTTCCAAGAGCTGTTCTTACCAAGCTAAGCCTTACTGATTACCAACCTTTCCCAAATCCTCAGAAAAAAGTTCACTTATCAAAAAACTTTATTTCTATAAAACCCAATGTAAAGGTCAATCCCAACATGTGCACCCTCCCACCACTACAAAAATAAAAGTGAAGACAATCCTGTAAAACTACGTATCCCACCGTCTGAGAGTCTGGTGCATGAGGAAGGCATCCTCTGCAGGACGGGGCTGTGGCCTGAGCTTCAAGAGAGGGAACCCTTCAAGTATTAAGTGTGGAGACTCATGGGCCAGTGACTGGGGATCACATAAGATGCTTAGTTCTGGACCTGCTGCTGGAACCTCCTGTTTGGGTGGGAATACAAGTCAGGCACAACAATAGGGAAAGTTTTATAGCAGTCAGAAGAAAGATGGGGACTGTCTGAGACCTGCTGAATAGAATGCATCTCCTTTCCCTGGCCCCTCCATCCCAAACAAAAAACCTTTTACCTTGTGGAGTGGAACCTGAGGCTGTGGTGGAAGCAAGGCCAGTCTTTCCATCAACGCAGCGTTCAACACTTGCTCCTTTGGAACCTGCAGACTCACCAGGTCCCGGTAGAGCCTTTGGGATCTAGGCACATTAAGACCTGATGGGAAGAGGTAGCGCCTGCTGATGATGGGGGTTGAGTCACCCCTGTCTCTATAACCCCTGTCCCTTGGTGGGAAACTCGGCTACCATCAGTCGTAGCTCCCTTACCCTCTGATATGTTTTCCTCCATCTCACAGCGACTTAAGAATGAACTTTTCAACTGTTCCCCTGCAGCCTTCAGGGCATCAAACTGCCCCAAAGCTGTGGCCTCTCTAACAGACTCCAGTTGTTGCCCCAAGGCCAGGGTACTTTGAAATCCCGGGGACTCGAGGGATGGTAAGGCTTCACACTTCTCCAAAAGTTCACCTGTGGATACCTTCCCCTGTGATGGGGACGCTCTGGAAGAGGGAGACTGACCCGGGGAGGCCAGGTGGAAGCGAACCTGAAGAGAGATGGACTGGTGATGTGGGAGGCTCCGGGAGGGACAAGAGAGCTGTACAAAATAGGGACTAAAGTTTAACTGATTAAAAGTACACCTAGTGAAGGAGACCAAGAAAGGAAGCAGGGCACTGGACAATGCCTGGGATAGAAGTTGGGAGACCAGGTGTGTGGTAGGGATGAAGAACGAGAGAGGTGAGGCCTCCTCACCTGCCGAGCTCTCTGCCGTCCTCTCCGCCCCATGGCCCGAGCTCCCTCCCGCCGCAGGATGGAGCAGGGCTGTTCAGGGCTTCTGGAGCCAGGGCTCAAGCTCAGGTCCAGGCCAGGCTCGGGCTCCGGCTTGGAGGCAAAGGGTTCGGGATCTACTCCTGGAGGCCCTAAAGATACCCCCTCCACCCAGGGCCCTCCGAGCCTCCCCTTGCCCCGACTCAGCATCATTCGGGAAATATCAACGGGAAAGAAATAGCCGGAAAAGAAGCAGCAGAGAGAGGCCTTCGGGTAGAGGGGGCCAAGACGCCGCAACCAGAACCCGTTGGCGCTTCAAAGAGAAGGCGGGGAGAACAACCCCCGCCCAAGACCACGCGTCACTTCTCCTTCGAGTTTTTCAACAGCGTTTCCGCCCTGAAGTGACATGAAACCCCTCCCTTGGGTTAGATGGAAGAGCTTCCTGACCAATCAGAAGATGGCAAGGATTGACGTATCCTAATCGGGTCTTCTCTGTGGCTCCTGGGCATGACGTGAAGTTCGAGGGCTGGGGGAGGAGGAACGGACGAACGGAAGCGAACGATTGGCTACCAGCCGCACCGCCTTCTGTGACGTTACGCGAGTGTTCAACTGCCAGAGGAGTTCTTGCCTTCACCTGACGAGGTATAAAGTTGACCCGTGGCCTTCCTCCCTACTCCCTCAATTCTTCCCATGAAAAACGATGAAAGAAGTAGTGTCCTTCGCCTACTCCTAAACCTAAAACATCTTACGAACGCAGAGTGACCAAGTATTCCGCATATACAGATGGGCTCCTCTTTGACTCTCAAGGACAAACGGTCCAATCCTTTATAACTCCTGACCTCCGGATCCCCGGTGAACGAAGGTCCGTTTGCCTTAGCCTTCTCATGACCACATTTTAGAATTGCCTCATAGTACTGCACCCCAATATATGTATTAAATACAGGAGCCTGGAATAATTATGTTGATCTGACATTTATAACAGTTTTCTCTTATCTATTCATTTTCACCACAAGGCCTATAAGGTAGAAATTATAGGTATAACCCCAGTGAGTCCATTTTAATGATGAAAAAATAAGTTAGGGTTGGATAAGTAACTTGACTAGGGTCACACAGCTTTAGAGGGGATCACCCAGCTCTTATTTCATTCCCGGTTCCCAACATACATTCTACCCCTTATCCTATACTGCCTCTTCTATGGAGTATCCTGGAAGATGTATATATAGACCTTTATCCAGGTTTCAGTTTTGTTCAGAATAATGTCCCCCCATCTAGCTGTGTTCTCAAAAAAAACCAAGTAACTACTGTTAACCATCAAAATAGCATCTCTACTCCAGTCTAGTGTAAATTGTGGTCCAAGTCCTCCCTAAGGACCCTAGACTAACACAGATGAACTAGGGTCCATCCTAGAAGATACTATGAAGGTCATTTTCTGTTTGGCTGTTAGTCTTCCCTGAAGTTACTTTAGGAATATATCCTGATACATGTAGGGCTTATAACTTATAGAAAGGTTTTCTCACATTTCTAGCTATATAAAGCACTCAAGATACTAAATGCATAGGACAGCCTTTATTTCACCCAGCAGAAAATGTACACTCTGCAAAAGCCTTAGAGGAGCCCATGAAAATCTAGAGGTATATGAAGCTCTCACATGGTCCATCGGATCCTAGAAGAGAACTTTACTTGAGCTAACTGTAACATTACAAAGAATTCCATCTCACACAGAGACTCAATCTTTCCTAAGGTTCATAGTTCCACCCAGGAATTTAACTCCCCTGGAAGGTATTTTGAGGACTACTGAATAGTCAGTCCCCTTCTCATTATTCCTTCACAGCCCTAAAAACTCCCTGGCATTGCTCTTCAAATAGAGTGATGCACAGTAATTTTGTAAGATGTCCTCTTTTCTCATAAGAGCATAAAGCCACAGGAAATCCCCTTCTGTCTCTAGAGAGAATTGCCAGAATTCTTAAATTTAGGATTATCCCCAAGGCAAAGCTCAGGAAGTCTCTTCTCTACAAACCTATATTCTGCTTACTAGGGAATTTGATCCCCCTTCCTATATTTTGCGTTTGAGGTTCATGAACATTATCTATGAACTAAACACAGCTGCCATTGCCATGTGCTTTTTCAGAAACTCTTATTTCCTTAGCTACCATCTCTGAGTTAGGGAAGTCTGCATGATATGAGATGAGGAGGAGGAGAGAAGAGTGGAATGACCTCAAATTTTTTTTTTTTTTTTTTAATGAAAGGTGAGTCAAGGATATTAGTAAAGAGAACAGGGGAAGGGGATGTCATGTGATGCTTGAGGAAAGATGAGAAAACATTACTATGAAGGGTGGGATAGCAAATCAGTTAGGGAGGAATAAAAGGCCCAGCTGAGATTAGATAAATTCTAGAGTATCCAATCAGTTGGAAACCAAGACTACTTCAATTTTCCTTAAACAGCAAATGAGTAGGAGTAGAGGAAGTGAATGGTGGGAGTAATACACATTTGAGATTTAGAAAGGGGGACAGAGAAACAAAAGATTCAAGAGAAGACAACATGGAATTATAACTAGTTAATTATAGGATTAAGACAGAGATGGAAAGAAAGTGAGCAGAGCAAGGGTAATAGTCTAAGAAAGTACTGAGATGGGGGCAGTTAGGTGGTCTTAGTGGATTAAGAGCCAGGCTTAGAGACTAGTAGGTCCTGGGTTCAAATTTGGCTTCAAACACTTCCTTTGTGACCCTGGGCAAGTCATTTAACTCCCATTGCCTAGCCCTTACTGCTCTTCTGTCTAGATACCAATACACAGTATTGATTCTAAGAGGGAAGATTCTAAGAAGGGTTTAAAAAAAAAAAAAAAGGTACTGAAGGACAGAGAGCTTTGAGGTCTTAGTGAAGATGAAGAACAGATTCAGAAGGCTCAGGACCAAGGGAGAAATGGAGTGATAGGAGGCTACAATCAGAAAAAGGAATGTCAGAACTTTTGATCATGGAAATGAAACATTTGTGGGTCATGGTGTGATCTAGATGTAACTGTTCCTCTATTCCTCTGCCTCGGGCAAAGTAAAGGATTTGATTGAGGGGTTTGGGAAGGTTGAAGAACTAAGAGGGAAATGTTTGAGAGAGCATCAGCATGCTTATTAAGACTTAGCATAAGGGCAAAAGTTGGAGTGGAGAGGAAGATGATGTAGTGTTTCTTGAAAAATGAGGAAGAATGGACATAGCTGACATAAAAGGACTGGAGCACATGTTTACAAACACATCATACATGTATATGCATCCATGGTATGTTTATATGGCACAGTGGGACAGATTAACGCATGTAAAGAAATAGGCAAGAAGACACGTATATACACACTCTTCTACCCTGCAGTTACTGGCATCATTCCCACATACTCCCATGAAGTAACAAGAGAAGGGAGAAACACTATTACTACTTTGTCCATCCACCCAGACCAAAGATTCACTAGCCCTCCCATCTCTATTCAGAAATTCAGGTGCCTTCATATTGCCTAGAATGTCACAGATCATGTAAAGAGAATTCCTGATCATCCACCTCTTTTCTCCTTCCCTACCAAACTATATATAGTGGATCTCTGGCAAGATGCAGAGAATTCCTCTGTTGCTATTTGCCACATAGAAGAGGATAACTCTGCTTCTGAGAGTGTCACAATGGAAGTGCCATGGAGATACTTGATTATCTTATGAACATTCTATAACTGGTTCTAATCTGCTGACCACAAAGTTAGGAAAAGACTCTTCAGTAGACTAGGTAGCTGGAGCTGGGAGTTCTTCAAAAAAGGCACTAACACCAGAGACTCATTTGTTTTCTTCCATGGTTTGATTCTTTTAATGACCGTACCCAGTAAGAAACAATTTATGGCCTATGAAAATAGGTCTTTTGCTTTACTGTGGATTTGTTTGTTTGTTTGTTTTGTATTTTAGGTAAAGGAAGCTCTAATCTTGTGAGTTTTTAAAGGTCAAGAGACAGAGTCTCTAGCAGTCAGCCCATGCTAGGTTTTATAACCCCAGGGAGCAAGAAGTGGTCTTCATGAATGACCTCAAAGACCAGCTAAGACAAAGACTCACCTGGCCCTCATGCCATATCTAGACATGAATTTAGTGGAAACTTGTATTGTAGAAATTGTGCTAAGGCTACCCTCAGCAGCAAAGGGAAGAGTGTGTTCCTGAGGTGTTGGAGGGAAATGCTTATACTTTCTTTTTTTCTTACTGTTATCTCTGAAGTGAATATCTTTTTGTAAAATTAATTAAGGTTAAGAAGCAAGTAGGTAGCTCAGGAGACAAAGAGTTCTGGGCCTGGAGCCAAATCAGTTACTTACTGTGTGACTCTGGGCAAGTCATTTAACTTTTCTGTTTGCCTAGGAGGCAATAGGTAACCTTGTGAATAGAGTGCTGGACCTGGAGTTAGGAAGACTTCAGTTCAAATCCAGCCTTATTTTTTTTTTTGTTTTTTATTTTTTTTAAACCCTTAACTTCTGTGTATTGGTTCATAGGTGGAAGATTGGTAAGGGTGAGCAATGGGGGTCAAGTGACTTGCCCAGGGTCACACAGCTGGGAAGTGTCTGAGGCTGGATTTGAACCCAGGACCTCCCATCTCTAGGCCTGACTCTCAATCCACTGAGCTACCCAGCTGCCCCTCAAATCTAGCCTTAGACAATGACTAGTTCTGTGGCCCTTGGCAAGTCACTTAACCTCTTTTTGCTTTATTTAATCCACTATAGAAGGAAATGGCAAACCGCTCCAGTATCTTCTATAAGAAAATCCCATGGATTGTACTGATGTGCTATGGAGTCCTAAAAACTGAACGACAAATGATTAAGTGGAATTGTGGTGCTAGTCAGAACTAGGCACCAGTCATCAGTAACTAATGCTGAAGGGAACCCAATTGGGGAGGCTGAGAGCCACTCCCAAACCTCTCGAGGCAACTCTAGAACTCTGAAGGGTAGCTGCAGCAGGCCTTGCTCTGAAACAGTGAGGCCAGAGTTACTCATTACATGCACAACATGCTTCCTAGGGCAGTGATAGAGGCAGAACTAAGATGATACTGATTTTTCTCACTACTTTTGCCTCTTAAGTATAGAAAAGCCTTTACCATCTCCTGTTCTGGGACCATGCTAGTAAACACTGTCCCACAGAAGAACAGATGAAGAGAGAAGGATTCAGGGAGACAGGTGGGAGGGGAGGTCTTCTCTGCTCAGTCAGCAGGTTAGGATTCAGGAAGTGGTGAAATGGGTGATAAAGTCTGAGAGAAATTAAGGGTTAGGGTGGAGAGAGATGTAGTCTAAGAAGTGACCAGGTTTCTGTAAGATACAGCAGAGAAGTTTTTTGCAACTACATTCTTCTCAAAGGAGCCCAAAGTCTGATGTGACAGATGTGAAACTGAAGGACAAGTGCCTAGCTGAAGTGAAGATAAAATGCCTATCTGACCATCCCAGCCAGTGCTTCTTGTTTCATTACCTACTGGGAAAGTATAAAAGGAATTATAAGTAACTGCTTCACGTCCAAGTCTTTGTCAATACACCTCTTTTGTGTTTTAAGCATATCTTTTATGTGGAAGAAATAAATGGCTTCTCTATTTCTGATTTATGGTGGAATTATCAAGGGAATCAATGAAAAAAATGGGAAGGAAGGTGGGCTACCAGAACCAGATTTCAAACTATATTACAAAGTGATAATTGTCCAAAAAATCTGGTATTGGCTAGGAAATAAACAGGTGGAGCAGTAGAATAGAATAGTGCATAGTAGGGAGATAGAAGGCCTTTGTTCTACACCTGTTCTGGTTCTTGATATTTCCTATACCTCACTTATGCCCTTTCTCCTCCAAGAAACTTGCCTGAAAGCTGTGACCAATATCTATGGCTTATACTTTTCTATATCCTTCTGTCTCCTAGGCACACAGATCTCAGTAAATACTAGTTGAGTGAAAAAAAAGATGTGAACTCTTCTGTAATACTTAATTATCTTTTGTAATAATTAATTAATACTTAATGCCTAAGAGTAAACTACTTTCTTCTCCAACCCTCACTACCTAGCCCAGAAGTAAAATCTAAATTTGGTTCCCATGCCTATCTGTCCCTAAGCTCCTGACTCTTCAGTAAGGAAAAAGAATAAGCAATTCTATAGTGCCTATGTGCCAGGCACTGCACTTTATAAAATATTATCTCATTTGAACCTCACAACAACACTATAAGGTAGGTGTTATTATTATCCTTGTTTTATAGTTAAAGAAACTGAGGCAAACAGGTTAAATTATTTTCTCAGAGTCATAGTAAGCATGGGTTTGAACTCAGGTTTTCTTGATTCGAGGCCTAGTACTCTATCTTTTGTGCCACCAGCTGCTTCAAACTCTCTTCCTCTTTACTTTTCAGCTTCCTACTTGCTTTGTCTGCAGCTACTAGAGTTTAACACCAATGAAGAAAGGTGATAGGGCAGGGGGAGAAGGAGAAAGACCATATCACCATGATCCTCCTATACATAAACAATTGAGCCCTCTTGATCCTTCCCATTTTGCTCACCGTGTTGGCATTACCATTCCTAGGAGACCTGGGGTGTAGTTGGTTGTGGATGATGCATAATTGTAGGTAGAATTGATCATGAAAGATGGTCTCTTCCTGAATTGAATCCTATAGCTCTGCAGGGAAGATACTAAGGAAATATATGTGTATGTAGGTATATTGGAGTAGGGAAACAGAACTGAGGGGGTGGGATTTTGGGGGGCATGAGGGTGAGAGATATGTTTTGTCTCTTCTTAACTCACTGGGCAGAGGCTATGTTGGGGAAGAGGTTAAGTGGGCTCCTGAGCCAATCTGATGTGGGTTATCTCAACCCCTACCTCACCTGTCCCCTACAAAGGAGCAGATTTCAGAGCACTGAATGTCACTGTCATCCCATCTCCCCCAGCCCCACCTCCTGAACAGAGGTATAGTCTATATCCAATAAGCCTGGAAGCAAGAGGTGTCTCTCAATTTTATGGTCAAATCTGTCTCCTTTGCTTCAACAAGGCCAAGCTATAAAAGCTTCCCTCATTTCTACCTCAAAGAATCTGAACATTTCCAAAGTCTTTTCAACCTTTCCACCCACTTCCCCTCACTACTCTCTCCCTCTTAAATTGCTTTGCATATCTATACACTTTGTATTTACTTATCTGTCCACTGTGTTTTCTCCCCTTGCTCCTTCCTCATCCCCCAAGACCATAATCTTCTTGAGGGCACTGTCATTTTTGTCTTTGGATCCCTAGTAGTTTGTACAATGTAGGCACTTAAAATGTTTATTGAATTTAATTGAGAGACAGAGGAGAGAGGAGGAACCATAAGGAGGCTGGGCAGAGAGTTGAAAGGATAGAAAAAAAATTGGGAGCACCTAACCTTGTGAACCCAATTGAGGATGATTTGACCATAGAGGCTAATGTCTGGAAGGCCCAGAGAGAAGATACCTTGCTTCCAAAGTCGGGGCTAAAAACATCACACCTTGGTAGTAATAGCAGTAAGCAGTGGCGGGAGTGGTGATGATTGCCCCAGTGTTCCAGTAGTGGTGTTAAACTTGTGTAATTCCTACTACTAGGGGAGGTTGAGGGTGGTGTATTGCTGGAGAGCCAGAGTACAAACTGCAAAAGGGCAAAAGCTAATCAGGCATTAATCTGATCAGGTGTCTAAATATGAAAACATGATGAATCCCCAATATAGGTAGTGGGTACCAGGCTGCATAAGGAATGTTGAACTGGTCCAGATCAGATATGGAGGTGTCAAAGCTCTTGTGCTAATGAGTAGTGGGATTAGCCAAAGAACTGCCACTGTACTTCCAGCCTGGCAGAGATAAGGAAACCCCGTCTCCAAGGGGGGGGGGGGGGAAGATAATGCATAATGAATTCGGCCTACTCCTTTGTGGAGTAGGGGAGGAATTCACACCCACATTACTCCACCAGACTCTCCCATCTCTTTTCATATCTTTACCCCCTCTCATTAGAGTCCTTTCCTCCTTCCCATCCTCCCTCTAGCTCAGTACCTCATCTAGGGTCCTCCCTCTAGTCATTTTAATTCCCCAGGCCTTTTCTTAGAATATAGATTTTAAAAAGTGGAAGAAACCTTAACTTCAACCCCTTCATTTTGTAAATGGGGAAATGGAAGTTCAGAGAGGGGAACTTTGTCACTAACTTGTGTAAACTGAAGTAAAGTCAGAACCAAGAGCCTAGAGCTTCCCAGTCCAAGATTCTTTCCACATGATTCCCCAATTTCTTCCCATTTAAAACTACTGTCTCTCTTTGGGGCTTGACTATATGTCTTTAGGTTGGCTAACTGGAGGTGGAGCAAAACCACTTAGATTCTACTCTGTCTTAGAGGAAAGAGAGAAGGAAGAGCAGGACCCCTTTATTCCTTTCTGGGAGTTTCCTAAAGATGGAATAGAATATTGACATCAGTCACCCAAACCAGGCAGAAGAAATAACAAGAATCTTGGTAGGTCAGTCAGAATGGAGGAGTTAACATAGAACATGAATGAAAAAACATTTAAGAGCTTATCAGATACTAAGCACTATGCTAGGGAAATAAACAGAAAACAAGGCAATTCCTTCTCTCAAGGAGCTCATACTCTCATTGGAGAAGAGGAGTAATAGAAAGTTCAGCTGCAGGGTGGACACAAAAGCTCAGAATTTCTAAGGTTGCAACAGTAGGATTGCATCCTTAGAAATAAGGCCTTAGAATATAGCACTAAGTCATATGATGTGCCTTCCAGCTCCTAGTCACAAGAGGGTCTGGAAGACATAAGGCTGGATAGATGATTTGGCAGGGTAAATGTCAAAGCCTGGTGGTTCTCCAGTTCACTTAAAAAAAAAAAAATGGAATCGGTGACCCATGTTATCCAAGTGGTGAGAGCAGTCAAGCAGGCCATTTGAGGTCTGAGTGGGCTCTGGGCAGGGTAGGGGGTGAAAATAAAGCAAATAGGGAAGGTACTCCTTGGTGGTAGCAGATCTTCCCATCATCTGGCAGGTCCATATAAGGTATGGAAGAGACCACTTGTCCACTAGCTATGGAGATCCCAGGAAATGGAAAAATTGGAATGGGGGGGAAATGAAAGATCATAGGATCAGAATAAGAAGTAAGAGCAATGGGGAAGACATTCCAAAAAAGGGCAGTCTATCCAATTCTATCCATTTTCCATTTTTCAAATAGATAAGGAATTGAGATTATAGCATGAAGGGAGACCTAGGAGTTCTCACTCAGAAGACCAAGGGAGACTAGTGCATCCTTCCTAGAAGCCTTCAAACTGAGATAGACCTACTCTCTCCCCAGGTAGGCTTGAAGACAAGGGGCATAAAAACAGGAAGAGGGGCAAGATAACCACGGAGAAAAGAATCCTAACTAGTGACCCTATCCATCTTGCTAAAGACCTACATCCAATGACATAAAAAACTTCTCTCCCCACCACCAGGTCTATCTTCTCTAAGTTATCTTCTACCTGTCTAAGAAAATTGAGTAGTCATCCAGAATCCCTCCTATCCTGACAGTCCATCTATCATTTTCCTATCCCAATACATCTCATAACTAGTTTCTTTCTAGCCTAGCATGTGCATATAATCAGAAGGTAGATTCTTCTTGCTAAGATGCCCTGGGCTCTGTTCTTCTAGACCTCTCCTGAGATACCTTCATCTGTGTCAGTTTTCCTCCCTTCTCTATTCCATGTTCTATTCCCATTTGTTTCTTTTCTCATAGATTCAAAAGTCAACATAGACCACTGGGTTTTCCTCTAGTGAAAAGAAAGAATAAAAGAATAGAAGGAAGTTCAGAAGAGACAAGCAAGAGGGCTTTGAAAGTTCCATGTTGTGGCTAACATGGAAATGTTTTGCATGACTTCACATGTATAATAATTAGATTGCTTGCCTTCTCAAGGGATGAGGAAGGAGCAAGAGAACTTAGAATTCAATATTTTTAAAAATAAATGTTAAAAGAACAGCTGAAGTCTAAAAATCTGGAAGGCAGAGAATTTGTGAAAGCTGCTTGGGCAGATATTGAACGCTTCAAGGAGCAAAAGAACCATGATTTAAAGGAGGCTCTTATAAGCTATGCAGTCATGCAGATTAGTATGTGCAAAAAGGGAATTCAAGTGTGGACCAATGCTAAGGAATGCTTCAGCAAGATGTAAACCTCTAAAGAAATGAATTCTTCAAGTGCCCCAGAACAGAAGCACAAGTATATAATGGAGACTTAAGTTAACTACCTGGCATACACAAAAATTTACAATTTAATCATTTGAGTATAAATACAATGTTCTTTATGCTGATTGTAGTTGTTAGTATAGCACAAAAAGGAGATGTTTTAATGAAGATTAACATTGAAATTAAGAACTTATGATGATTTCCCCCAAGTCATTTGATATTGTTTGAAGGATTCTGAACTAGTAACAGTCCCTTTGTTAGGTCATGTTTCTGTGTCCTTTCAGCCCTTATTCTCTCTGTAAATGTATAAAGAATATATTCTTGAGGTTTACTCAGTAAAGATAGCCAAGTGGAAACTCACCAGTGAGTTATGGGGTTGATTTTTACTTGCCTTATAGTTGAGCTCTTTGCTTTGACAAAAGCTCAGCAGAAACTTAGTGTGAAATCTAAGCTATTCCACCTGTACCTCCTCAGCGCCCCTGTGAGTAATGAATGCATACACTAGAAAATGCCTTCAACTTTGTGCTTCACCAGAATTTTGATATTGGACAAATAATTTTATACTGCCAAAAAAGAAGACAACTCTTTAAATGAGTAGTGGAGTCCATTGTTATGAATTAGTAGGAAGCCTTTTAATTGAATATGTTAAATATAAGAAGGAACTTCTCAAATCATTTTTTTCAAACCTGACTGATGAGCTTAAATTAACATGGTTTAGCTCTTGACATAAGGTGTTTCAGGGTACGAGATGTAGCATTTCAGTGTATAAGATCTATATGTCAACAGTATATATGGTATCTTCATTATTAACATACTTCTTTTCTACTGCTTGGCTGTAATTTTGTAAAGAAAAATGAATAAATTATATTGATTTTTTTTGTTTGGTTTTCATGACACAGTATGTTCAAAAGCCAGGCATCTTTATTTTTTGCTAGCTTTGCAGAATCTTAAATGTGAACTTGCTGTTTCTAATTATGTAAAATAACAACAATCCACTACTATTTAGCATTTGACTTTTTTACATGTTGAAAATATTGCAAAATATTGTGGAAATTGCCAGACTTAATAAAAGAAAGAAGCATTATGCTAAAAATAAATAAACAAACAAACAAACAAACAAACAAACAAACAAATAAATAAATAAATGTTAAAAATTTTTAATGTAATTGGGAAATATTTAATGAAATAATTTTTAAAAAAATTTCTTATGTTACAAGAGGCAGTTAGGTGGCTCAGTGAATTGAGAGCCAAGTTTAGAGATGGGAGGTCGTGAGCTCAAATCTGGCCTCAAACCCTTCCTAGCTATGTGACTGTAAACAAGCCACTTAACCCCCATTGCCTAGCCCTTACTGCTTTTCTGCCTTGGAACCAAAACAGTATTGATTCTAAGAAGGAAAGGGTTTAAAAAAAAAAAAAAAGGAAATAACATTGAATGTTGAATTCCACATCATCCATCTCCAAAAAAGAGGCTCACCAAACCCTGACATGAGTCCCTTTGCATACGTTCTCAAGACTGGGCCTTCATTGATCTTTCTTATTACATTTAAAAAGAAAAGCAAGCTCTATATAATAAAGATTTGCAGTTTCATGTAAAATCCTCTCCTTCTGATTTACAACGTATCTGGAAAGATTTGTTTTATTTGGTATTAAGTTGAAAATAAAAATAAAAATTTAAAGAGGAGTCATCCCTCTTATGTCAGTCTTATCTCACCAATCTAGGTGATGAGGGTATAAACAAGCTCTCAGGGGTAGTACTGTGTCTGGAAGCCCAAAATGTCCCAGAAAAGGATGTGCTTCTTGTGTTTTTCTGATTCATTTCTTGTTCATACAGCATTTCTTGGACCCCAAGTCCTCCTGGGCACCCGGCTTAGGAAAATGTCATCTGCTCACAGGGATGCTCTCATCTACGGGGAGACCAAAGAAAAAGGACTTGAAGGGAAGATTCTTCAAGGTTTCTAGGGCTAAGTATTCCCAATTGCATACATACACACTCAAAAAATATACACACCCCTCCCACTGACCAGTGAGCATGTTTTCATTGATAATTCAGATGCTACTAAAGGGGAAAGCATCAAAAGGTATCACCAGCCCACCTGAGGGAATGGAGACCACTTCATGGGATCAGTTCTGTAGAGAAGGCCACCTGTCTCTTCAGGGAGCAGAGAGAGGAAGCTGATTTCCAATAACTGTTTAGCAATTGTCTAGGGGATGCATGACACACTTTTAAGTTTAATCTGCATTATCAACATTTTCTCCATTGCTTTCTTAAGTCTACAAATCAACAAATTGATAAATCAAGCCCTGATTTGTAGGTTTTCTGATTTCCAAAAATGCTCACTCTGAAAATTTAACAACTATCTTTCCTGAGCCAAATTGAACTGGTTCCAGTATAGCTTGAGAGAGAGGTCAGATATGGGCACCCCACATCTACCCTGCCCAGGAAGGGAAGGTAGTGGGAGGAAGAGATATGTAGAGCCACAGGTACCAACATGGAAAGATATACTAATCAGCATACATAAAGATATGCAGAAATATACAGAAACAACTTGCAAACAGGTATTCCAAGTTTGTTTCTAAGTGAATTTAAAAAAATTTTCAACATATTTTATAATAGAAACACTGTTTTTAAAAGGTGAAACTTCCATGGCTCCCAATAAAAGTCTATTTAGACTAAAGATGCAAGAATTATAGTACTGAAAAAGGCCTTGAGCCCTAAGATTCCTTTAACACTTAGCAAGGTCAAGGCCCAGAGCCAAAAGCAATATTGAACAGAATTGGCCCCATTCTAGGGGCCACCCAGTCTTTGCCTTCCCTCATAATCTTCCCAGAGGAACTGGGATCCTGCCAAGGGACTCTGCCTTATTACTTCCTCAGATGTCCTCTATAGTGCCTCTACTCTCTTCTATCTTGTTCCCCCAACCTTAGCATGTTGGAGACCCAGCTATGGATAGTTTTAGCTCTAGGTAAGGGAAGCTTGAGAGAGGAAGAATGAGTCTATCATGAACTGCTAGGGCAAGAAGAAATGGGGGAAGGCTCTGGTGGCAGATAGACAAAGTCAACAGCAACTGGTGCTGTGGGGGGTGTTGGTGAGGTTTCACAAGTTGTAGAATGGAGAGAAACAAAAAGATTTCTCCCCTCTGCCCACAACTCACCACAACTGCCTTTGAGATGCTGTGGGCTTTCACAATATCATGGAGAAAAATGTATTGCAGGGTTGAGAGTAGAGGGAGAGTCAGAGCTAAAATTGATTGTAGCATCCCCTGGGAGGGGGTCACTCCTTTAGCACACACTAGTACTGGCTGTTCGGGTCCAGAGTAGGGACTACTACTCTGGGGATTCAGAGGATAACCTTATGGGTGGCCATCTTCCTATCTCATGAGCTCTCATCTGTGTGCTTCCCTTCTACCCCTCCCCCCATACCTTAACAACAAACCAGTAACTCAATTAGCTTTTCAGAGAACACATCCACCCAAATGTCACAGTGAGAACAGTAATTACAAAGCATTTCCCCTCCAAATCTGGAGTTCATAAATACACCCAGTGGGGGATGAGGAAGGGGCAGGAATTTAACACACAGTGATAATGATTACAAATGTGACCAAGACAACTTCCTTCCTTCCTTCCTTCCTTCCTTCCTTCCTTTCTTTCTTTCTTAACACCAGGGCGAGTATCACAAATTAGAGTTCTCAAGGGAGCCCAGAGAAGAGGAACCAAAAGGACTCTTTCTCCAGCCCTAGTACCACCTTCCTGAGAGTGCAGAGGCAAGTACTCATAGAGAGGATGTACAAGACAATGATGGGGGCAGCGCAGAAGTATTAATGAATAAAACCATCACTTGAAGATTTGAAATAGGTATAAGGGAGTCAGGGCCTACGTAAGGGAAGGACACACAAGTAAGAACAAAAAAGAACTCCCCATTGATCTCTTCCTCTCTTTTCCCTCCTTTGGTCTTGTTTTCCTTACCCATCTGAGACCTTGCACTTAAATGATTCCATCCCTTTCAAGAAGCCCTCTTTGATATCTCTTAACTACCTCATCCCTTACCTTCAATAATTGCTCCTCTCATTTATTAATTATATAATAGGAAAAAGGAATAGACCTCCATTTGCATTGGTATCAAAAACTCCCAAATGGAGAAATTCTCTCTAATAATACAAGTGACACCTTCTCTGCATCTTTTCATCCTAGAGAGTTGCATAGAGCACTAAGATTAAGTGACTTGGTCTGAGTCATATAGTCATTATTTGTCAGAGGTGGGACTTAAACCCAGGTCTGTCTTCCTGGTGCTGAGGTCAGCTCTTTATCCACTGTGCCAATCTGTCTCTAGTTGTACTTAATATACATTGTTTATTTATAAGGTAGTGGCTACTCAACTCACTCATAGGCTGGGCTCCTCAGAGGGTAAGACAGGTTCAATGTATTCTGTGTGTCCAAGCTCCTAAAATTACACCTCAGGAGCACCCATCAGTGTATTTATTTTTTAATAGATTTAATGAACTCAAAGCAAAGACACTTATTGAGATGGCATAGTTAGAAGACTCTCCTCCTATCTCCCCACCTTAGGCCCCCCTAAAAATACACATCAGTGAGAATAGGAATATACACTGGTTAGAGAAGCACATGTGGCCAAGACATCTCCCACCTGTGGCACTACAAGGCCCTAATGGTCTCCCTTTTCTCATGGTGTCCTCATACTGTCCCCTAGTGGATGTAGTATTTTTGCTGGACAGATTGCCCTACAGGGTTCCCTGAGCCTGCTTCTCTTCAGTGCTCAACTCTTAAACTGCCAGGGCTAATTTTCTCTTGGATTCACAACTGACTCTCTTTTCTGTTTCCAGGGATCACATTATTTGAAATTGTCTTCAGCCTCCACTCATTGGATCTGGTCCCTTGCTTAATGCAGTATCACTCAACTCTTCACTGCACCCCATAGCTGCCTCTATAAAGAGAGATCGAAGATAATTACATATGCTCATATACTCACATATACATAAAGATTTTTTTTTAACCCTTGTACTTTGGTGTATTGTCTCATAGGTGGAAGATTGGTAAGGGTGGGCAATGGGGGTCAAGTGACTTGCCCAGGTCACACAGCTGGGAAGTGGCTGAGGCCGGGTTTGAACCTAGGACCTCCTGTCTCTAGGCCTGACTCTCACTCCACTGAGCTACCCAGCTGCCCTACATAAAGATTTTGATATAGAAATATATTAAATGCTAGGGATAGAGCACCAGGCTCTGAGTTCAAATACAATCTTAGACTATATGACCTTGGGCAAGTCACTTAAACTCTGTTTTCTTCAGTTCCTTCATCTGTGAAGTGGGGATAAAAATAGCATCTACCTCTCAAGAGTATCATACAGATAAAATGAGAAGATATCCATATAACAGCTAGTACATAGATAATGCTACATACAGGTTATTATCTTATTATTAAAGGTTATCATCTTATAATTAATATATAATAACATTATATATTATATCTAATGAATATATTATTATTATTATTAGTTATTATCATTAGGCAAGTAGTTTCTCTGCAAAGTGTCATGGCTGATGGAGAATAGGAAAGTAAAGAAAAATACTCTCACCTCTCTCCTGCTACCTTTTGGGAAAGGTACAAGGGGAGAGACAAAAAGATATTCCCTTTTAAGCACGGAATTCTTTCTCCTTTGGTGACCAGGAATCACACTCCACAGAGCTCTCTTTCATTCACCATAGAGCTGTTAAGCTTCTTTTGTAAAGACCACCAAGGAGATGGAGAACTTTTCCCAGCCAATGTCAAGCTATCCTTCATAAGAAGAACTTATATACATTGTAAAGAGATAACAAGGTGAAAACTCTGTATACTTTTTTTAAACAGACTAATTTTAAAAGTGACCGTCTTGCATAAGACTTTCCTCATTGGTGGAGACTGATTACTACTCAACTGCTTCATGACTGTGTGAGGAGTGGAGTTGGCTACAGTTTGGGAGAAAAGAGATCCTTGTCTTCTGACTTCCAGCTTTGAAAGAGATACTGCATGGTCCCAACCTCTCTTCAGGTCCCTGAAGGGAGAAAAAGACTCTTGAGAAGATCCTGGCACGTAGAAGAGCCAATACATTAAACACGTCCCTATCTCCAGCTTACTGTACTTGAGACTTCAGAGAATGTTCCCTCGTGTGAGATCTGGGACTCCTTCTCTTGGTTAAGCTAAGATATATCACTTCTAATCAAAGAGCTCATTTACTCTGTGTATTGTTGTCTGGTATACATTCTCATCAGGCTATCTTCTCTAATTTCTGTCTGCTATTGGCTTAAATTGCTAATTGTTATTGGGGAACTGGCATTTGGTAGGAATGGAGGCAAGCTTTGGGCACTCCTTCCCCATTAAGGGATAGCATCCAGGAATTTAGCTTGAATATTAAAAAATTTCACTTAAACTAATAGATTTTGGTTGGGGTAAGGGGGAGTAGACTGATATAATTCTAGTTTAGTATCCTTTCTTTGAGGAGTGTCGAATGGCCAACCTCTGGCTCTAACTTCTAGCTCTCTCATTGACAAAAATCAGTTTTCCCTTGCAGAAGAGTGGGTGGAGGAGATTCTAGAGATAAGTATTTATGCTTCTCTGCAAGTCACAACTAGACAGACCCATGGAGAAACAATCTCAGATATGAAATCTTTATCAGAGAAGTATACTGCAAAGATTTTTTAAAATCTATTTCCTTTCTAATTTTAGCTGCATTGGTTTTATTTATGCTATACTTTTCACTTTTATATAATCAAAATTGTTTGTTTTGTTTTGTGTGACCTTCTCTATCACTTATTTATTCATGAACTCTTCCTCTATCCACAGGTCTGAAAAATAATCTCTTCCTTGCCCCTCCAATTTGCAGATGAGGTAACAGGGGCAGCTAGGTGTGACAGTGGATAGAGTGACAGGCCTGGAGTTGGGTAGATCTGAGATCAAATCCAGTTTCAGACACTTACTAGCTATGTGACCCTGAGCAAGTCATTTAACCCTGTTTGCCTCAGTATTCTCATCTGGAGAGGGAAATGGCAAACTACTCCAGTATTTTTGCCAAGAAAATCCTCAATAGGTGGAAAGAGGTGTCATGAAGAATCAGACACACTCCACTTATCCCTATACCTTCTGTTTTTAACAGTAATTTAATGCTGGATTTTATCAGAAGTATTTTTTAGCTCTATTGGTCATCATTTAGCTTTTATTATTTATGTTAATATGATTCATTATATTTATAATCTTCATTAAATTTAACAAACTCTGGATTCCTTGTATAACCCAATCTATTTGTAGTGTATAATCCTACTAATAGGTCAATACATCCTATTTACTAATATCCTATTTATACTTTTTGTATAAATATTCATGAGAGAATGGTCTATAATTTTCTTTTTTTGCTTTGCCTTTATCTGGTTTTGGCATCAAGGCTATATTTACATCACATATAGAGACTGGAAGGATGTCTTCTTTTCCTATAATTACAAAGAGTTTGTTTAGAAATTAATTATGAGTAGAATGTTTGATAAAATTTCACTCATTCATACATCTCATTCTGGAAGTTTTTTCCCTTGGGAGTCGACTTGTGACTTGTTGTATTTCTCTTGCAATGGTATTCAAGTGTACTTTTTATAAATAACATGTTAGATGTCATTTTCCAATCCATTCTGCTATCTTCTTCCATTTTATGAGTGAATTCATTACATTCATATTCATAGTAATGACCGTTAATTGTGTATTTCTCTCCACTCTTATCCTCTGGTTTGTTTTTTTTTTACTCTCCTTGCTCTTCCCTCTTAAGAAAGGGAGTTCTCTTACCACTTTTGTTCTATAAATGGAGTGGCTTCTTTACACTCTGTTGCTCCTCTTCTCTTTTTTTATCGTCATCCCAGAAAATTATTCTATGTTCCTTTCCATTTGATAGTCCATTCCTAAATTCCTCTCTCCCTAGTTTGCTTATGACAATTCTCTTATGTATTCTGCCCTTTCTCTAAGACACCTCCTTTCCCTCTTCTTGATTCTCTCCTATTTCCCTTTTCTGTATAAAATATATTTCTATACCAAAATATTTATATATGTGTGAAAATATGTTTGTGAATATATTTGTGATCTGCCTTTATTAAGGCAGTTAGATGGTCCAATGGACAGAGTGCTAGTCTTGAAGTAAAGAAAACCTGAGTTCAAATCCAGCCTTAGACACTTACTGGCTCTGTGACAGAGTCTCTTAACTCTGTGGCAAGTCTCTTAACTTCTGTTTGCCTCAGTTTCCTCATCTCTAAAATGAGGATAATAAATGTCTCAGGGTTACTGTGAGGAAAAAATGAAATCATTATTTGTAAAGCATTTAGCACAGTGTCTGGCACATAGTTATATACTATATAAATATTATTTTTATCTAACTTGGATAAAAGTAAGATTCATGGAATGCCCATTCTGCTTATCCTTCCTCCATAATTAAATACTTTTCATATTATGGACCTTTTATCTGTTAGGAATTTCCATCTTCTTCCTCTTCTTCCTTTATTCCCCAGTCTAGAACTCTGTCCCTCACATTTTTTACTTTTCCTGAGATTATCAAAAAAGGATACAAGCACCCAATAGGCCCTCTGTCTTGTAAGAATATAAAATTTAGGTTTTTATGCTAATAAGAAAGTTCTAAAATAATATTGAAGTCACCAATTTGAAAATATTATAATTTAAGTCAAAATGACTTTTAGTAGTTTTATTTACAGAGGTGGAAAGAGTGAAAATGGAAAAATATAAGAAGAGGGTAGAGAACTGTCTAGCCCAGTGATAGGCAAACTTTTTTTTTTTAACCCTTAACTTCTGTGTATTGGCTTATAGGTGGAAGAGTGGTAAGGGTGGGCAATGGGGGTCAAGTGACTTGCCCAGGGTCACACAGCTGGAAAGTGTCTGAGGCTGGATTTGAACCTAGGACCTCCTGTCTCTAGGCCTGACTCTCAATCCACTGAGCTACCCAGCTGCCCTAGGCAAACTTTTTAAAGAAGGAGCCAAAGAAAAGGAAATACTCATTTATCTTCTGTTTCTAAGGCAACTCTTTTGAAGTTTCATTGTATTGAATCCTGTTTATTGTATTCATCAGATTAGGAATAATGTTGCCCTGCTGGATAGAACATTTCAGGGGGTTGCTCTGGCCCACAGGCCGTAGTTTGCCCATCACTGGTCTACCCTATCACCCTAAATGCTACTCTGGTATCCATCTCAGCCCTGGCAGGGCTCAATAATCTTCGGCCAGAGGTCCCAGTGGTGTCTTCAGCAAGGGTTCTACCAACAGGCCCCCTCCAGGAAAGGAAGGCTTCTCTGGAACCAATCTCTCCAGAAGCCAGGAAAAGAAGGCCAGCTACTCACCCAGCAAGCCAACGCAGGACCCAGGGAAAGAGTCTCCTCCACTCCAGCTCACTGACCCAGAGTCTCCTAAGATAACTCCAAAGGAGAAGACGGAAGGCCAAGTCCAAAAGGTGAAGTCTTCCAAAGAACTCCCTCAGACAGGAAGTTCAGGACTTTTTATAGTCCTTTTTCCACATCACTTCCTATGCTTTCCCCACTGTATGGGAACCAATCTCAGTCTTTCAGTTTGCCTAGCTCTGCCCAGGGGGTCGTCAATAGTCTCTGAAAGTTGTCACCCACTCTGGCAAGTGACTTGTGAACTCCCATACTTAGTGTTAAGTAGAGGTGCTTAAATTTTTGATTGATTAATTTAAAAGTTGCTGTTTGATAGACAAAGAAAGTTTGATTCACTCTTCACAGTCTCTCATATTTACCTTCCTCTCTGACTCTCAAAGATTTGAGAATTCTGAGGAGACATTTATTTATCCCCCCTCTTTTGTCTACCTATTAGCATATAAAAAATTCTTCCCTACATTCTCCCTTCCAGTGAAACAAATATGTGTACTTTTCTATGTTGGTCTTAGCTCCTGTATTTTCAATGAAAAATAGAAACCAATTTTGTCTGGTCTTTTCATCAGGAGTGTTTAGAAATCCTCTAGTCTATAAAAGAGTCATCCCCCCCACCCCCCATATAATTATACTAAATTTTGCTAGATAGGTTATCTTGAATGCAAGTCTTTATTTTTTGCCTCTTAGAATATCAGATCCTAACCTCTACAATTCTTTATAGTTGCAACCTGCTTTATCTTGCTTAGCTCTTACTGTGTCTCTTTGAACTCTTTCTTTTTAGATGCTTTTAGCATTTTTCTTTGCTCAGGAAGCTATTGATTTTGGCTAGGACATTCTTGGGAGTTTTCATTTTGGGATTCCTTTCAGGAGGTAACTGATGGCTTCTTTCTCTTTTCATCTTACCCTTTATTCCAAGAGTTCTGGGTTATTTTCATTTAAGAGTTCTTAAAATATGAGGGATTTGGTCATGATTTTTGGATAGTTTGATAATCTTAGATGGTTTTTCCTTGATGTATTTATTAGGTTTTTTTTTCCATTTTCTTCTGTTTTCCAGCTTTAAGATTTTGTTTTAATATTTCTTGTTTTTAGACCAACCATGATGTTAGAATAGGAAGAATTAAGACAACATCACTCTACCTTTCACCCATTCCTAGTACTCAGCTAAAGGACCAATCCTAATCAGAAAATCCAAGGAACAATAACAATGAGTCTTTTCCCTCTCCATTGTTAGCCATAGGGAGACAGAAGACTGTTGCCTCCCAGGGAGGGATCTATCCAGAAGGCTGCCACACATAGCTTTCTAGTATGGTGATTGATCTGGACCCTATGGTTGTATCTTAAGCCAAGAAGAGGTAAGATAGATAGATAGATAGATAGATAGATAGATAGATAGATAGATAGACAGACAGATAGATAGATAGTCTGGAGGGGTCTGATGCTATGTAGGTAACAGCAGTAGGTGTCAAATAGAAGCTGTCTTGTTCATACTCCAGACCTGGGTCTCATATCCAATGTTAACAAAGAAAGAGGCCTGCACATAGGAAAGGAGTGGTAGTGGACCCAAGACTTTGCTCTAGCAAGAAGCAAGAACAGAATCAGACAGAAGATTTGTGGCTCTATTCCTAGACTGACATCTCAGATCTAGCACCCAGTCTATTCTGGAGCCAAAAGCTGAATAACCACTGAAAAGAGCTCATAGCAAAACCAAGTCTTCAGTTCTGTCCCTCTACACCAGTGATTCCCAAAGTGGGTGCCCCCACCCCCTGGTGGGTGCTGCAGCGATCCAGGGGAGTGGTGATGGCCACAGGTGCAATTATCTTTCCTATTAATTGCTATTAATTTTTTTTAGAAATTAATTTCCAGGGGCGCTAAGTAATATTTTTTCTGGAAAGGGGGCAGTAGGCCAAAAAAGTTTGGGAACCACTGTTCTACACCAACAGAGCTTTCCAGCTAACTGATGGTGTCTGGGGGGCAATCCAACCATAGTGAGCCAACAGTGCTCTTTTCCATAACCAAACCCCATTCAGAATCTTGCAAGGCTCAGATAAAGAGAGAAGCAATCCAATTTCATCTTAGATCAGGCAGATGAGGGCACATTGAAGGCTTAAAGATCACCAGCCTTGAAGAACACTCAATACCTGAAGAAACTAGCAGCAAGATTCAAGAGAGGATCAAGATTCAAAGATTCAGGAAGATTCAAACAGGACCAAGCAAAGCCTTAACATTCTCTCCAGAAGATGCAGAATCTATACTTAACACAAAGTGTCTGTTGAGCCCATAAAGCCAAAGAATAAGTAAACAAAAAAGAGACCACCTTAGAAAAATCTGTTATAATGACATGGGTGCCCAAGAAATAAATATAGAGAAAGAGAATAATTCTAAAACATTTATAAGAAAACTATCAAAGAAAAACAGTTTGGACACAAGGTCAATTAGAATTTTTAGGAGAAATGAAGCAAGAGCTTAAAAAATAATTTTATGAATAAAATAAGAGCATTAGCAGAAAGAATTAAAAAAGAAACAAGAACTATAAAGGAAAGACTGAACAGGGGAACATCTTAGCACAAAAGGTAAGGAATCCAGCTTAAGTAAGAGTCTTCTTAAAAATTGGAATGGACCAAATGGAACTCCATGAGAAAACAAGAAATATTAAAACAAAGTCAAAAGACTTTGGCTTATAACCAAGAAAAACTCACCAAACAAAATAGTATAATCCAATTGGGGGGAGAGGGAAATGATCCCTAAAATACCTAAATTGACTTTGAATCCCAAATATAAGAGTCAAGAGAAACTAAAATGGTAAATAAGAACAAGCAAGCAGAAGGGACTGAACAAGGATGACATATTTACATCTGAATAGGGGGAGATGATAGAATGGCCTGTGAGAAACCTAATAAAATCTAAGGTCATAAAGAAAGTTAAATAAGACAGATGGGCTAGGAGTGGCTTTTTTATATTTTGATGATGTTAAAAGAAGAAAGGTCAGAGTAAGGAAAAGGAATATATTAAGGGAAATGAAGAGGTCAGAGGAAGAGTGGGAAAAATGATCTCATAAAATCTGCATATACAAGTAGAAGACTATGAAAACAAGAAAGGGAAGATAGGCAACACTTGAACTTTACTTTTATCAGGACTGGTCACAGAAGTGTAGAACATATTCACAAAGCTGGGTGTGGAAATACATTTTATTTAACTGGGAATGGAGGTGAGAGGAAGGAAAAGTAAAAGGAAAGGGAGATAAAAAGTATGTTCAGAGAGGGGTTAGTTATAAGATATGCTATAAGGAATTAGTTTTCAATTCAAACTTTAACTATGGAGGGTAGATCACAAAGAGGGGTTTAAAAGGAAAGAAAGGGTGAGAACTTGTGATTGGGGATAGGTGAGGTATAAGGAATAGGGAAAGGTAAGCAGATGCAGATGCCATCAAATGTGGAATACTGGTGCCAAAGTATACTATTATTCATCCCTCTTTTCTTTGTAAAGAGGAAGCAGAAAGCAAAGGGAGGAAGAAGTATGAGAGAGTATGATGGAATGAAATACACCCTTAGGTGTATTGGTTCCAAGGCAGAAGAGCAATAAGGGCTAGGCAATGGAGATAAAATGACTTAGCTAGGGTGGCTAGGAAGTATATGACATCATATTTGAACCCAGGACCTTCCATCTCTAGACCTAGCTCTCAATCCATTGAGCCACTTAGCTGCACCCAGTTAATTTTAATTGTGAATACAAGTAAATATGGTTAGCTCATCCATAAAACAGGAAAAGATTGCAGAATGGATTAAAAGGAACAATGCAAAAAATATATTATTTATAACGTGCTTGAAATATAAACATCCATACAAAGCTAAGAGCAGAAACAAAATCTGTTATACTTCAGCTGAAGCAATCATGTTATCAAATAAGACAGCAGCAAAAAATAGATTTGACTAAAGAAAATTATATTATGATGAAAGATTCCATAGACTATGAATTAATATCAATACTTGACACCTAAAAACTTACAAGAAAAACTAAATGAGTTGAAGAGAGAAATATACAACAAAACTATAATAGTGGAGACCTCAGTGTAGCCTTTGCAGACATAAACAAATCTAAATTTAAAAAAAAAAAAAGAAGCAGCAGCTAAGGATCAGAATAGAATTTTAGAAAAGTTAAATATTATAAATTCTGGTAATTATTGAATGGGAATAGAAAGGAGTCTATAAATTTTTTCAACTATGTACTGTCCCCAAGGGACATTGCCCTCTTTTGATTTGAGATCCACTTTCCTTGCCTTTGTCTATTCCCACTTTCATGTATTTCCTCACTGCCTGACATATATATCTGGCATCCCTCCACCACTAGCACCTCAGCCCCCACTTTTTCTCCCTCTTTTAATCTCTTAGACAGCATATCTGTGCCCTTCTTTGGAATTTATTAATAAACTTCCTTTCACTGTCATTTAAATGTTGAACATTTTTTTTTCAACTCTTACCTTCTGCCTTAGAATCAATACTGTGTTCCAAGGCAGAAGAACACCAAGGGCTAGGCAATGCGGATTAAGTGACTTGCCCAGGGTCACGCAGCTTGGAAGTGTCTAAGGCTAGATTTAAACCTAGTACCTCCCGTCTTTAGGCCTGGCTCTCAATCCACTAAGTTACCTAGCTGCCCCCTCAACTAAATCTTAAGCTCTTAGAAGGTAGAGAAAATTTACTACCCTCCTTTGAGTTACTCCCTTCTTCTCCCTCCCTCACTCTATCTGTGTTAGGCAGATAATAGGTGCCTAATGAATAAATCCTAAATTGTGGACTTAAGTATCTTACCCCACTCAACTCCTAAATCAATTTAGGGAAGAAAGACACTTTACAATCAATCCAATAGGAAAAATTTCCTAGCTTAAAAATCCTTAAAAAATGTAGAAGAAACACAGAGACACAAGGACAGAGAAAGAGATGGAGGGAAGGAATGTGAAGCCAAACTGAAGTGCTATAAGAAAAGAGCAGATAATGGAGTAGGAAGAAAAAAAGAGTACTAGAAGAAAAGAAAGCTCACCTGTGGCTGGAAGAAAAAGAAACTAGGACAGTGGAAAAGGAAATGAGAAATGAGGTGGTACTCAGGTGTATCTCCCAGTGAAAATCTTGAGAGGGAAGGGGAAGAACACATTTAAGGAAGCAGGAATTGGATTCCAGAGCTCATGGTCCCCTATCTTTCTGAATAGGTTTGGAAAAGCCATAGCAGTAGATGGTGTGGATTGTGGAATAAAGCAACCACAGAATTTGAAAGTAAGAAGGGATCTTGGAAAACAGATTTCAGACCCAAAAGAAACCCCCAATATAACACTCAACAAATGATTATCCAGCCTCTGAATGAAGACTTCCAAGAAGGGCTAACCCATTACCTCCAGTGGCAGTCCATTCACTTTTGGACAGCTCTGAGGTTTAGGAAGTTTTCCTTGACATCTAGTTAAATTTCTTTTCAGCTTCCACTCATTTACCTCTGATTCTGGCCTCTGGGGTCAAACAGAACAAGTCTAATCCTTCCTCCACTTTGAGGTCCACCTGACAGACCTTCAGATTCTTGAATACCACTATCCCACTCTTGTTGCCTCTCCCCACATTCTCTAGTCTTTTCTTCTCCAGGGTAAACACCCCCAGTTCTTCCAACCAATCTTCATATGGCATGATCACAAGAGCCTCTTCACCATTCTGGTTGCCCTCTTCTGGACACTCTCCAGTTTATCAATGTCCTTATATTGTGGCCTCTGAAATGAATCAAGAGGGGGCAGCTAGGTGGCTCAGTGGATTGAGAGCCAGGTTCGCAGAGGGGAGGTACTGGGTTCAAAAGTGGCCTCAATCACTTCCTAGCTGTGTGACCCTAACCAAGTCACTTAACCCCCATTGCCTAGCCCTTACTGTTTTTCTGCTTTAGAACCAATATTTAGTGTTGATTCTAAGATAAAAGGTAACTGTGTAAAAAAAATGAAGAAATGAACTCAAGATTACAGATGAGGTCTGACAAGGGCAAATTGCAGGTAAAAATATTTACCTCTCTATTCCTAGAAGCTATGTCTCTCAATTCAGCCCAAGATGTGTATCACATGACTGATCCATAATTAGCTTGCAGTCTCCTAACTCCAAGATTTAAAAAAAGATACCCTTACCTTCTGTCCTAGTAACAATTCTAAGATAGAAGAGTGGCAAAGACCAGGTAATTAGGGTTAAGTGCCCAAGGATATACAGCTAGGAAGTATCATAGATCAGATTTGAACCCAAGACCTCCCAGCTCCAAGCCTGGTGCCCTATCCACATGTACTACTTAGCTTCCCCTCTTCTAGATCTTCTTCAGAACAACTGCTGTCAGAATAACCCCTTACTCCATCTTATAACTGTAAATTTGATTTTTGTATACTCCATTAAAAGCTTTCAAATGATCCTTACTGAAATTCATCTATTACCTCCAGCCTTAAAAAAAAAAAAAAAAAAGAACCTTATATCTTAGAATCAATACTATGTATTCGTTCTGTGTTATTATTTTGTAATGAAAAATTTAAGTTATTTTAAGTAATTTTAAGAGTAAGAAATTTGCTGCCTCCCAGAATCCAGAGACTGAACTCCCTGTGGAAAATGCCATGGAGATGCCCTCGGAGACCTCACGCTACTCCAGGAATAAAATTGAACTTTGGGAGAGTTAAATTCATTTGTTTTTGTTAAAATGCATCTGTTTTTATTAACTGCATTAGTTTTGTTAAATTTTATTTTTGTATGTTGTACAAAAGGGGACTGTTCCCTAATTGCTTTTGTTCTTGTTTCCCTTTTGTTTCCATATCCCCAGGTTGTTGTATTTTCCCCTTTTAAAAATTGTACGTATCTTTAATTTGCAATGTTTGAAATGATCCACTGGGGAGACTGGTCTCCCAAAGGATTACAAGGGGGGGGTGTGCTTTAAAAATTTGTACCCTGGGGACTTCATTTCCCAGCATTCTTTATTCTTCCTGGGGTTCCCTTATCTTGCATCCAGGTGTTATGCCCTGGTGTGGGTTTGTTTATAAATTTGCTGAAACCCATGCTGAGGGGGACTTTCTTTTTTGGGGCTTTGGCTTTGGCTCAAGCGTGGGAGGCTGCTTGGTCTGGAGATCTTTGCTCTGCTCACTCAGCTGAAGAAATCCCATTCTCACTTTGTTGTTATTAAATCTTATCAAAATATAATACTAGGAGTATTGTACATTCATTTTTAGTCTTATAGTTCCAAGGCAGAAGAGTAATAAGGGCTAGGCAATGGGAGTTACATGGCTTTCCTCCAGGGTCACAAAGCTAGGAAGTATCTGAGGTCACATTTGAACCCAGGATCTCCTGCTTCTAAGGTAGTGAGCTTGGTGTGTCAAAATTCACCAAAAAACTGAGCATAATTCTGGTGGTATGTCACTTTGAGAAAAAAAACCATAACTTCATGATATTTATAGTTTAAATAACAAAAATGTATAATTGTAAAATATACCTGTATTTAATAAACCAAAAACTATTTAACTTACCTGCTTAGTGACTTCTTTGTTCATCTGTCAATCAGTTTGTTGGTTTTGATATTATTTAACTTGTATGGGGTGCTATGAACTAAGATAAGTGAGGGGGAGGGGGAATTCTTTAACTTGCCTATTAGTGACTTTTTTGTTGCTGAATTTCATTGGCTAATGAAAATTCATTTAGCCACTAAATCTTCAATTGAAGGTTGGTATTTTGTACACTTCAAGCCCAAGCAAGTGCTACTAACTTCATCTGTCAATCTGTTTCTTTTATTGGTTTTGATATTATTTAACACTGAGAATAAGGTCTCACAAAAGTATGTAGAAGGAAAAATTGTAAGTAAAGCCATTGCTGTATTTTTCAGGGTACTAAAAGTGTCTGGTAACCAGTTCCAAGCACTCCAAATTTCCTGTTCGTAGTGGCACTCTTCTTGATTCTCCAAGTGGCACCTTTCCAGATTCTCAAGCTTTGACCTCAAGTTGACAAACACCTGAGCCCAGATGCTGTCTTGAAATTCTGCAAATTGCATCTCCAAATCATCAATTTGCATCCATTGGAAACCATTTAATTCTAAACTACTGTAGACGACTACATTAGGATACTTAATTATTTTCATGGTTGGTTCTAGGTTTCTAAATTGATTAAATCTCAATCGTCAAGTAACGAGTCTAAAACATGCTGGCACTTTAAATGCAAGGATTCCATTTCATTTTGTACAGCTGTACTGGCCTTCTCAAAATACTTTGTTACTAGAGGAAAAATACTTATAACTTTTAGTTTCTACGGTAAGAGGGAAATAGGTTTTAAAGTATTTTGGAAGCTTAGACAGACAGGCAGGAGCTGAGATTCCAACCTGGAACACAGTGGACTCTCTCAAAAAGGCAGTTGGGATTTTGAAGGAGTTTGGGAAGCCATTGACCTGAGAGACCTGTGGATTTGGGGTATCTCAAAGCAACACCTGGGACCTTACAACTGCCAGGATCAAGGAGTAGAGGTTGAGATGTCTGATTTGCTTGGTGGACAAGCAAAGTCAATATCCCTGATTTTCTCTGAAGAGTTATTTGGCTGGTTCCTGTGTTCTTGGAGTATACTTGTACTACTTCTGATCAAGACCTATTTACCATCTACATGAGATCCCATTTGTCCCTTGTGTCTGTTATATTAAATCTCTGGGAGCTTGAAGTTCACCTTTGATTGACAGATAAGTCAGTTGGATAGAATGTTCCCAGGGAGGCATGCGAAAGGCAGGAGGGGGCAGTTGAGAACCCTGAGCAGAAGTTCTGGGTTTTGACCTGTGCTGAGGCTAGAGATCAGTGGATCCTGGTCTTGGAGTAAGAGGATGCAAACATCTCTCTGCAAGCTCTTCCTGTACTTGATATACCGTTATCAACCTGTACCTGACCATCACCTTGGTGTCTACTGTCCCTAGATATTAGGAGTTTCATCATCTAGCTATCTAGGCTTCCCAGGGCCCGGGAAACCTAGATAGCTAGATGATGAAACTCCTAATATAACAGTTTTTGGTGTAGCCAGGCTTTGGACCTGTTGAATTAGAGAAAGGATAATGGGGATTGTAAGGATTGTCTTTATCCTGAGCACTCTTGCCATGTTCATGTATTCATTCACCCAGGGAGTGATGAGGCTTTGGTTTTACACAATACCAGAATATCTAGTAAAGCTGGTACAAATATACGACACCTATAGATATTTAACTATATCACTGGCAGAGTTTTTATCCTACCTGCCAACGGTGGTTGTGGCTTTGGTGGCTTTTCTACAGACAATTTTGGCTATGAAGAATATTTATACTTGGATTTGTGGCAGAGCAAGATCAGATACAGATAATGTCATGTCCTTGATGAGAGATCAGTTAAAGATGATGATTGAAATTAACAATAAAATCAGACTGGGACAGGAATTGGACAAACACACCATTTTACAGTTAGAACTTATACAAAACATGTATCTCCCTAAAGACAATAAGGCTCCTAAGAAAATAATGGTTGACATGAGTACACAGACTGAGAATGAAGTTCAGATAGAAACTGGTGTGGCTACACAAACTGAGGAGGGGGCAATGGCATCTGCTACTGTGACATTGTTTCCCATTGTGGACCAAACTCAGTTTAGGGCTGATGGTGAAGCTGTAAATATGAAAACATACAAGGCTTTCACAGCACAAGATTTGGAGGTGCTTAGGAAAAGGTTCCCCAAGTTTTTTCTCTCACCTTACAAGGTGGCTAAAGAGTTAAAGAGGACATTCAGCCTTTTTAACCCTTCATATCAGGACGTGGAATTTGTTTTAGAGGAGTTCTTCACGCCTAGTGAAAAGGCTAGGTTCATTGAGGAAACTAGATCAAATCCTATGTTAATGGACTGGCCTAGAGATCATTCTGCTATTGATTTAAGCTCACTGGAGAACATGAAGACACTTTTGAAATGTAGATCAGACCTTTTGGAAGCTATAAAAATACATGCAAAAAGACCAAACGGCTGGTGTAAATTTGAGAAGATGAGGCAGTCTGAGGAGGAACATCCTAGCTTGTTTTCAGACAGACTGATGGAGAATTCAGAAAACTTATTGGAATTTAATAGAGATCAGGCAGATGAGGCTGTACCACATATTAAGAGACAATTTATAAAATGTGCAAGCATCCCAATACAGGTATATTTCAGACAGAGCTGTCCTCAGTGGGAAGAGTTATCCTTGGAGGAAATTAGAAAACATGCAACTTACATACATGAGTCCGGACAAAAAGAAAATCAGATAAAGCATGAATTAGATTCTGAAAAGGATAGGACCATCCAAGACTTGAAATGTGAACTCAAAGAATCTCGTAGAGAGAGAGATAGAGATGAATTCTGCAATTTTGCATTACAAATTGCTAGGGATAGAGAATCTAAGCCTAGATCCACCTATTACAAGCAAAAGAAGTCAAATAAACAAATTCCCAAATGCTACCTTTGCAATAAGCCAGGTCATTTTTTGAGGGAATGCAGATTCCGGAAGCAGATTGACTTTTCCAAAGTTAAACCAGATTCATACAAGAAGTCATATGCTAGCAATAGTTGGGCAAGCAAAGTACAAAAATCTCAAGCTTGTTGCCATCATGATTGCAAAAGAACAGACAAACCATCATTAGAGGAAAGGGAAAAAAAATTTAAAGCTGGGAGCAAGACCGAGAATTCAATCTTTATGAAGGTTAATTAATAAAACAAATCAAAGACGAAAGGAATATTTAGAGAGAAAGAAGTGTAGAGGCATGAATGAGGCTAATGTGTTAGTGATGGAAAATATTGAGGGTAATCAATATACTGTATTTGAAAAAAGGAAGAAATCAATACATGATTTGGAAGTGCAAAATGCTGTACAGGATATGCATAAAGACATTTATGGCAAGGAACTTTCTCTTGTGGAAAACACAAATCCACAGATGTTAGTGGAAAATATTGACAGAAATCTAGGTTCAAATGGGTTAAAATTTGAGCTAGAGGGTCAAGAATACATTATTGCGAATAACAGATCAGAAGTTATGTCGAATAATGAAAGTAGCCATGGGAATCACTTGGAAAACGTTTCCAAGCCCATCAACTTGTGTTTTGCCAGAGAGAACAATTATGTGTCCATAAATGTAACTCCTGAAGCCAAGATGGAGGACGAGAGAGTAACAAAGTTACAGACTCAGTTCTCAAGTCCAGAAAGCACTTTAACACCTGTAGAAGAGATACTTTTCTGTTTAAACCCGGAGGCTGAAAGTTTTGAACCTAAATACAATGTAACCAGTGACTTGCCAGATCATCCGGCAACCTGTAGAGGAAATTTCTTTGAGGCTTTTAAAATGAGGCTTCAACAGATAGGCCACCCGAGACTGTTAACAACTTAGATTTTAACACTCAAACAGGGTTAAAACCTCAAGTCTTGGTGAGGGGGGAGGATATGACACCTAATCCTGTCCCTGAATGATTAGATTAGAGACTTACAAAGCCCTGGAATGGTGGAAGAAACTGTCATATTTCAGAATCCAGTTCAAGAGAAGCCATCTTGTTCTCAGTACTCTGCAGAGAGGCAGCAAGGGGGAGGGGCAGACTTAGACTCTTACCATACAGAAGATGTGCTAAGAGAAGACATTTGCCAGGAAGTGAATTCTTGTGATTACCATGGACCTTTTAATAGAGAAGAAGTAAATTCTAAAGCCAGCACCATCCAGCCATTTGAGAAAGAGACACAACTGTTACCTTTGTATAACAACAATGACCAGAAAGATCCTTTAATCACCATCCAGATTAATGGAGAATACTTCAGTGGTATCATTGATACAGGGGCAGATATCAGTTGCTTGAGGAATCTCCCTAGTGATTGTGAAATGCTTGGTTCAGTCATTGTGAAAGGAGCATCAGGCATTCCACAGACTGCACCAAAGTTTCAACTGAAAATGGTGAAATTGGGACCAATAGAATTTGACCATCAATTCTTATTATTACCACAGTGTCCTAACAATCTCATAGGTAGAGACATCCTGTGCAAACTTGTAGCTACAATATATTGTGAGCCAAATGGAGAACTGTATTTGCACCTGCCCAAAAGGTCATTGAAACATCATCCTGACTTATGCCTAGATAGGATAACAGAAGATCACACAGTTTTAGTTCTGGATCAAGACAGCTTATACAAGATTCCAGATACTCTACCAGTAGGAGTATGGGCTAGTAGTTCATCAGATGTGGGTAGAATCCTTTCGGCTAAGCCAGTGAAAATAAAAATGAAAGAAGGAATGAAACCACCTAGAATTCCTCAATTTAAACTGAGCAAAGAGGCAGTGGAGGGAATAAAACCTTTGATCAAGGAATTATTAGCTCGAGGCATCCTGGTGCAGGGTTTTTCTGAAATTAACACTCCTATTTTACCAATCAAGAAGGCAAAGTTAGTTGCTAATGGGAAAGTATAGTGGAGAATGGTGCAAGATCTTAGAGCAATAAATGCTTATGTGGAAGACATCCATGCAGTTATTCCAAGTCCATCACAGATAATTGCAGGGATTACTCCGGACTCGAGATGGTACACCATGATTGATCTGTCCAAGCATATTTTAGCATTCCAATCCACAAAGACAGTCAAAGGTTGTTTGCATTCACCTGGGAAAATAAAACCGTATTCTGGGGTCGTCTTCCACAAGGATTCAAAAATTCAGCTTCGGTGTTTTGTCAAATACTGCAAAAAGATCTAGAATCCATATCTTTCACTGCTAGCAAGATAGTGCATTATGTAGGTGACATCCTACTAATGTCACCAACAGGAGAAATCTGTTACAGAGACAGCATCCATCTAGTGGAAGAACTATATAAGAGAGGACATAAAATATCCAGAAACAAAGTGCAGTGGGTCAAAAAGGAAATCGAGTTTTTGGGATTCACACTGCAGGGTGGAACTAGAAGTATATCAAAGAAAAGAATTGAGGATATACAGAAACTCAGCTTACCTAAAACCAAGAAACAGCTAAGAGCAATAATTGGCATGACTAGCTTTTGCAGACAGTGGATACCTGGGTTTTCTCTAAATTCTAAGCCTTTAACAGAGTTAACCAGGAAAGACATCAAAGAGCCACTGAAGTTAACAAGAGAACACATACATGCCATTAAGAAGTTAAAGTCAGCAATTCTTTCTTCTCCTGCACTAGGCATTCCAGATCACAACAAAGTTTTTCATCTATTTATCCATGAAGATAAAGGAGTTGCTTGTGCAGTGCTCACTCAATATTTAGGAAGCAATTTAAGACCTGTGGCTTACTATAGTTCTACACTAGATCCTGTTATCCAGGGAATGGTTTCCTGTTTGAAGATTATTGCTGTTGCAGCTTTGATGGTTAGGAAGAGTTCTAAGCTGGTTCTGGGAGGGGAACTCAGATTGTATTCCCAGCATCAAATAGAAACCACACTGAGGAATGCAAATCTGCAGGCTTTCATATCTCAGAGACTCTCTCAGTATCAAGTTACTTTATTAACAAACGAAAACTTGACCTTCCACAAGTGTAAATCCATCAATCCAGCGACTCTTATTCCAGAACTTCCATTAGAAGGGGATAGCCTTCATATTTGTGAGGATACATTAGAACTAGTACAAAAGGCTAGAGAAGATCTTTCTGATGTTCCTATGGAAGATGCCGACCTCACACTTTTTTTGTGATGGTTCAAGTTATCATTATGGTGGGAAAAGAGTGACTGGTGCAGCTGTAAATACCCAAAATGAAGCCCTATGCAGCACTGGGGCCAGACATATCGGCTCAAGGAGCAGAAATTGTTGCATTGACTCAGGCATTGAAAATTGGTAAAAATAAAGCTCTGAATGTTTTTACAGACTCGAAGTATGGATTTTCGATTGTTCATTCTTCGGGAGAAATTTGGAAGAAAAGAGGGTTTATAACATCTAATGGGAAAGCAATAGCATATGGGAAACTAATTAGCGAATTGTTAGAGGCCATACAATTGCCAGCAAAGTTATCTGTAATACATTGCAGGGCACATCAAAAGCTAGTGGGACCGGGGGGCAGCTGGGTAGCTCAGTGGATTGAGAGCCAGGCCTAGAGACTGGAGGTCCTAGGTTCAAATCCGGCCTCAGACACTTCCCAGCTGTGTGACCCTGGGCAAGTCACTTGACCCCTATTGCCTACCCTTACCAATCTTCCACCTATAAGTCAATACACAGAAGTTAAGGGTTTAAAATTAAAAAAAAAAAACAAACAAAAAAAAAAAAAAAAAAAAGCTAGTGGGACCAATACAGATAGGCAATCACAGAGCAGACATCACGGCTAAATTTGCAGCCAGTTGTGGAGAAAAAGCTATATTTCACCTAACCTTAGTGGATAGAGATGAACAAGCCTATTCACAAAAGGAAGTGGAATACTGGCAGAAAAATCTTGGAGCCACTCTGGTGAATGGAGTCTGGATGTCAATCTCTGGAAAACCGTTCTTGCTGAGATTATTGTACCACACTGCATGTGCAGCAGTTCATAGAAAAGGCCACTATGGAGTTTTAGGAGTGGTAGATACAATTTGCAAAAGCTGGATAGCAATAGGTGTGACTACAGAAGCAAAAAGAGTGTGTGATGAATGTTTCATATGTCAACAATACAACAAGGCTGTAATTAAGACAAGAGCCTTTGGAGGGAAACCTTTAGCATTCACATCGTTTGAGTGTCTACAGATAGACTATGTCACAATGCCTAAATGTCAACAGTATAGGTACATACTCGTGATAGTGGACAAGCTGACCAAATGGCCAGAAACGTTCCCGGCTAAGAGAAACGATGCAGCTTTTGTAGCAAAGGTGTTATTAAAGGAGATAGTTCCAAGGTTCTCTATACCATCAGTAATTTCATCTGACTCTGGTAGTCACTTTGCAAATTCTATTCTAAGGCAAATCTACCAGGTGTTAGGGATCAAGAGACACTTGTGTTCTATATATTGACCACAGTCGTTGGGGGCCGTGGAACGGACTAACCAATCTCTAAAATCAATGATTGGAAAGCTATGTACAGAGAGTCATCTTAAATGGCCAGATGTTTTACCTATGACACTTTTCTATTTGAGAAGCCAACCAAATAGTCAAACTCATTTGTCACCATTTGAACTATTATATGGTCAACAGCCATGGATGGGAAAAGCTCCACGAGACACTGATTACCTATCACATTTAGGGATTGAGTGCAAGTATGTCACATTGTTAAAAAGAGAGATTTGATGAATTACAAAAGTCATCTCTGATACAACAAAGAGTTCCTCTTGACTTTAGTCTTCATGATTATCAACCTGGAGATAAAGTATATATTAGAAATTTCACAAGAAAATCAGTATTACAACGAAAATGGTTAGGTCCTTATGAAATAATCTTGGTAACACCATCTTCAGTAAAGATTAAGAACAAGGATTCCTGGTATCACTACACACACCTAAAGAAAGACCTCAGAGAAGCAAAGTCCTCATCAAGAAATCAGTCTGAAATGCAAGAAACAAAATCTCAGCTAAACAGGCAGTCTCACTCACAAGATACAGAATCTGATATAGAAATAGAACCTTGGGGGCAGCTGGGTAGCTCAGTGGAGTGAGAGTCAGGCCTAGAGACAGGAGGTCCTAGGTTCAAATCCGGCCTCAGCCACTTCCCAGCTGTGTGACCCTGGGCAAGTCACTTGACCCCCATTGCCCACCCTTACCAATCTTCCACCTATGAGACAATACACCGAAGTACAAGGATTTAAAAAAAAAAAAAAGAAAAGAAATAGAACCTCAAAGTAAGAGATCATACTTCGAAAAGCCTCAAACAAGAAAACATCAAGAAACACATAAATATCGAGAACTTGATACTCAAATCACTGATTTAGATCAAACAAAGTCCTCATTCATGTACGGAGATCAACAGTTAAGTCTATCAGAAAGTAGTAGTGAAGAAGGAGAAACAGAATATTAGTCTAAACATTATATATTTACATCTAAGACAAGTGCAAACATAAAGTCTCATGAAGAAATTTTGTAGCAACACAAAATTCTGACATAACATCACACAGTCATGCATTGGTTCCTGATCCAGGGATTCTTCAATCAAGTCGACAACAGACAAGATGGGTTTCCAGCAAAGGAGAAGAGTGATGAAATCCCGAAGAGTTCCAGAGTTCCAAAGACATCAGGACATCAGGACCAGCGCAAGGACAAGAGGAGACATTGCACTGACAGACTGTACAAGGACCTGAACTGTGACAGCACTGTGACTTGGACATCATCACCAGGAGACTCACAAGAAGAGAAGATCAGCGGATGAAGATTAGGTTTGAATAAGTGCAAGGTTTTCACACTCAGACAATAATCATAAGGGAAATGCACATATAGAATGCATGCAACAGAACATAAGCTGATTGACAGAAGAATTCTGAAGAAGGTGAGTATAAATCCAAACAGGATATGATAGGTCATGAATCCAACACAGTCATAATAAGGTCACTTCACATGTACATAATGTATATAGTTTTAGAAACTACAATGACCCAAATGAGCAAGAGAGTTAAGTTTCCTTGCAAGGTCTAAAGTAGTCATTTCATGAGAACATCACATGAAAACCTTGTACATATGTAATATTGTTACTAACATATATTGCATAAGTCTACTAACTCGTAGGGAAAGGGTAGAGTAGGGATGTTCAAATTTTAGCTAGTATAGTGTCAGTGTAAAATAGTTATGAATGTTCAAATAGAATTGATAGAATGTTAGGTAGACATTGTGTAGAGTAGGTTAGTTAGAAATGAATACTAATTGATTAACACATTAACTCTAGTATAAGAATTACTGACAGACTAATCTTTCTAACTATAGATTAGGGAATAGAAATGTTAGAGTTTAATATGAGTTAGGAATGTTATTTGAAGTTAGTATTGGTAATATAGACAGAGTTATTGAAAAATTTTTTGTCTAAGGTTAGGAAACAACATAGATGATTGTTTAAATGTTATGATAATGTTCATATGTTATGTTGATGTTCAACTGATGTGTTCATGAAACTATTGTATTCAAATCCCACACTTTCCCACAGAGAAACCTATCCTAAACCCTTGTCATTAGCTTTAGGCTAGTTAGTTAGTTAAGGCATTAGATAAGGTAGGATTTATTATTTTGGGAAGGGATAGTTAATGGGATAGGAACACACAGTTAAGATTAGAATAGTGTAGACATCATCCATGAACAAGAACAGCTGGAAATTTACAGGTTGAAATTTCAAAAAACAAAACGGCATTCATGTTATATTGAATTTCTGGGAGCTTGAAGTTCACCTTTGATTGACAGATAAGTCAGTTGGATAGAATGTTCCCAGGGAGGTATGCGAAAGGCAGGAGGGGGCAGTTGAGAACCCTGAGCAGAAGTTCTGGGTTTTGACCTGTGCTGAGGCTAGAGATCGGTAGATCCTGGTCTTGGAGTAAGAGGGTGCAAACATCTCTCTGCAAACTCTTCCTGTACTTGATATACCGTTATCAACCTGTACCTGACCATCACCTTGGTGTCTACTGTCCCTAGAAGAAGAAGCTGAAGATTTCCCAGCAGTTTACCTACTCTGGTTTAGTCCTGGCCAGGCTGAACCAGAGGGAAGCTAACATTATTTCTTCATTTGCCAGCAGTTGGGAGTTTCATTAGTAATAATTAAAGTAGGGTCTCCAGTACCTCATTCCTTTACCCTTATCCTTCTTATTAATATATAAAGTTTAAAGTACCTTCCTAAATCAGTTTCAAAGCTTGTTTTGGGAAGGGAGACAACACAGTCAGAGTATCGTGGTTATCCTAGCTGAAGAGCCCATATCAACATATCAATTAACCCCAGGTGGGTCCTGAAGGGATAAACCTCTTTGACCTGAAGGATACTGCCTGGGCAACTGTTATAAAGGAGAAGTGTCATCTTATTCCTCTCTGTATATCATTTCTACCTCCTCAAATAGATACAAGTGACCTTTAAATATAACATTTCTCAGCTGCCTGCTTAGTATAGTGTAGGGATTTCCCAGATCTTCAGCTTTTAACCCTGAGTTTGATCCTTTGTGTTTTAGGTTAAGTGTGACCTCCCCCATCATCTCTAACCTTATAATCTGTATTAAACCTGTATTTTTATAATTCTTTTTTATTTTTATTTTAATAATTCTTTGGTCCCAGTCTACTCACTTGTTAGTTTCACAGACTCCCAGGCTAGGTGGATCTGTGGTGACAGTTGGCATCAACTGCCAATCCATAATTTCCCATTCTTTGTACTTTGGTGGGGTTTGTGTTTCCCCAGCTTGTTAGCTCCAGTCTATTATCCTTGTCCAAACAGTTCTCCTTCTCCCCTTTCTCTGAACCTAGTAATATTTAAGTTACCCACAAGTGTTTCCCCATAAGACAACATCTCACTTGAAAATTTTAAGTTTACTTTCAAAAGCTTTTATGTATCCAAACATAACATCAATACTTTTGTCAAAACCTTATAACTTTAAATTCAGTTCATTAATATGAACAGAGAGATCAGTAGAAAACATCAGGGTATTGACCCACTTATCATCATTGAGATGAGGAAAGTTTCCCAAATCCTTATCCTCAAGAAATACCTTAATTTCTTCAAAGCACTCCACAAAACACTCAAGAACTTTGCCTCGGCTCAGCCATCTTACATTATTGTACATCAGTAGTCCACTGTAGGTGGAATCAATCTCCAGTAAAAGTGCAGAAAATTCTAGCTTGTGAAGGGGACGAGCAGCTATTAAATTAACTGTTTTTGTAACAACTGACATTAAGCCATGGTGAATCCTGCCTTGGCACATAAAGCCTCCTGATGGATAATACAATGAAAAGGCCCAATCAGGCGTCCAATAGCTTCTGTAAACAATTTGACAAATCCAGCTTTTTTCCTCACCATGTTTGGTGCCCCATGTGTCATCACTGACACAACTTTAGAGATATCAATGTTTGTATAACAGCCTTACATATTTTACTTCCTGATGTACTTGTTGGTATTGATTCTAACTTTATCAACTATTCTCTCATTGTGAGACCAACAGAACATCACCCAATAATGGCCTAACTGACCAGAAGATGACACGTGTAACTGTCTTTTAGGAAAGGGCAGGGTTAATAAGCAGAAATAGGGGTTAATAAGGATGCACAACAGTAATAGTGGTGAAATGGAGTCTGCTATGCTGCAAGATGGTGTTCCTTATGGAAATTAAGATGGCTCCCGCTATTTCTAATGGCGGGAAAGGGCACCCATAGCACAAGCCCTTGCCAATCCCAGCCTCCCCCTCACTTATCTCAGTAATGATGGTCAATTAGAAATCTACGACACCCCAGAACAGTAGATTGGATGATGTTGCTGTGGTTATATGTTTGCTGGCAATGGTGATCACAGAGCCCCCAGAGATGTGTCCCCTGCAGCATTCCTCTGCTCCCTGCTCCACCAGCCAGAAGTGAGGTCAAAGATTCCCTAATGGCTCAGAAGTCCCAGAACTAGATGCTCTGTGCCGGAGTTCTGTTGTTTTGGCCTATAGACCTCCAGCACAATGTGTCTACACTACACTAAAGCAAATGTTTCATCCTTAGCATTCGACCTCATATTCTTCTATATGTGGGCACATGCAGTAGCGTGTCATCGAAAATGGCTATGAGGTCAGTGCTGACATGCATGTCATAGGTTCACCATCAAGGCTCTAAGGTCTAACTGCTTGAGCCTTTTGGAGCTTTACTTTGGCATTCAATGTGTTAGCACTATAATAATTACAATAACTAACATTTATAGAGTGATTATTATTGTTCTGCTAGTTCTCCCTCTCAACCTTGTGCCATCTACAAATCTGATAAGCATACAATTTATGCCTATGTACAAATTGTTGATAAAAACTGCTAACCAGGTCAGAGCCAAACACAGATACCCAGGTTGCTCCAGTGGAGACTTCCTGCCATGTTGACTTTGAACCATTAACAACTCTTTGAATCTAGCAGGTCTAAATGCACCTGACTGTATTATTATCTAATCTCTAGCCCTCTATTTTCTTCACAAGAATAGTATGAGATTCTTTATCAAAAGCTTGACTCTATATTAGGTAAATTTATCTCCACAGCATTCCTCTCCTGTATTCATTTAATAATCTCGTCCAAAAAGAAAACCTAATCAGTATAGCATTTTGTCTTGTGTTTGAAGAAGGCATGCTGGGTGTTTTTTTTTTAATCACTATGTCTTTATCTAGATGTGGGCTTTAGTTACACTGAGCTCAGAAGCAGGGACAACGCCCTAGGCAAAGGCTAACCTGAGGCATCTTCAAAATCCTTAGTGGGAACCCCACAAGAGAAAAACCTCTGAGCCCAGAAGCTGGGGCAAAGGTCTTCAGTCAGACTGTAGCTTGGGAGGGTTCCTAGAGCCCAAGGACACAAGAGTGTTCCCAGGCAAAGTTTAGCATCAGAGCCGCCTCAGAATCTCTTCCAGGAGGTGACTAGTCTTGGCCACCATACTTAGTACCAGTCAGACCCTGCCCCTACTGTTCAGTTTCAAAGCTAGGAAAAGAGGCTGTTGAGATGAGCAAAGCAAGGAAAACTCTGAATACCATGAGAAAATATTCTGGACTAAGAAATATTCAGAGAGTAAACCCTGAAGAGGATGGCAATTCCACAACAAATCTAAATAAAACCCTAGAGAAAAAAAATGTCCTGACCCCAAGGACTATAGGATTACCTGGAAGTAATTAAAACAAAAAATTCAAAATGGAATAACCAAGAAGGAAAGTATGACAAGGTGAAATGATACCTTAGAAACAATGATGGGAAATCTAACCCAGGAATGGAATCCTCTGAAAATTAGATGAGCCAAACAAAAAAATAACTCAATAAACCAACAAGAAGAATTAAAATAAGTATAAAACTTAAAAATGGAAGAAAATGAAAAAGTAGAATAAAAAGAGCTAATTTTTATATAGCATGTACTGTGTTCAAGACACTCTACCAAGTGCTTTACAATTATTATCTCATTTACTCCTTAGAATAACCCCAGGAGGAAGATGGTATTATTATTCAACATTTTACAAATGAGGAAATTTAGGAAAATAGAAGTTAAATGGCTTACCTAAGGTCACACAGAAAGTTTCTACGGGTGGATTTCAACTTAGATCTTCTTGCAACCTGGAAAACAAGTCAAGGAGAAACTAGTTAAGAGTTATTAGACTAGAAAATAATGACTCTCAAAACCATATGACTGCTACAATAAAGGAAAGGACAGTTTGGGATCCAATATTCCAAAAGGCAAAAGATAAAAGTTTAGAACCAAGGATGACCCAGAAAAACTAAGGATCCTTGGGGAGGTAGGAGCGGCAGGGAGGAATTGACCTTTAATGGAATAAAAGGGTTTCCAAACATTCCAGAACCAAGTAGACATTCTGAGATGGAAACAGAGGAGCCAAGAGAAAGACAGAAAGGCATGCACATTTGTACATAAAAGGAATATGTGGATATGAATTCTTTACATGATAATTGGTAGTGAGATGGCACAATAAATAGGGTACAAGACTTGTAGTCAAGGAGATCTGAGTTTGTATTCAATTTCAGATGTTGTGACCATGAACAAGTCACTTAACCTCTCTGCTTCATTTTCCTCATCTATAAAAAGAAAGTAATAATAATGCTTATCTCATAGAGTTATTGTGAGTATCAAATAAATGAACATATAAAGCAATTTGCAAAGTTTAAAATGCTATATAAATTATAACTATTATTAATAAAAGGATAAGAATCTAATATCTTCTCAGAACCCTAAAATCTTTAAGGGTCATAGAAAGAAATAAACATAAAAGATGACCTATGAGTGCTTTTATTCTGCTTTGATGGTCTAAAGAGAGGTCAAAAAAGTGAGGAACAAGAAGAAAGCAGAAGGAAGGATAGGAAAATTACCATCACATAATAGTTGACTCTCCAAAAACCCTTTTCTAATTGTTAAAAAGTTTAGCAAATAGAATGATTTTAGGATCATATCCATGGGGGGAAAAATAACAACTGAAAACACAGAAATTTTAATTTTTTTAGAGGAAGACACTATCACAGAATATATAGTTTTCTCCTTGTTAATTGTAGTGCATAATTATTATAACTGATTTGCATTATAAAAACATTAAATCACCTGAAAGATTAGCCATGGTAGCTGAAAATATTCTTAACCATAAAATGTCATTATATTCTATAGATAATATAAGTTATGATATAAGAATTGAAAAAATGGTGAGTAAAATCAACAAGCTTTCAGGAAACACACACTATGTGCCAGGCACTGAATTAAACATGAAGGAAGGAGTTGGGGAATATGTATCCCATCTTTCAACTAAATTAGATAAAGGGACATTGAACATATTTATAAAAACCCACATATACACAGCATAAAAATATACCTAACTCCAAGAAAAGGGGAAGGAAAGGTATGAGAGATAGGGCAAGAGAGTTAAGGAAATGGTCATAAGCAAAATAAACTAGATTACTGGAGAAAAGAAAGAAAATGTGGTATCAAATGGAAATGAAGAGGCAGCGAGGTAGCACAGTAGATAGCACCCCAGGTCAGGAGTTGGAAGGACCTGGGCTCAAATTTGACCTCAGATACTTCCTGGCTGTGTGACCCTGGACAAGTCACTTAGCCCTGATATCCTAGCCCTTGCCACTCTTCTTCCATTCTAAGACAGAAGTTAAGGGATTTTTTTTAAAAAGGGAAATGAAGAATGAGTAAAAACCTGGAATCAAAGGTAGAGCAAAGGGAAAAGAAGTTCAAGAGAATAAAAACAGGCTATTTTGTTTACAGATTTCAGATAAGGAAATATTTTTTTCTTTTACCACATTTTTCTTATTTGTAACAAGGAGGATAAGAGGAAACAAAGATAGGGAAAAGTATAGGAGGACAAGATGGAAGGAAAATGAAAATTAACAATGATAACTATGAATGTGAATTGAGTAGCAGAATAGAAAACAGGACCTAAAGATATTTTATTTATTAGAAACCCACTTGAAACATAAAAATTTACACAGTTAAAATGAAGGGTTGGAACAAAATCTATTATGATTCAGTTGAACTAAAAAAATGCAACTGTGAGATCAGAAAAGAATATGTAGAGGGGCAGCTGGGTAGCTCAGTGGATTGAGAGCCAGGCCTAGAGACTGGAGGTCCTAAGTTCAAATCCGGCCTCAGACACTTCCCAACTGTGTGACCCTGGGCAAGTCACTTGACCCCCATTGCCTACCCTTACCACTCTTCCACCTATAAGTAATACACAGAAGTTAAGGGTTTAAAATTTTTAAAAAAAAAGTATATATAGACATGATTAATAAAGAGATAAGCCAGGAAATTACATTATACCCAAAGCAGGGAAATTACATTATATCCAAAGACACTATAGATAACAAATCAATATTAATAATGTGTAAACACTGAATAGTGCAAGATCTAAATGCTTAAAGGAAAAGTTAGTCAAATTGGAGAGAAAAATAGATAGTCAAATTATAAGTGGGGGAAGTTACTGTACTCATTTTAGACAAACAAATCTAACCAAAAAATAGATATGAAAAAAAGTAAGAGCCTGAATACAACTTTAGAAAAATTAGAGATGAAAGATCTCTGATGATTACTAAACAAGGCTAGAAAGGAATTTACATAAGACTAAGTAATGCATGACACCTTTACAAAAATCAATCATGAATTAAGGTATAAAGACCTTTAAAAAAAAGTAGAAAGGCCAAAATAACAAAAACTTAAATTATTCATTACAATGAACTGAAAATTATATTCAGTAAAATAGTTTTTCGAAAGAATTAAAAGGTATTTGGAGATTAAATAACAAATCTAAAAAGCTGCTAGGTCAAACAAAAACTTATAGAAACAATAGAAATTTTCATCCAAGAAAATGAGAATGATAGACTATATGAGGAGTTAAAAGACTCTGCTAAAACAATCAATAGAGGAAATTTTATATCTTTAATTTTTTAACAAATAATCAGCTAACCAAATTTGAAAAAGAGAAGAAAACCAAATAATTTACATAAAAATGGGAAAGGAAAACTTACAACAGTTGAACAGGAAATAAAAGAAACTAGTAATAAAAAAATTCCCTCAATCATATGCTTTAAAAACTGATAACTTAGAGGAAATAGATGAATACTTGCAAATATATGAAATATCCAGGTTAACAAAAGAGGAAATTGAGTATTTAAATAAACCAATATCAAGAAAAACATCGAATATAACATAAGTCAATTCACAAGAAAGAAAAAAACTAAGACGAGATGGATTTATGAATAGATTTTATAAACATTCAATAATATTAATTTCAATACCAAATAAACTATCCATAGCAATAAAAAAGCACCATCCCAATCTCTTTCTAGAATTCAAAGATACCTGTCTTGATACCTAAACCACGGAAATATAAAACAGAAAGAAAACTATAGACCAATGTCCCAAATGAAATCCTAAATGCCATAAAAATTGAACTATCCCCAAAATTTTTAAATAAAATATTTCCAAGTAGCTTACAGCAATATATTAGAAAGATTATAAACTCTGACCAGGTTGAGTTTATGCCAGGAATGCAGGGTTGGTTCAACATAAGGAAAACTAGAAGTATAATAAATCATGTTACTAATATAAATAATTAAAACCATATATTATATCTAAAGATGCTGAAAAGGTGTTGTTTTTAAAGACCTAATACTTACTTCTTTTAAAAATCCTAGAACGGGGCAGCAATCAGACACTTCCTAGTTGTGTGATCCTGAGCAAATCACTTAACTCTAATTGCCTAGCTCTTACCACTCTTCTTCCTTAGAACCCACACTTAGTATCAATTCTAAGATGGAAAGCAAGGGTTTGAAAAACAAACAAACAAACTTAAAAAAAAAACAAACCTAGAATGCTCTCACCACTACTATTGTAACAAAACAAAAAAGAAAAATTGAGGTCGTAAGGCTAGTCAAAGAGTTATTACAAATTATTAAAGCAAATTATTGCTTTGGGGGGATGAGATGATTTACTTAGAAAATCCTGTAGTTTATAGCAGCTCTTTTTATGGTGACAAATAATTGGAAATTATGGGGATGCCCCTCAATTGGAAAATGGCTAAATAAATTGTGGTATATGATAGTGATGGAATACTGTTGTGCTATAAGAAATGATGAGCAAGATTTCAGAAAAAACTGGAAAGATCTACATGAACTGATGCAGTGTGAAATAAGCAGAACCAGAACACTGTGCACAGTAACAACAATATTGCATGAAAGTGAAAGAGTTAGCTACTCTCAGCAATACAATGATCCAGAACAATTCTGTAGGACTTATGCCAAAGAATGCTTTCCACCTCCAAAGAAAGAACTGTTAGAGTCAGAATGCAGATCAAAGCATATTATTTTCCACTGCAGTTTGTGTTTTGACTTCAGGGTTTTGGTTTTTTAGGAATATTTACTTACAACAAAGACCAATATGGAAGTAAGTTTTGCATGATAATACATGTATAATCCAGATCAAATTGCTTACCATTTGGGGAGGGGGAAGGAATGATTGAGAGGGAAACAATCTGGATCTTATAATTTTGTAAAACACATGTTGAAAATTGTTATTACATGTAACTGAGAAAATAAAATACAAAATAAATTAATTTTAAAAAAATTCTAAAGAGTCAACCAAAAAAACTGAGACAATAAATTCAGTAAAGTTGCATGATATAAAATAAATCTACATAAATTATCAGCATTCTTGAATGTCACTAAGAAAATACAGCAGGAAGAGCAATTACACTTAAATTAACTATAGAAGTCCTAAAGTAATGAGGGCGTACCTATCAAAATACATCCAGAAATATAGTGAAATTACCTATAAAACACTCTTTGTAGAAATAAATATAAACGTAAATAATTAGAGAAATATTAATTCCTTCTTGATAGGTTGAGCTAATATCATATAAATGATAATACTACTTAAATTAGTTTATTTAAGGGCAGCTAGGTTGCAGAGTGGATAGAGTGCCAAGTTTGGAGTAAGGAAGACCTACATTTAAATCTGGTCTCAGACACTCCCTTACCTATGTGACCCTAGGCAAGACATTTATTAACCCCTTGCTGCTCTTCTGCCTTAGAGCTGATGCTAAGATAGAAGGTAAGGGTTTTTTAAATAAATAAATAAATATACTCATTTAGTGCCACAACAATCAAATTACCAAAGAATTACTTTAAAGAGGTAGGAAAAAAACAAACAACATAATTCATGTGCAGGAACCAAAAGTTAAGAATCTCAAATGAAAATAATAATGAAAAAGTTAGGAAGAAAAGGGACCTGCAGTACAAAATCTCAAAAATGGAATCATTAAAAATATTTTGGTAGAGAGTAGCTAGGTGGCTCAGTGGATAAAGAGCCAGACCTAGACTTGGATGGTCCTGGGTTCAAATATGACCTCAGACACTTCATAGGTGTGTGTCCCTGCCTCGTCCAATTATACAGATTCTAAGATGGAAAGCAATAATTAAAAAAGAGAGAGAGAGATCAATCAGTGGAACAGATTAGGCATACAACATACAGAAGCAAACAAATATAGTAGCTAATGTTTATTAAATCCAAAGACTCAGTTACTAAGAGAATGACTGACAAACGCTGCTAGGAAAACTAGAAAGCTAGTCTGGTAGAAATTAGATATAGACTGACATCTCACCCCCTTTGTTGTTATTATTCAGTTGTTCAGCTCTGTTTGACTCTGTGGACCATAGCACACCTCTCCTTTATGTCCTCTATTATTTCCTAAATCTGTCCAGATCCATAATTGTTGCTTCTATGACACTATTAATCCATCTCATTCTCTGTCATTCCCTTTCTTTTTGCCTTCAATATTTCCCAACATCTGCCTCTTTTCCAATGAATCCTGTCTTCTCATTATGGGACCAATATATTTAAGCTTCAGTATTTGACCTTCCAATGTATTGTCTAAATTAATTTCTCACACCATATACTAAGACAAACCCTAAATGGATATATAACTTAAATCAAAGTTATCATACTCATTTCATGAAGCCCAAACCAGGTTTTATCTAATTGGAGAATATTTAATAAAATAAATAAAAATACAATATAACATAAAAGATATTAATTTACTGTTTTCTAAGTCAATATTCTGGAACAAACATCTGTTTTTATTTGAGTTTGATGACAACTTGGGCACAAAAAGATCCATATGTATAAAAATACTTACAGTTCTTTTCTGAAGTCTAAAACTGGAATCTAAAGTAGTTCACTGATTGAGAAATAACAAAACAAATGGTAATGCATAATATACTATGCCTTAAGAAATTATTAAAGGGGCAATTTCAGAGGAAATTGAGAAAAATCTCTAGGAACTGAATGGTCTTACCTAGGAGAAGAATCTATACAACAGCAATGTTGTAAAGAAAAATAATTTTGAAAAACTTTAGTGTTGAAAGCCGTTAGATGTAAAGAGTCAATTGGAGAAATAGGGTCAAATTTAGGGCCTGTTATCTGGATTCCCTACGTGACCAATCCAGGCTGAGGCAGTCTTTGTATTTGGTCCTGGTCACCTGAGCCCTGAAAAGCTCTGGTACCAGCAGGTAGATTAATCCAAAAACAACTTGACCCCTCCAAGAGGCTATTAGGAGTCATTTAGAGAAACAGAGTCTGTAATAGATGTTTTATCTGGATCCCATTACAAAATCATCGGCAAGTAAAATTGCGTGTATGATTTTTCTGCACTGCATGTCAGATGCAGATAGAATGGACCATCTAAGGTAAAAATCTGAGGCTCCTCTTTTGACTCATTTTTAGATCCCCACATTCTCTCAATATTCTTATTGGAAAGCTTTGAGTCCTTAACCAGACCAGCAGCTACTGAGTTAACAATTCCTCTCCTTGACAATTTCTCTCCTTGATAATTAAGAAGCCTGAAACCTAAAAAAATATATTACTTAGATAAGGACTGGAGCCAGACAACTTAGTCCAGCCTATCTGACCAGGTGCAGATCTGTAAATCAAGGCAGAACGCAATTAGTAAACATCTCCATGAAATTTATTTCTGCTTCCAGAATTATCCCCTACTAATTGGTGGTTGGAACTTGGCCCTTGTCTTTGCACCCATATCTCTATTTTTTAGGCTTTAATGAATTGTGTATGATTTATAACCCCTTCACAGCTGTGATTCTTTCTTTGTGTTCTTTGTTTGAAACCAGTATAAAATAAAGTCAAAAATCCCATAGCGTGGGATCAGCATGGGCTAACCTCTAGTTCGGCTGTTCTCAGTTTCTTTTTCCTGTCTTAGCAATCCGACGCCGTAAAATGCCACTCAGGACCCCTACCATATAGAGCTGGTCCTCTATACTTTAGAGCTCCAATCAATGCAATGACAACTCATATGTCCAATGGATTGAAGGTGAAACATATCGCTCTAGTTATAGGAAAGGTCATGGACTTAAAATGCAGAATGTAAATGTAATTTTGGACATGATCAGCATGAGAATTTATTTTGCTAGAAGATGCATTTGTGTAAAGAAGGTTTTCTTTTCTTTTTTTTTAAGTCATTAAGAGTGGGATGGGGAGGATCACTGGGTAGAAAAGATGATTAAATGCCTGTAGAAATTAATTAATAAAAATAAGTTAGGATGGGAAATACATTTCCCTTCCTCTCCCCACTCCTGTCACTCTACTTGTCACTCTCTTTCCATTAGCTGTGTCTCGCTTTGAACTCTGCAGGCTTGAAACAGTCCTCAGAATTGAGTTGAAGATTCAGGTATATTCTTTAATTTGTCCCTTTCCTATCATTTCCTACCTGCCCCACAATCACTTTTTATTTAAATAAGAATAGGGATATAAATTCACCCTGTAATTTCATTGATTTTCATTGAGAACACCCACTGGAAGATGTTTCTTTTAACCAGTGCAGATTATAATTTTTCCTGCAACTCATCATCTTAGAGAGTTGCCTAGAGCATTGAAAGATTGTGTCTTATCCAGAATAATTCAGCTGGGATTGTCAGAGATAGGATTTGAATTTAGGTCTTCCTGGAAGATGCCTTGGGACTAGGGATAACAGAGGAAATCTGTTAGTTTCAGTGGTTCCCAAATTTTTTTGGCCTACTGCCCCCTTTCCAGAAAAAATATTACTTAGCGCCCCCTGTCACATACTATCACCGCCCTCTTACAGTTATTCACTGCCCCCAAATGCACCTGTGGTCATCACCACTCCCCCTGGATCGCTGCAGTACCCACCAGGGGCCGTGGCGCCCACTTTGTGAATCACTGGAGCCTTAGATTATGGGCTAGGGATACTGGCCAGGAATATCTTTGTCTTTGATGAGCTTTGAATGAGAAGAATCTCTAGGGCAAAGCTAGGAGTGGAGGGGATGCTAAATTAAATCTCCATGGTCTTTCTCACCACCAGACCTTGAGGATCTCTAATTTCTCCCTTCCCAGAAGGCGAGGGTGACACAGTTGGCCATAGAGGGGACAGTGGGTCATGAAGTACAGAGCTAATATTGACATCCTGATGCTCTCCCTGTTCTTCCTTATCTCTCCAGGTTCCCTCCAAAAATCTAGGCATCCTGGTCATCTTCTCAAACCCAGCTCTGCTTCCTAGGGACCTAGGTATCCTGCCTCAAAATGATGGTTTTTGCTCTTGATGAGAACATTTAAATTCCAGAAGCCTGAAACTGGGATAGGGATGTAGTTCACAGGAAAACAACAACAAACACGAAGGGGAAGGCTCAGAAATTCACCTCCACTGAGGGGAAAAGAGATGGTGTTCATAGTGACTTAGTAAGAGGAAAAGGAAGGAGAAAAAAAAGCAGGAGGATGACTATGGGAGCAGAGTAGCTGTGGGTTGAAAACATCCCATCAGAAACTTTCAAATTAGCCGAATTCAAAAGCTTCCAAGTAAAAGAAAAAATTTTACAAGAAGCCAGAAAGAGACAATTCAAATATCAGGATCACACAGAATCTGGCAGCCTCCACGCTAAAAGACCGCAAGGCTTGGAATACGATATTCAGAAAGGCAAGAGAACTGGTTTTACAACCACAGATCAACTACCCATCAAAACTGACTATATACTTCCAGGGGAAAGTACGGGCATTCAACAAAATTGAAGATTTCCAAGTATTTGCACAGAAAAGACCAGGGCTAAATGGAAAGTTTGATATCCAACCACAAAAATCAAGAGAAACATGAAAAGGTAAATAAGAAACAGAGGGGAAAGAAAGAAAACTCATAATTTTTTAAATTTGATTCTTTAAGGGCTTCAATAAGATCTAATTATCTGTATTCCTATGTGGAGAAATGCTATGTATAATTCTCTGTAGTGAACTCTATTCACTATTA
>NC_058133.1:252711587-252735737 GCF_016433145.1 Gracilinanus agilis | reverse complement strand
AAACCATCAACAAGCATTATATGCAATGGGGATAAATTAGAAGCCTTTCCATTAAGATCAGGAGTGAAACAAGGATGCCCATTATCACCTCTACTATTCAACATAGTACTAGAAACATTAGCAGTAGCAATTAGAGAAGAAAAAGAAATTGAAGGTATCAAAATAGGCAATGAGGAGACTAAGCTATCACTCTTTGCAGATGATATGATAGTCTATTTAAAAAATCCTAGAGAATCAACTAAGAAGCTTGTAGAAATCAACAACTTTAGCAAAGTTGCAGGATACAAAATAAATGCACATAAATCATCATCATTTCTATATATTTCCAACACATTAGAGCAGCAAGAGGTAGAAAGAGAAACACCATTTAAAATCACCCTAGACAATATAAAATACTTAGGAATCTATCTACCAAAACAAACACAGGAATTATATGAAAACAACTACAAAACACTTTCCAAACAAATAAAACTGGATCTCAACAATTGGAAAGCCATTAATTGCTCATGGGTAGGACGAGCTAACATAATAAAAATGGCCATTCTACCCAAATTAATTTACCTATTTAGCGCCATACCTATCAAATTACCAAAAAACTTCTTTACTGAATTAGGAAAAACTATAACAAAGTTCATTTGGAATAACAAAAGATCAAGAATATCAAGGGAAATAATGAAAAAAAAATGTGAAGGAATGGGGCCTAGCAGTACCAGATATTAAACTATACTATAAAGCAGGCAGTCATCAAAACAATATGGTACTGGCTAAGAGATAGAAGGGCGGATCAGTGGAATAGACTTGGGGTTAATGACATCAGCAAGACAGTGTATGATAAACTCAAAGAACCCAACTTTTGGGACATGAATCCACTATTTGACAAAAACTGCTGGGAAATTTGGGAAACAATATGGGAGAGATTAGGTTTAGATCAACATCTCACACCCTACACCAAGATAAATTCAGAATGGGTGAATGACTTGAATATAAAGAGGGAAACTATAAATAAGTTAAGTGAACACAAAATAGTATACCTGTCAGATCTCTGGGAAAGGAAAGATTTTAAAACAAAGCAAGAAGGGGCAGCTGGGTAGCTCAGTGGAGTGAGAGTCAGGCCTAGAGACAGGAGGTCCTAGGTTCAAACCCTGCCTCAGCTACTTCCCAGCTGTGTGACCCTGGGCAAGTCACTTGACCCCCATTGCCCACCCTTACCAATCTTCCACCTATGCGACAATACACCGAAGTACAAGGGTTTAAAAAAAAAAAAAGCAAGAGTTAGAGAAAATTACAAAATGTAAATTAAATGGTTTTGATTATATTAAGCTAAAAAGCTTTTGTACAAACAAAAACAATGTAGTCAAAATCAGAAGGGAAAAAATCTTTATATCAAAAAACTGACAAAGGTCTAATTACTCAAATATACAAGGAGTTAAATCAATTGTATAAAAAATCAAGCCATTCCCCAATTGATAAATGGGCAAGAGACATGAATAGGCAATTTTCAGGCAAAGAAATCAAAAGTATCAATAAGCACATGAGAAAGTGTTCTAAATCTCTAATAATTAGAGAAATGCAAATCAAAACAACTGAGGTATCACCTCACACCTAGCAAATTGGCTAAAATGAAAGAAGGAGAGAGAAATGAATGCTGGAGGGGATGTGGCAAAATTGGGACATTGATGCATTGCTGGTGGAGTTGTGAACTGATCCAACCATTCTGGCTGGCAATTTGGAACTATGCTCAAAGGGCTATAAAAGAATGCCTGCCCTTTGATCCAGCCACACCATTGTTGGGTTTGTACCCCAAAGAGACCATAGATAAACAGACTTGTACGAAAATATTTATAGCTGCGCTTTTTGTGGTGGCAAAGAACTGGTAAATGAGGGGATGTCCTTCAATTGGGGAATGGCTGAATAAACTATGGTATATGCTGGTAATGGAATACTATCGTGCTAAAAGGAATAATAAACTGGAGGAGTTCCAGGTGAACTGGAGAGACCTCCAGGAACTGATGCAGAGCGAAAGGAGCAGAGCCAGAAGAACATTATACACAGAGACTGATATATTATGGTAAAATCGAATGTAATGGACTTCTGTACCAGCAGCAATGTAATGACACAGGACAATTCTGAGGGATTTATGGTAAAGAACGCTACCCACATTCAGAGGAAGGACTGCAGAGGAAGGAAACATAAGAAAAACAACTGCTTGAACGCATGGGCTGAGGAGGACATGATTGGGGATATAGACTCGAAACTACCACACCAATGCAACTAACAACAATTTGGAAATAGGTCTTGATCAATGACACATGTTTAAACCAGTGGAAATGTGCTTCGGCCATGGGTGGGAGGAGGGGGGGGAGGGGGTGAAGGGGAAAGTAGGAGCATGAGTCATGTAACCATGTTAAAAATAAATATTAATAAATGTTTAAAAAAATTTTTAAATCAATTCAAGATGTTTTATTTCCTAAATTACACATAACAATTTCAACATATATTTTCCAAAATTATAAGATCCAAATTGTCTCCCTCCCTCCATTCCCTCCCCTACTCAGAAATGGTAAGCAATTTGATCTGGGTTAAATTATCATGCAAAACATACTTCCATATTTCATTATGATAAGAGCACATTTATACAAAATCCAAGCCCCCAAATAAAACCATAAATAAATTAAATGTATGCTTTGTTTTGTACTTTGTCTCTAACGATTCTTTCTCTGGAGATGGATAGCATTCTTTGTCATAAGTCCTTCAGAATTGTACCAGATCATTAAATTGCTGAGAGCAGCTAAGTCTTTTGCAGTTGATCATTGAAGAACTCTGTAAATTCTTGCTGATTATTACATTCACATGAGATAATGTAGAGAGAGGGGCTTGGGCTACATGATTTTTGATTTCCAACTCTAATATCTTGTTCTCTTTAGTTTTTCATGATAATAGTGACACACTTTCTCAATCCTATGTGCAGATTGGTCTAAGTATATACTAAATCATCATGGTTTTATTTTTCAGACATCTGGAAATTTCTGTTCCTTTTTAGGGTAGGAGTTGAGGCTGTTGAGTCAAAAAGTCTTCCTGTAGACTGTGTTGTTCATTTCCTGTCTTGGGAAATTGATAGGTAGAAATGGTAAATGAGCTAGTAGTGAAGGCAGATGGCATCATCGTCTCTTCTTTTTTTTTTCACTCTCCCTTTTCCACATCACCTTAGGGTCTGGTCCCAGTGGTTAGCTGCTGTGACTGGTGTCCCTAGGGTGCTTCAGAAGTCTCCTCCTGCTTCTCCTCTATTGTATACTTCTCTAGAGTATCAAGTGGACTTGTCAGTTAATGAGGGCTTTTTTTTTTTTTATAACTCTTACCTTCTCTCTATATTAAATATCTGTTCCAAGGCAGAAGGGCAGTAAGTGCTAGACAATTGGGGTAAAGTGATTGGCCCAGGGTCACACAACTAGGGGAGTATTTGAGGCTACATTTGAACTTTCCCAACTCCAGGCCTGGCTCTCTAACCACTGAGCCACCTAGCTGACCTGCCTACCCAAAGAGTCTTGAGGTTGCCATGGTAAGACTTGCATGGACCTTCCTCTAACTACAAATACTTCCTACCCTCATTTTCAATATGCCCTCATTGTTTTGTTTGTTTTTTTTTCCAGAGAGGGTGCGCTTTGGTTTTACATGAGTATTCAGTATTCTCTTACAAAAGTGACCAATATGGAAGTGTGTTTTACATGTTAATACATATATAACCCAGATCAAATTGCTTACCATCTCCAAGGAGAGAAGGGAGGGGGGAAACAATTTGGATCTTATAGTTTTGGAAAATTATGTTGAAAATTGTTATTACATATAATTGGGGAATGAGAACAAAAAAAAATAATGTGATTTAAAAAAGGAACAAAAATCAAATAACCAGTATCAAAAATGAAAAGGGTGAATTAATCACCAAGAGAAAATTAAAGCAATCATTAGAAGCCATTTGGCCCAATTGTATGTCCTTAAAAGTGACAATGTAAGTGAAATGTTTAAATATTTACAAAAATATAAATTGTACAGATTAATAAAAGAGGAAATAGAATATGTAAATAGAAAAGGAAATTGAATAAGCCATCAACGAATTCCCTAAGAAAAAGTGCCCAGGGCTATAAGGGAATTCTATCAAACATTTAAAGAGCAATTAATCCCAATATTATATAAATTATATGGGAAAATGGGCAAAGAAGGAAACCTATCAAATCTTTTTTATGACACAAATATGGTGCTGATAGCTAAGCCAGGAAGAGAAAAAACAAGAGAAAGAAAATTATAGGACAACTTCATTAATGAATACAGAAGCAAAAAAATTTTAATAAAATATTACCAAGGAAATTATAACAATATATCATAAGAATTATTCACTATGACCAAGAAGGATTTATACCAGGAATGCAGGGCTGGTTAATATTAGGAAAATTGTCAACATAATTGACCACATCAATAACCAATCTATGGATAGAAATACAAAAAAAGACAGTCCCTGCCCTCAAAGAGCTTTCAGTTTAATGGAGGAAGAAAAGCACAAAAGAAAGCTGAAAAGCAGAGGGGTGGAAGGGAGAAGGTATCTAACCATAGATGCATAGTAGAGAAATCAGTCATAGAAATCTCAAAATAAGCAACTAGGTGAGAAATGAGACATCTGAGCTATGCAAGTTCCCAACCCCACCCTCCTATCAGAGAGGCAGAGGGTAGTGATGAGATAGGGTACAGTGAAGAACAAACAAAAGTAGTGGTTTTAGTTTTTGCTTGTTTTTAGCCATAATTGAAGAAAAAAGAGGATCAAAGAAGGAATAGAGTATTTGCTTGGGGTGGATAGAATAACTGACAACAGAAAGGGAGACCTGCTCAGTTCTTGTTTCGTTTGCTTTCTGTACAAAATAGAATGACCTTTGTACTGGAAGTGACAGAACAAAAATGACTAACAGGGAGTGGATGCTCAAGATACGTAGAGATATTAACTGCCCTTGATGAATTCAAGTTCACCTAGCCCAGATGAACTACATCCTTGTACCCTTAAAGAACTAGAATATGTTATTGCTAAGGGTCTGAAAGACCACAGAGAATGAGAGAAATACCTCAAGATTAGAGAAGGGCAAATGTTCTGATTATTTATTTATATTTATTATTTTTTAAATTGTATTTAAAGTATTTTTTCAAGGTTACATGATTTATGTTCTCTCCCTCCCCTTTTCTCTCCCCCCTCCCAGAGCTGACAAGCAATTCCACTGGGTTATACATGTATCAGCACTCAATACCTATTTCCATATTATTCATTTTTGTAATAGAGTAATCTTTTAATACCAAAACGTCAAATCCTATACCCATATAACAAGTGATAAATCGTATGTTTTTCTTCAGCATTTCTACTCCCAGAGTTCTTTCTCTCAATGTGGATAGCATTCTTCTGATTTTTTTTTTTTTTTAAGGAAAACAGGATCTGCAAACTATAGGCCAGAGAACTTTCTATTCCTGGGAAAATTCTAGAACAAATCATTAGATGACTGACAAAAATCGAGCTAGAGAAGTGGTGATTACAAAAAGCCACAGCTTCATCTAGCATGTCAGGCTAGAAAACCACATTTTCTATGTGCTATGGGCATAGTTTGCCTAGAGTAGAGTCAAGCTTTTGATAAAGTATCTCATTCTATTCTTGTGGAGAAGATAGAGGGGTATAGATTACATGATAATATAGTCAGGTGCATTCAGAATTGTCAGATTTTAAGAACTGTAGTTAATGTCAACATAGCAGGAAGTCTCCACTGGAGCACTCCAGGAATCTATTTATTGTTTGGCCCTGGGCTGGTTAGTAGTTTTATCAGTGATTTGGATATAGGCATAGATTGTGTGCTCATTAGATTTGAGGACAAAACAAAACTGAGAAGAATAATTAGGTAAGTCAGTAATAAGTACTATACATTAGCTATTACTATTATAATTACTATATAATTATTACAATGATAATACACTAGATACCAGAGTTAGGCTCCAACCAAAAGACTCTCAAAAGGCTAGAGCAAGTTGGCTCAGTGGATGGAGAGCTAGGCCCAGAAAGGGGAGGTCCTGGGTTCAAATGTGACCTCATATACTATCTAGCTGTGTGACCCTGGGCAAGTCAACTTAACCCCCACTGCCTTGCCCATACCACTCTTCTGCCTTGGAACCAATACTTAGAATTGATTCTAAGATGGAAGGTAAGGGTTTTTTGGTTTTTGGTGTTTTTTTTTTTTTAAGAAAAGGCTAGAGCAGTAATTAAATGAATTAGTAATTAGATGAATTTTAATAAGGATCATTTTAAAGGCTTGCACTCAAATATACAAAAATCAACTTCATAAATTACAAGATGGTAGATAGCTATGGAAAAGATCTCCAGGATTTAGGAATCTACAAGCTCAATATGAATCAGTCATGTGATGTCAAAAAAATGCTAATGCAATCTTGAGCTGAATTGAGAGACACAACTTCCAGGAAGAGAGATGTGAGAGTCCCACTGCAATGCCCTTGTCAGATCTCATCTGGAGTCTTGTGTTCATTTCTGAGTGTCACAATATAAAGGCATCGATAAACTGGAAAGTGTCCAGAAGGTCTTGTGACCATGTCCTATGAAGACTGGTTGGAGGAATAAGGAGCATTTGCCCTGGAGAAGAGAAGTCTGAGTTGAAGGTGGCAGGGGAGGGAACAAGAGCATGATAATGGTATTCAAATATCTGAAGGTCTGTCAGGTGATCCTCAAGGTGCAGGAAGGATTAGACTTATTCTGTTTGGCCCCAGAGACCAGAACCAGAGATAATGTGTGAAAGTTGCCAAAGAGGCATATTTTGATCAGACATGGGGGCTGAGGGGGAGGAGGAAGAGGAGGGAGACTTTCTAGCCATTAGAGCTGTCCAAAAGTGAATAGGCTGCCTCTGGAGGTGGTGGGTACCACCTCCTTTGAGGTCTTCAAGAAAAGGCTGGATGGCCATTTGTTGAGGGTGTTATGGTGAGGGAGGGGTTCCTTTTGTATATGAGTTGAACTAGACTTCTGAGGTTCCTTCTTACTTTCAAATTCTGTAATTCTGGGTAAGTCTGCGCTCTTACCCTCTGGTCAAATTGGAGATAGCAACTGACCTGTTTTCAGAGTGTCTGTCAGATCTTCATTCTCCTAGGGTTTATATTTAAGGTTCCTTCCCAAGTAATCTTGGAGTAGATCTCAGCAAAGCTCCACTTCTTTTTTAGTCTCTTTTGTTCAGTCCCTTGAATTTCGTCTGACTCTTCGGTGACCTCATTTGGGGTTTTCTTGGAAAAGTTACTGGAGAAGTTTGCCATTTCCTTCTCTAGCTCATTTTACAGATGAGGAAATTGAGGTTAAATGACTTGCCCAGGGTCACAGTCATTAAGGGTCTGAGTCCCGACTTGAACTCACAAAGATGCGTCTTCCTACTCTATTCACTGTGCCACCTTATTTCTCCACCTCTTCCACCAGAATCACCATCAATCCACCATATTGCACCACTATATGGATAAACACTAAGCCATAGTCTCTGTGCTCCTCCTTGCTACAATATCCCTATGATTGAAGATGTGGTGAGTTACTTTTTTGTGGGGGTGGGGGGTAGAGGAGGTGACATTATCCAGTTCATTAATATATTCAGGTCCCCTGATTTTAATGCCAGGTTTCTTTCTCAGTGGGGATACTGAATTTCTACAAGTTCTCTAGATCTTCAACTTCCACACACATACGTAGAGACCTCTGCCTTTGTAATGGACTTTGAAGCCACCTCCCCTCCAGAAAAAAGGTCTAATTCCCTCTCTTCCTCTCTGTTCTGGTACCCATTTCCGTTCCAGGTCCCACAGTCCTGCGTGCCATCTTCCTCTCTCCCTCACGCACAGATTCCCAGTTTCCCAATTCCTCATTCCACCTGGGCTTATCGCATTCCTTCCCCCCCCCCCCCCCCATCCCCCTTCGGACACCCGCCGTGACAGCGGCAGCGGTGTATGTAGTAGGGGCTAGAGCCCCCAGCTACTGAAGAGCCCCGTCCCTAGCCAAACAGAAAAGGACTAAAAGGAATAAAGATGTTAGAAGGAGAGGGAGGTTGGAGAAAAAAAGAGGGTACCACGCTTGGGCTTCCACCCGAAACAACCAGGTGGTGCAAGAGCTGCTGGGAGTTGTAGTTTCCTGCAATCTCAGCAGTAGATGTTGGAATAGGATTTGGGATAATCTTGTTGGAATCAGGGGGTGGGGCCGAGGTAGGAAAAGCTCTCTACCATAAAATGAAGCCCCTCTTTTTTGGTGACTTACTTACCCCTTCCGCCTCACCCTAAGAACGACGTGGGCATCGCCACTCCCACTTCAACCCTCCTTTAAGGAGTAGAGACGCAGCGTTAAAGCAGTGTGCAACCTGAATATTGCTTTCTGACAGGCCTCAGCCCTCACCTGGGCCCTCACCTTGTTCCCCCCCCCCCCCACCCGTGGTGTTGCAACTCTAGGGCTCCTCCCGATTCCTGCCCCACCCCCTTGCACACGGCATGGTTTAGGACTTCAGAAACAAATCTCTCTTTTAATTCAGGACACTACTTAATTTGAATAAACATCGCGAAGCACTACCCATCCCTTATCCCAACGGGTCTTGGCAGGACTCCAGACCCGGTCCTGGACCTCCTCACCTGAGGGAAAGAGATCAAAGAACTCTTTGCCCACACCCCAACCCCGGCCTGCTGTCCTGACCCCCCACCCAGGGGCCTGTTAAGCTCCCCCTTCGCCAGAGTTGGGGGTCCGCACGAGGGGAGAAAGAGAGGGGCCGCGTGTGGGTCTGGGGTCCCCTAGAGGGGACTTCGGGCATCCTGTTTTGATTCTCGAGGTGTTGAGGTACAGGTTGGGGTTTTGGAATGCCGCCGCCTCCTTTTCTCCTGCCGCCGGACTAGCTCTCGGATCCGCTCTCTCATTGTCCATAACACCACGTACAGGTCCCTCAGCATCTCTGCTTCTTTTGTATCCACGTAATGTGAATGGGAAAGGCCCAGTGAAGAAGACTGGGGAGTCTGCAGGAGAGAGAAAGGGGGAAGAGAGTGAAAAGAAAGTTTGAGGCTCAGCCTGGGGAAGAAAAGATTATCTCATTTGATCCTGGCAACAACTCTGGGAAGTAGGTGCTATTATTATCCCCATTTTACAGATGAGGAAACTGAGGCAAATAGAGTGGTGAGTCACACAACAAGTAAACTATTTGAGACTGGATTTGAACTCGTTTTTTTCTTGACTCCAGACCCAAGACTCTATTCTCTGTACCATCCAGCTATCTGGACCTGGGGAACAGAGAAGATGCTAACTAGAATGAGGAAAATTCATATCTGGTTTGGAAAAAAATGTGGGTAACCATAACCTTTCAGTGGCAAGTGAGGCAGAGTGACTTGCCCAAGGTCCCACATGCAGAAATTCCCCCATCAGTATCCACTACAGTACCCACATATACATTCCACCTCCCAAAGGGATAGGGATAAGGATACTGACCTTTCCTATTCCAAAATTCCTGCCAAAATGCAGGAAGGATTCCATGAAACCAGTTACCCTAAATATGGTTGCCTGGGGTGTCCAAAGCAGAGTTCTTGACTGATTATCATTCACATCCTCCTTTACCTCCATCATTAGTTCTTTGGAGCCAGAGGTCACCGAGGTAGAAAGCTGGGGGGTGGATCTTGTCCGGAAGAAAAACTAAGAATTTGGGGTATGGGTTAGGGCGACAAGGGAAAGTGAGACAGACATGGCAATAGTCAAAAGAACAAAGGAAAATAGAGATGGAGAAAGATGGAAGGGAAGAGGGAGCTTCACATCTTCTTCTTCTTCGGATCCATTTCCATGGGTCCCCTACCCTACCACACCACTTGTTCTTGCCCCAAGACTTCCCTCTTCTTGTAACATGGAAGGTGGAGAGAGATCTTGTAGTCAAGGGGTCAAGGGATACTGAGAAACCCCGAAATCACAGAACAGGGAGAGTATCCTGACTCCCAAGGCACTAAAGAAGGATGCTCAAAACTTACCAGGCGCTTAAACTTCAACCAAAAACCATATAGCCAGGACAAAAACATGTCCAGCCCTCTTTAGCCCAGGACCCAGGAGAAGGAGGGGGGGTTGACAGAGCCGGAAGCTGGTATGGGGCAAGGACACTGGCACTTTGCTAGTGGCCTCCACCCTAGGGAGGACCAGAAGAGTTAGAAAGGTGAGGAGGAACGCCAATAGGAAAGGGAATAGGGAAATTCAGAGCTTAGCCTTCCACTGCCTCTTCTTCTCTTCCTCCCCCCCCTGACAGGGAGAGGAGTCAGAGTGGATAGGTGGGGAGGAGGGCTGCCTTAGAACCTACAAGATGGTGGAGTTCTAAGCCCATTGTGAGAACCTGCCTGGAACCTAGGTATCTGGTCTCTCTACTTCTAGTCCTGGATTCCCTCTGGGACCCAGATATCCTATCCCTTAGGGGTTCCCTTCCTCACCTCCATACCTAGCCCCTACACTTGATTCTAGGCCCTTATCTTTGTTCCCAGTTCCTGGTCCCATGTCCTATTCTGCTTTTCTCTTTGGCTTCTTTTCCATCTCTACCCTAAGTCCTCAAGCCCAGTTCTGGAGCTAGCTAAAGAGAATGACAATAGAATTCAAATTGAGACTCAGAACAATGAAGTCTGCTAGTTCTTGACTTCCTAAGACTCAAGTATTTGCCCCCCTTCCCCCAACTCCTCTCCCAGAACTCTGATGAATCACCTGCTCTCTAGCCCCTGACTCATCCCTGCTCCCACCTCAGGATCCTGTTGTTTGGCTTTCTGGGCCCTTGGCTGTCTCCAAAAACTCAGAGACCTAAGTACCCTGCTTTCTCCTTAAATAGATAGTATCTCCCCTCCCAATAGTTTCAGAGGCCAGGGGCAATTTCTCCGGGCGCAGGTCCTAGGACAGTGGCTAAGGCTGGCAACGAGTAGGAACAGGGAATGAGGGGTCTGGACATGGTTGGGATGGAGTGAGGGGGGGGGGGAGAGAAGCTGAGGCTCTCTGCCAAGCCTGGCACAGGCTCTGTGTGCCCCAGGAGCCTGGCCTGGACCCAGCACAAAGACAAGGGGCCCATTCACCCCCCACCCCCATAGCTGCCCCAATCCGGCAGGGAACACGCTGGGAAGCTGGGGGGTGGATATGGCATAATCGCCAAAGGCTTCATTGTTTCCCACCACCCCCATAGCACGTGGGCTTTCTGCCCTCCTCTCTCCTTCCCTTCCCCCCCACTCCCATCATGAGCCACTCCTCCACTGGGGAAAAGCCTCCACAGCCTCTGTCCATTCCTAGGATCCGTCTCTGATTTTGTCTTTGAATCTTCTGTTTTTTGTATATTAATTTCTCTTCATATCTGATACTGTCTCATGCCTCATTTTCTTTGTATGCATTTTAATCGCGACCAGTACTGAGGGGACTCTCAGGGAGACAGGACAGACAGGCCCCTGGAATATGTGTATACTTGAGTCCCATAGCCCTGGCCCAAGAAAAGAGAATTCAGCCCCCACATCCAAGTTTCTTCTGATTTTTTATTATAATATTTTAATAACAACCTGAATCCCAGAACCTTGGGACACTGCCTATATCCCCTCTCTTGGCTGAACCCAACGGAGGGACTTTGAGAGATAGGGAAGTGGTCTCTGCCTAGAAGTACCCTGCTCCCTCTGGGTCCTCCTGATCTGGGGGCTGCCAGATACTTGGAGAACTAGGGGAGGTGGGGCACTTACCATTCAGAGGGATGGCAAGGGAAAGGCTGACTGGGAGCCCACTTTCAGAGGTAGGGGCTCCATCTTGTACTCCAACCTTGAAACCCTACCCCATCCAGGCCTAGGTATATTCTGGCCCAGCCCCTCAGGCCTTTGGGGAAAATTGGCCCAGCCCCTTGGGTCTGGTGGAAGGTGAGGAGGGGGGAAGACAAATCTGGACTCAACCTTGAACCCTCTATCACCACCTCTCATGACATTAAAGCTGCATAGGAAGAGAAGGCAAAAAGGCCTGGGAATCTAGGATGCTGAGGTCTCCATCCCAGAGACGGCCCTTAAAGGCACATTGTGAGGGAAGGGAGGCTCATGAGGAGGGTCCATTTGGGGCAAGGGGTCCAGGGTGAGGGATCCCAGAGACCGGAAGTTGGGCCAGCTGTTCAGGGCTGGCCAGAGCCCGGAGCAATCCATTCTCTTGCTCCAGGGCCGCATTTCGTTCAGCTAGTTCTCGGATCTGTTCCTTCAGGATCTCCACCTCCTCCCGAACAGCAAACATGAGGTGGGACTTCACCAAGTCCTACAAGGATTGGAAGAGGATGGGACAGGGAGGAATGGAACAAAGATACAGGAAGACACAAAAGGATAGTCAAACTAACCTCTTGGAATATTTGTGTTGTGGGTGTTGTTGGGGTTTGTGTGAGTAGTGGGGGTGATGCACCTCCTGTGGTTCCTCACTGCCTTTCCAGCCTATCCCAAGATATAGTACAATTCCTTATCTATCCTGATCTCATTGATCTGGACCTAGGTAGTACTGGAATTGGTACCTGCCTGGCCCCCAAACTTGATATAGGTGGAGGTAAAGGATTGGGAGGATTGATTTTCTCTTTCCCTGGTCCAGGGTGGGGAGCAATCTAAGAAAAAGGAGTGATAGCGATGACGCAGGTATTATGGATCCAGGAAATGGGAACAATGATAGGGACTTAAGATCAAGGACAGGAACAGAGAGCTAGAAGAGGAAGGAAAGGATAGATACAAAGATAGTCTAGAACTGGAACAAGGTCAAGGGACAGGGTCTGAATTGAGAAAAGGAACAGAGGTGGAGGAAAAAAATAGAGTGGGAGACAGGGAACTAAGGCACAGATGAACTATGATATTCCTCAGAATAAAATCAATGCCCTTACCATGGCTTGTTCAATCTTGTTGTCAATGGCAACCATACTTCCAGAGCCACTAAAGAGAGACCACAGAGACTGTTAAGGTGGGGAGGTAAGATCAGGAAACGAAACACCCTGAATCCCAACGTTGAGACCCTTTAGCAACTGACTTTCTTCATCAACCGTGGTTCAACTTCCAAGACTTGCATCCTGGTTCCCATTTATCTATTCTATTTGTCTTTTTCCTACTTAGGAATGAAGCATCCAACCTTCTCAGCACCACTGCATCTTCTGCCCCTTCCCCTGACCTCCAGCCCTCTCTTGGGACCAAGGAACCAGACTCTGGGCTTCTCCATCCAGGTCCCACTGCTCTCCCTACATTTGAATACACCAGTGCCCAGGACCCCAGCCCCCCAGTCCACCAGTCACTAGTTCATACCTCTTGGCCCTCCCAGGACCCAAGAGTTCAGGGTGCTAACTGCCAATTCCCCCAGGAATTTACTTCCATAGCTCAACCTCCCCTCTCCCCACCCTTCCCAAGTACCTGTGACAGTAGAGAATCAGGGAGAGAAGTGTTTTATCCACCCCCCTCCGAGGTGAGGGCCAATGCCCAGGTCCCCCTAGGCCCCGATGGGGTGGAGGTCCAGGGGCACCTCGAATGGGAGATGCCCCCCGGGGGGAACAAGGGGAGGAAACACAGCCTCTTCTCTGGGGAAGGTGGGGGACTACCCGCCCTACCCGAGTCTCATAGGATGATACCAGAGACTTAACAGAGACTCCTGGATGGGCCATCTTCTAGAGGGAAAGGAAAAGCTCTAGACTCCACTGAAAGGAAGAGGGCTGTATCAGCAGAGTGCCTGGGGGGCCTTAGAGCCCCCCAGGCAAAGCCAAGTCTGTCTGGTGCCAGGCAAGCAGAGAGGAGACGGGTGCCTTTGGGATGAACTGAAAGATATACACCTCCCCCCCAGGGGTAGACCCAGCTGCTATTGGCTCCTTAGAGACACGGGGATCTCCCCTCCCTTCTCCAAAGCGCCACAGTGGGCGGGGGCTCGTCTCCCAGGGCCAGACCCAGCCGGGGGTGGGAATTCCCAGATGCTGGACAATACCAGTGTCCCCTGCTCACCCTGGCACAGCTCCCAGAGGCTGGGAGATAGGTGGGTGGAGCTAGGGAAAGCCAGACCCCTTGTGTCTGGGTTGGGGGGGGGGCAATGGGGCTAAATGCCTGGATCCCAGGAAGACAGTTGGAGACTTTGGGGACAACATCCCTAGATTCTCTCTTCATCAATGGCATCCAGGCCTGTCTCAATGCTTTAATTCCTCTTATAGCTCTGACGAACTGAGAGGGTAAAATCCCTAAGACTAGGAGGGTTGTCGAGAATTGGGGAAAGCCTCAAGATAGCAGAATCCTCTCTCAGGTTCCCCCCACCCCAGGCTTCCCTCGACCTTCCTCTTGGCCCTCCAAGGACATTAAGGCAGCCTGTGAGCTGCCCTTCAGTCTGGCTTAGATGATGGAGGGGACAGAGGGGATTTCCATGGCAACTAAAACAGAGTCGAAAGCCTTTTCATAAAGGGAGAGAGTCTGGAGATAAGGGGACCTGTGTCTCAAGAGAGAAGCTGAAAATGGGGTAAAGAACACCTGGTCCCGAGAGAGGAACAAGTTGCTTTTTAGATGAAGAATATGGGCCAGGTCAGGATGCCCTCGCTGAGCAGATGGTCCTGGGCTGCTATTTGACAAGTGACCACCAGGGGTCAGACGAGCCTCCGGCAGATTCGATAAACATTGAGGAAACGGGGATCTTTCAGGACCCAATTACCAAGGGAAGTCCCGAGCTGTCCCCCGGGGAACCCCATCATCATGTCTCTCAGACCCTGCCAGTTCCTCTCCTAGGACCCACTTATCTTGTCACAATGGCCCCCAACCCTCTCTTCTCTTCCACCCACAGACGCTTCCCCTTCTTAGGCCTGAGGAATCCCACCCTAAACCCTGTCCTCTCTCCCATGCACAGACCCCTTCCATTGCCACTATTCCCTAGATTCCGTTCCAGGACACAGGTATCCCGCTCTTCAGCCTCCGACTCCACCTTGCTTTCCTCCTCCCTCCCCCGTCTTATGTTCTCTAGCTCTCCCCAGGACTTGAGGTCTTGCCTTGCCCTTCTCCCCCCATCCCAAATCTACTTCTCCCCCTAGGACTCCCAGGAGCTGGCAGCAATGGCTTTTTGTTCTGTCTCAGCCCTTCCCCTGCCAAGTGGCCACTAGTTTCATCTCCATGGGGGACCAGGAATAGCTTCAAGGTGACCTCTGACAAGCCCTGGGGCTGGGAAGAGAACTGGAGAGATCTGGGTATTTTCCATTTCCTATCGGGGCTCTGGGTGCAGAAGGTGCTGCCCAGCTGGGGGTGGGGTGTAACCAAGGGAACAGGGAGGGCTGAAAGAACAGGGCTAAAGAGGAAAAGGACTGGACATGGATAAACTGCAGGAGCAGCTTTCCAATCTTTCCAATCCCGAGGACACAGAGATGGAGCAAAATAAATCCCTCACAGACCACAGCCTCCCCACAGAACAATGTGGAAAATTAACAAGTAGGCCGGCCAGTGCTTTTGATGACACATCTATGAGGCTTCTAAGTAAATTATTAATTCATGCCATAAAAATTGTGCAGAACTTTATAGTTTTTCAAAGTACTTTGTCAAATTATAAATATGAATAAAGCCTGCAAATCACCTAAAAGAATGTCTCCTTTATATTGAAATGGTTAGGACCTCTCATCTAAAGGTCTGGGGGGGTGGGGGGTGAGACAGAAGAAATTGTAGCAAAAAAAGAGATGCAGACTCAAGAAAAAGTGTGTCAAGAACCACTGAACAGATTAGGTTTTGTGCCTACACCCCTGCAGCCCCACTAATAATCCATGAGCCCCACTCTGAGGAGCAGGCTTAAAAGTCTATGTCCTAGAGCAGTGAGGTGGCTCAGTGAACTGAGAGCCAGGTCTAAAGATGGGAGAACCTGGGTAGAAATCTGGCCTCAGCCACTTCCCAGCTATGTGACCTTGGGCAAGTCACTAAACCCCCATTCCCTAGCTCTTCTGCCTTGTATCTTGTATCTTGTACTTAGTATCGATTCCAAGACAAAAGATTAAGGGGTTTTAAAAGAAAAAAAAAATCTATGTCCCAAGAAGAAGGCTAAAGGATAGTCTTAGGGATGGTGGTATTAAGGATAAGTTGGGATTCTTGGGAGAGGGAGTTGTGGTAAGGGATCTCAAGTAAAAACAGCCCAGGCCTGTTGGGCAGGGTACATGAGTCGTTGGATCATAGATTCAGAGCTAGAAAGGACCTTAGAGAACACATAGTTCAATTCCCTCTTTTTTATAGAGGAGGGACTTGATTAAGTGACTTGGCCAAGGTCATATAGAAACAATGGTAATAGCTCATATTTATATAGCATTTTAAGGTTCACAAAATCCTTTACATATTTGACCTTTTGACCTTTACAACAATCCTGGAAAGCTGATGCTATGATTATCCCCATTTTACAGAGGAGGAGACAGGACTTTGAGAGGTATCATAAGACTAATAAGAAACAATCAGGATTGGAACCCAGGTCCTCTGACTCCAGAACCAGTCCTCTTTCCACTACACCATGTTCTCCTTCACTCTAGGAGAGCTTTTCTCTACTAGAGAAAGGTTTTCTTTGGGAAAAGGTTTTTCTACACAAAGAAAAGGATAGGAGCAGCCAGGTAGCACAGTGGGTAGAGATCGAGGCTTGGAGTCAGGAGGTCCTGGGTTCAATTGTGATCTCAGATACTTCCTAAATGTGTGATCCTGGGCAAATCACTTAACCCCAAATGCCTAGCCCTTACCACTCTTCTGCCTTGGAGTCAATATCAATTCTAAGATAGCAGGTAAGAGTTTAAAAAAAAAAGGCAAGTCTAAGAGATCTAGAACCTAGGGGTTGGGGAGTAAAGGGTGGGAGGCTGAGCAGGGACAGCACATATTTGGGACAAATGGAAGCAGAAAGAGAAGAGAGATAGAAGGGCTCCTCCCCACTCTGTTCTGAGCAGCCCCCGGGGTCTGGGACTTTTGCCAGCCAACTGGTATCCAATCTTCTCTGCTCTCCCGGATCTATGCTGCCTTCAGGGTGGTGCAAGGCAAGGGGAGGGTAAAGAACTGGCTCCTTGCCCTAGCTAGAAAAAAAGGGTGTCCCTTAATCTTCCCTGGAGAGAAAGGGAAAACTAGGAACTACCACATCCTCATCCCCTCTCAAGCCTGGGCATCCCACCTCCTGGGCTCAGGTCCCTCTTCCCAATCAGAGAGCTAGCCCCTTTGGTCCCCACCTTAGCCATGTCAAGCCCGGCTCCTTATGAGGGACCCCAGGCTCTCTCCAACCTAGTCCTTCCCCCACCTTCCCCATTCCCTTACCCAAGTCCCTTGGCTTTCTGGTCCCAGATCCCCTGTTAAGTATTGTGTCCCCCAGCTCTCCTCAGGCTTGAGGAGGTGGGGTGAGGCCCACACACCCCATTCCTGAGCCAGGGGGACTCAACCGAAACCAGCTGGCCCAGGAAGGCGGGGCAAAAGAAGCAAGGCAGGGCCAGGGCCTCAGAGTAGAACTGAGTAAAGCTGAGACTGGGAAAACCAACCAGTCAGACTAGGGTGGAGGGAGTGGGAGGGGAAGAGCTGAGAGAATGGAACTCCATGAGGTATTATTGGCTGCAGAAGCTGAAAAGGCAGACAGATAGATGGAAAGAAGGAGAAAGAGGAACTAAGAGACTAACTAAAGGTCAGAAAGGAACAGAGTGGAGCAGAACAACTGGGAGAGAGAGGCTGGTTCTTGCCAGGGAGCCTGCCAAAAGGGAGGGGGTGAGAAGCAACAGGAGTCGCCATAATAGGAGCAAGTGACTTGCCATGTGGTGTCAGGCCTCACACCTCATACATTCCTGAAACCACCACTGCTCTGCTCAGCCTTGTCTGGCAGGCCCTTTCTGCCCCTTCTCCCTCCTTCCTCTCCTCTTTCCATCCCACATCCTACCACCCCTTCCACAAATCAAGTTCATTTTATTTATCTCCCTTTCCCCCATTCTATTATCCTCTCCAGATCTTCCTTCCCTGGGGCTCTGTCCCTGAGGCTGGAAAGAAGGAGAGCCCTAATGAGGAGGGTGTGGCCCCCAAGGAACCCTACTAGAAACATCTCTCTCCGAACTGGCTCTGGAGGTTCCAATCTTTATCCCCTTCCAAACAAATAAATCCTACTGCCTGAAATAGCTCGAAAACAGGAATTCCCACTCTATTTACCTATCATGAAACAAAGTGTCAATTCCCTGTCTCTTCTACCTTGTTCCAATACATCCCCACACAAAAATCAAGCCGCCCCGTAATCTCCATTTATTTTGCTACCTCCTTTTAGGGGTTGCTGACATTCAAATGTTGAAATCTGGCCCCTGAAACAGGAAGTTTTGCCCTCCTTCCTGCCTCTAAACAGGCCATTCTACCCTAAAGGAAGTCCTGCCCATTTATCTACATGTCAACATTCCTCCCCCACAGCATGGAGCACCATGTCTTAAAACACTGGGGCTCCATTCACTCTAGGCCAGGCCAGGCAATGAGACCACAATCAAGGCTTTCCCTCTTAGACAGAGAAGCTTAGCTAAACAAGAGGAACACCAGTCATGTCCTCCCTACACTCCATGTTCCTCCCCAGCCTCTTCCCTGACTTGAGGTGAGGTTTCCAGGTCAGAATGAAAAATGGGTTATTTCCACCAAACCAGAATGTACCAGCTAGCTACGTCCCTAAGGCCCAGGGTAGGCTTGTTCAGTTAATTAATGCTTTTCAGACACAAGCCCTCCTTCTACCCACCCTCCTTACTGAAGGTAAGGGTGGGTTTGTTCTGTTAGTTCATGTTTTTCAGACTCAAGTCATCTTCCCATCCACCCCCTTCACTGAAGGTGAGAGTAGGCTTCTTAAGTTACTTCATGCTTTTCAGACACAAGCCACCCTCCCACCCCCCAATCATTTCAAAACAGGAAATTGTGTTCCCTCTTCCCTCCTCCATACCCCAACCCCCCACCCCCAGCAAAAAATATAGAAAGTTTCATTCATGTGTCCCAGTTCTTTAAAAAAAAGTCATTTCAAAAGGAAGTCCCTCCTACCTGTCATCATCACCATCAAGGGGGCTACCAATGGCAAGCATAGATCGAGCCAGACTCAAGCGCTGAACAGAGGCCCCAAAAGGGTCTGAGGATTTCCGGTTGGGATTGGCATCCTGGAGGAGGGAGAAGGCTGGGGACCCTGGGCGGGAGCCTCGGAGAGGGAGCTAGGAACAGGAACATACACATATACACACATACCCCAAAAAGTACACCAAAAGAGAAAGGAACCCAAGTTCCTAAATCATCTTTAGGCCTTTGTCCCTGTCACCTTAGCTCTCTTCTCCAGCCCAGCTAGAGTCTCCCTGTGACTCAAGTAGCCTATGACCACACTGCCTAAGTAATGAATAGATGGAGCCACTGTGACCCCTTTGGGTCTGTTTTGTGGTCACAATGTCCTGAGGGGCTCAGTTCAGATGGACCTAGTTTTGATGGGAGTGAGAAGGCAGTGGCTTAAAGTGGCTTTTGTATCTGTACCCTTTCAACCACCTCAGCAAACTCCCCAGCATGGGCTCAAGTGTCAGCTAGTTGCTGAAGAAATCCAGGCAGAAATATAGTTATGGGAGGCTTGCCTGCATCATTTCCCCATACCTTCCCCAAGTTTCCATTGCCAGTCCACAGGATACTGCTCTCACAACTCCTATCCCCACCAAACCACTGCTCCTGCTTCAAGACCCAGGTGTTCTGCTCTTTTTCCCCCTGCTGTTACTGGGAGGTTGGAAAGAGGTGGAGAATGGGTGTGGAGCTGTAGAGGGTGGCTGCAATAGGGGAGGGGAGTGGAAAGGGGAGAGACAAGAAACAAGCCTCCTTCTGTGAGGCCCCAGGAGGCCCCTGCTTCTAGGAAAACTCAAGAACAGAGAACCCAGGGACTGCCAGAAGGACAGAGCAGAGACATGGGGGGGAGGGGGTGTCTTTAGGTTCTTTCTATATGTTCTCCATCCCCCTACTGGGAAGGTATGGGGAAAGAGGTTGGTAGGAGAAAAAGATTCAGAGGAATATCTACTGAAAGGAAGGGACTAGAATATTTTTTTTGGTTAATAAATAGGAGTTGGGGAATTGTGGAAGGAGATGGGCAGAGGCAAAGGCCTAGGAAAAGAGGCACAAAGGTTGAATACAGTGGAAGGATTGAGCCAGGCTTTAAGGGGCAGAGCCAGAGGCTAGGGGCACTGGAAAGACAGAGGGTCTTGGGGGAAGGGATCAAGGGTAGAAACAGAGCCTCCACCCCCCAGGGAACTGAGTGAACCAACTGAAGAAAAATGGGGGGGGGGGGTAGTAGTGAAAGACCTGTGTACGTGTGGCAGGGTTGTGTGTGTGTGTGTGGGGGGGGGGAGGTAAGCCAGTCCTGGCCAGTCCTGGCAGGGCCCAGACATTCAGTCTCAGGTTATTTTTATACAGTGGTTTGTGCTCAGGGGCCTGGAAGGGGGAAAAGGCCTCATCTTCATTTTCCCACAAACCTCGCTTTTTTCCAAGGACTCGAGTTGTCCTGCCTCTCCAACCCTGCTCCCTAACCAAAGATTCAGGTATCCTAGACCCTGACCTCCAACAAGGTCCTCCAGGGACTCAGACATCCTGTCCTCTGGACCTGATCTGTTCCTCTTTTGGAAACTGAAAAAATATAATTTCACTTTTTCTCACCTTACTCCTTCAGCCTTCTTACCCCCTTCTTCCCTGCCCTCCTCTCCCCCCAAAAAACCCAACCTTAAAACAATCTTTAGAAAGCCAGGGCAGGGTTTCAGGGACCTTTAGGTCCTAGAATTGGGAGAACAGAAGTGGACCAATTTTACACAGGGAAGGAAGAAGCCAGAAGGGCATGGAAATCACAGGGTGTTTGAGTAAAGGAAGCTATGTCTCCCTGCCAGCCACCCCCCAAAGGAGTACTTTTAGGCATCTCCAAGATCCTTTGCACTCTCCCCTGCCCACCCTAGTGTTCTTACTCAGCCCACTCCACTCTTCAAACTTTTGTCCAGAGAAAATTATATAATTCAGAAAGGGAAAAAACGAATGGAAAAACAGAGAAAGATACAGGGATGAAAAAAACCTACAACAATATAGAAATGAAAGTAAGAAAGAAACAGTTGGAAAAAGGAGGGAAGGGGGAGAAAGTAAAGAAAAACTGGAGCCAAGAGAGAAGGAATGGGAACAGAACTTGCCAGAGAAGATACACAGGTGGAATATTCACATGTAAAGACAGGAGGATTGAGGCACAAAGAAAAAGAAACTGAGGTCAAAAAGAGTATGAGAAAGAGAGAGATAAGGGGGGGAAAAAACCACAAAACCTTAGCAGAATAGATAAAGAAGAGAAATGGATCCCAAAATGGAAATGAGACAAGGGATGAGACTAACATAAGTCCAGAGAGGAAAATTCAATTGCAGAGAGACCCTTTTGTACACCCCTCCCACCTTTGCTTCTTACCTGGCCTTTTTCCTCCCCTTCTTTCCTCAGCCACCGGGGTCCATCCTTCTTTCGGGTAGTTGGAGGAGTCATTGATGGGGTCCCTCCCTCTGCCTCAACCCGAAGGGTAGGCAGTTGAGTTGAGGCATGTTGTGCCAGTACCCTTGTACTGTCCCCATCACTGGGCTCTGGGGGCTGCTGCTGGGGTGGGGAAGTTGGAAGGGGTGGGGTTTCAGCCCTTCCCTTGCCCCCTGCCAGCTGGGCTAGCCCCCCTGTGAAAGATCGGGCCTGAAGGCCAGGGGAAGTTGGGGGTGGGCGAAGCCAACTGGTTGGGCCCTGAGGCTGGGGGTTTGGGGGAACCAGGCCCAAACTGGACAACTCTAGCCTAGAGTCCAAAGAGCGACCCCCAGTCCCTCCAGTGGCTCCCCGAACTCCCTCTAGGAGTCGGCTGAGTCCAGGGGCTTCCAGCTCCCTCTCATAAATGTCCACACATGTCCATCGCCCTCGGCGATATGGTTCCCCTAATCCCTGGGGAAGCTTCACCACACGAAAACGTGAAGCTGGGGCCCCAGGGGGTGGGGAGCCATTTCGAGGGGTCCCCTTGCCTCCCAGCTCTGGGCTAGGCTCCCCATTGGGAAGACGAGGTGTGGGCAAGGTGGAAACCAAAGCTGTAGGGGAGTCACCTTCCCCAGATCCCCCAGGACCTTCATAGTCTGTGGTGACACTGGTGATCTGGAAACTGCTCTTCTTCTTACCCCCACTCATGGTCCCTAGAAAATGGGACAGGGGCTGCAGAAAGAGGAGAGACCTCTCTCCAGGCAGCACTCAGGCTCCCCTGGCGCTAGGGGGCCATATAGCTGTGGGATCAGGACCTCTGGGAACATCAGGGTCCAACATAGCTGGGAGAGTTCAAGCAACTGGGGCTGCCTCTGAAACTGAGGAATAACAGGGAGAGGTGTGGGGGTTGGAGTATGGGCAGGCTTTCCTTCTGCTGCTGCCAGTGCTGCTGTTGCTCTTGCTGCTGCTGCTCTTGCTGCTGCTGGACTCCAGAGCTGAATTTGCAAACTAGGGGGGAAAAAATGAGAGTCAGTGGGGGAGGGGGGGAGTGTTGGGGGAGCTAGGCAATTTGGGTGCTTCCTCTGTGAGGAGAGCAGTGAAGTTCATTGGGGCGGGGGAAGAGGGAAACCACCAGAGACAGATAGAGGAACCACAAGAAGCAGAAAAAAAAAAAAAAAAAAAAAAGACAGAATGGGAAACAGAATGAGGTAGAGACAAAGAGCCAGAGGAAGTAAAGACAGAAAAACAGATTACACCGGTCATTATTGGTATAGCTAGACATTGTGCAGAAAGAGACAAGCTGAGTCCCAAGTGTGAGATGCATCGAGGAATCTGGATCTAGAGGAAAAGGAGATGAGCTCACCCCTTCACAGACCCGGCCTGGCACTGGCTTCCACTCCCCAGCCTACCCTGGGCTGTAGGGGAGAGGGGAGCTTCCCTCAAGTTCCACTACCACCCATTTCAGGATCTACAGAGGGCCAAAACTTAGACCCCTCTCCTTACCCTAAGCTAACCCAACCAGGCACACATACAGTCTTACAACCCGTGGATGTCCCCCACCCCAGGACACCGAGACACCTGACCTGGGGATCCTGGAAGCATAAGATGCCCCAACAGACTGTCCACCGAAGAGCAGGAGAGTGGGGCCTCCCAGCCTGAGCTCCAAGGAAAGGGAGGAGGTGGGTGGTGGTCAGAGGCAATACAGTCCGGAGAGGCCTCTCCTTAACCCACAAGTCATCTCCACAGCAACTTTGTTTTCCAAAAAATAATAAACACTGCTTTTGGTCCCAGAGGAATATGGCCTTTATGGTGGTGAAGGGCCTTTAGGTCTGAAAGCACAGCTGGTCTGAAAGTAGAGAAGCCAGGGGCTACTCTCTCTGGAATCTTCTGTCTTCTGACAGCAGAGCTCTCTCCTCTCTTTCTCGGTGGCTAGCATGTGTCTCTTTTTCCAGTTCTCCTCTCTTCCACTCTCTGGGACACTCCGCTCAATTTCTCAATTTCCCTAGCTCCTCTCCGTCTCTGTCTGTCTGTCTGTCTGTCTGTCTGTTTGTCTCTCTCTCTCTCTCTCTCTCTCTCTCCCTCTCTCTCTCTATTTTTTTATATATGTGTGTGTGTGTGTGTGTGTGTGTATATAAACTATGGTTGCTATTCTCTAGTATTCTCCTGAATTGTAATGTCAGATTTGAAAGAAACTATCATTGGGGTCAGCTCTGTCTCTGTCTGAGACCAGTCTCAGGATGGGACACTCAGTTGAGTTATCTTGTTCCAGTGGGTATCAACATGCAGTTTCTTTCAGTCAGACTCATATTCTGTGCACTTAACTAGCATGCACAGTTTTTTTTGCAAGTGGTAAGCAAGATCTGGGTGACAATCTTTTGCACCAGGTCTTTTGCTGGCCAGGAAGTTCAGCTACCTCTGTAATAGGCAATGGGCCTATATGATGTTTACTGTCTTTATAGGGCCACATGCATTGTATGGGACTATTTTATAGATCTGTGGGTTGACCCAGTCTTTAAACTACATTGTGGAATGTGTTTCTAGTCCTCCAATGTCTTACATATGCCCAATACACTAAGATATCTTTGGGAGAGGTTACAGACTAGACTTAGGATTTGGTTCGCATAGAGAACTCATTGGGAGGAAAGATCCTGTAACAATACAGATCAATAACTTGTCTGAGACATCAGTTC
>NC_058133.1:252551880-252698723 GCF_016433145.1 Gracilinanus agilis | reverse complement strand
TTTTTTTTAAAAATGTTTTATCTGAATAGTTGTTCGCTTTACTTCATGCTAAACTAGGTAGTGATTTGCAAGAAATATAACAAATCACTGTTATCACTTTTTATTATCATAGAACAAAATGACGGAGCTTTTAAATTTCTAACTCCATTCTAAAAAATTTACCCTAATTAAGTCATTTCGATATTTCTTAACATTTGTTTATTAAAATATTATATTCTTTTTCTTTTACCTTTGTCCTGGTCCTTTCTACATTTCCCCTAAATCTCATCATCAACCTTTCTCTTTTTTCATTTTTGTTCAACTCTAGCAGTCTAGGTAAAAGAAAAAATATTGGCATTTAATCAAGAACATGATCTCATTGCTTTCAGTGGCTTAGAAAAGAAATATTTTACAGCAGTTGAAAGATTTCACTCTGCAAAGCAACTACTGCATAAATAAGTGTCTTGGTTCCCAGCAAAGCCTTGAGTAACCTCTTTCCGTCCATCCCTATTTTTTTTTGTCTTATTTCCTGTTCATTGAAAGATGGCCCAAGTTGGACTTCTGCATCTCTTACTACTGTATTGTTCCATAGTAGCCTCTCATCATTTTAGATTTTGACTTTCAATATGTATTTGATTCTTTTTAAATTTCTTGCCAGTACTTCTTTTTTTATTACTTCTAAGTGCCTTTCCTCAGTTGATTTTCTCCATTTTATCCTGCATATAAGTGAATTATACATAGTGGTTTACAAGTAGTCTCTCCCTTAGATTGTAAGCTTCTTTAGAGCAGGGAATGACTTTGTCTTCTCAGCACTTAAATATTTATTGACTGATTGTTCTATTGGATCCTCTTTTCCCCATCAGACTGGAGAAGACTCTTAGGATTCTGCCTTCAGTCTGATTTCTTATTAGTATATAATATCCGGTCCATTGTGAAGCTCATTTGCTATCATAAGTATTTTAAACTCACAATACTTTAGTCTACTTTTCTAAACTTTCTCTCACACAGTACACAATTCCATCTTTAACTATCAATAGTATATTGCCCCTTAGACCAAGTGATGGGCAAACTAAGCCTGAAATGTCCTATCCAACTGCAAGACATTATTCCTAATCTGACAAATACAATGAGTAGAATACAATACAATGAAACTTCTAAAAGAGTTGCCTTAGAAACAGATTGACAGATGAGAATTTCCTTTCCTTTGGCTCCCTCTTTAAAAAGTTTGCCCATCACTGCCTTAAACATTTCATTGCTATCTAAAACCTTCAACCTTGCAAAGTAATTATCCTATTCATTCTTTTCTTTAGTATACTGTTGAAAACCTTCCAGACACAGAACCTTAGAATTATCATTGAATTTAGAGCTAGAAGAAGCTTACAAGTAACCCAGTCCAACCTTGTTTTATAGATAAGAAAATAGGCCCAGAAACCTTAAGAGACTTGCCTAAGTTTACACCAACGTCCTTCAACTATAAATCCAGTGTATTTTTTTTTTTCAGGGAAGAGAACAAAGTAAGCAACCAGCTAATCTTAGCTGATTTCTTGCTCTCTCTCTCTCTCTCGCTCTCTCTCTCTCTCTCTCTCTCTCTCTCTCTCTCTCTCTCTTTCTCTCTTTCTCTTTCTCTCTCTCTCCCTCCCTCCCTTCTCCTCCCCACTCTCCCCTTCTCTTTCTCCCCCCTCCATTCTCCTCCCCTGCCAGAGCTTTCATTCTTCATCTCCCCACCCCTTGACTCCCTTCACTTTCCCCCTCAGTGGCTACACTGTCTGGAGAAGCCTGAGTCAGATCCACCTCCCCATTACCCCTCCTCCCCTTCCTTACTGTGGGATTTAATTACTGTTGTTAATTGGATTAATCAGAGCTATCACTGCAGAGATCTCCCCTTAATGAAGGGTTAGTAGACAGGGCCCTAATCTGAGATCCCACCCCACAATAATCCTCCTTGTTCCCCCCCTCCCCATTCTTTCACACACAGAAGCACACAAACTATGAATGAGAGAGTAAGAGGGGAATAAATTGTGGAGTCAGAAGAGGGAGTAAGGCAAAAGAATGACAGAAAGAGGAAGGAAAGGAGGAGAGCTAGAAGGAGAATCGCAGGGGATGGGGGCAGGAAAGGCAGCTAGAGATGGATGGAGTGGATGGGAAACAGAGGAAAAGTAAGCCATGAGGAACGTGTGCATGTGGGGTTTCAACCACGAAGCAAGGCCAAGGGACAGATACGGAACCTTAGGGGGTTGAACCTGCATCTGTGTGTGTCACTCACGCTCTCCTCCAGGAGGAATGTGCTGGGCATCAGATTTTTGCAGTTCTCCAAATATACATGAAGCATTTTGTGAAGATGCTATCTGAAATTCGGGGGACCAAACAGACAAGGACAACGAGATCCCTGCCCTTGTTTTTTCAGAGCCTCATTTCTTTATCCTAGCCCTTTGCCTTCCTTTTTAAATCTCCCAACACTGAGGCCCTGACGCCTCTTTCTCTGATTGTTACTGTTTTAGACTTTATTTCTTGTGTCCCTTTCTATGGATCTTTGGAATCCTCATTTCTCACCTGCTGCCTGCAGCACAGCCTCACCCACACCCACACATACCACACCACACACACACATCAGGAGGTGAAGAGAGTTTTAGGGAAAGCCCTGCTTGACCTGATGACTCTTCCTGCCTCTCTCCTCTTTTTCTTCTGCTAATCCTTTCCCTCAGTGCAAGTAAGGAAGTGGGGCCTACAGGTCCTTCAGGGCCAGGGCCTGGGGTTCGTGCTCGAGACGTTTCTTCGCTTCGACGCTCTCTCAGGATGGGCTTCATGACCATGCCTGCTTCCCAGGAGCATGCCCCTCACCCCTGCCGTAGTGCCATGGCTCCCCGCTCCCTCTCCTGCCATTCAGTGGGGAGCATGGAGAGTAGTGGGGGCACTGGCGGTGGGGGTGGTGGTGGTGGAGTTGGGGGAGATGTTGGAGCCCGGAGGCCACCTGTGAAGCCCCGGAGACACCCCAGCACCAAACTCAGCATGGCTGCAAGTGGGGCTGAGGCACTTCCCAGCAAGAAAACAGGTAAGACCTTTTCCCCACCTATAACATTCCCTTCTTAATCCAGCAAGAAAAAAAGTCCATTTTGGCACCAAGGGAAAATGGAAGGTTTAATTTTTAGAATGAATAAGAGACACCATTCTGGGTGTTGGTAGGATCTTAGGTCATAGAACTGGAGGGTACTTCCAAGGCCATCTAGTACAATGCCTTGATTTTATAGATGAGGAAACTGAGGTTCAGGATGGGTAAGTTACTTGGCCAAGGTTATATGAAGAGTACCTATTATTACAGGTTGGGTTTGGATGCAGGTCCTCTGACTCCAAGGACATAGCTCTTTTCACTGAGCTGAGATGAGCTATTTCTATGGACAGGAGAAATCTATGCTAGAAGAATCCATTTTAAGAACTGAGGGGTAAATTGTAGGAATGGATATAGAATCTGTAGCTTTATTTATAATCAGGGCAAAAGATTGACTGGCAGAAATTCAACCAACTAGAACTATGAGTTGGAGGAGATGGGAGGGGGAGATGAAAGGAAATGAGTTCAGAATGTCTTAAATGTTTCTTCTCTGCCAGTCTTATTTCAGCCTGTTGTTTTTTTTCCTTTCTGGAATTTCCTCAGGTTCTCAGAAACCAGCTCCTGAAGGTCGTGAGTCCAGCCGGAAAATCCCTCCCCAGAAGCCAAAGCGAAGTCCCAACACCCAGCTCTCAGTCTCCTTTGATGAGTCCTGCTCGATGACTCCCACTTCTCGGGTTGGGGTCCTGCCTCTGCATCGATACAGCCGGGGAGGCAGGGTGCTAGGTGAACATGATTTGAGCTCCCAGGATGAAGAACCTGTCTACATCGAAATGGTGGGAGATGTCTTCCAGGGTGGTGGAGGAAGTGGTGGTAGAAGTAGTGGGGGCCCAGCAGGTGCCTCTGTTGGAGGAGGGGGCACAGGCCCCCCAGCAGGCCCAGACTCTGACTCTGAGGAGAGTGAGGCCATATATGAAGAAATGAAATACCCGCTCCCTGAAGAGGTAGCAGAGGGCCGGGCCAATGGAGTGCCCCCACCAGCTGCTGTCTCTCCAATGCATCACCCTCATTCTCATCACTCCCATCGTCGTCCAGCTTCTGCCCTCCAGAGCAGGCAGAACGGGGCTCCTACTAAGACTTCCCCTTGTGAAATCCCACCACCTTTCCCCAACCTTCTCCAGCACCGTCCCCCACTTCTTGCCTTCCCCCAAGCCAAGCCTGCTACCCGGACCCCTGGGGATGGGGTCTCTAGATTGCCAGTCCTCTGTCACACCAAGGAACCGGCTATCCCTGCCCCAGCTCTCCAAGTGCCTGGACGGGATCAAGAGACACCTCCACCTCCGCCTCCTGCTGCCAATTTGCTGCTACTCGGGCCCTCTGGTCGGGCCAGGAGCCATTCAACACCACTGCCCCCTCAGGGTTCTGGACAGCCCCGGGGGGAGAAGGAGAGAGAGATCCCCAATTCCCATAGTATGATCTGTACCAAGGCAGGAGGAGCACCGACATCTTCCCCTGCCCCAGCCATGTTACTCCCAGGACCCCCCAAGGACAAAGCTGTGTCATATACCATGGTATACTCAGCGGTCAAGGTGACCACACACTCTGTCCTACCCACTGGCCCACCTCTTGGGGGCGGGGAGCCGAAGACAGAGAAGGAAATCTCAGTCCTTCATGGGATGCTCTGTGCTAGTTCCAGGCCAGTGCCTCCTGGGAAAGCCACCCCTCCCAGTGGGCCTGGAGTGCTTCACCACAGGAGCTGCCTAGCTTCTCCCCACAGCCTTCCCGACCCTACGACTAGCCCCCTTTGCCCCCTCTGGACTTATCCGGCCACGGCTGGGCTCAAGAGACCCCCAGCCTATGAGAGCCTGAAGGCAGGGGGTTTGCTCTCTAAGGCCTGCGGGGTTGGGGCTCCTGCTCCCATGGTCAAGATCCAACTGCAGGACCAGGGCACCAGTGGAGGTGCATTTGCTAGCATCTCCTGTGCCCATGTCATTGCCAGTTCAGGGACACCAGAGGAGGAAGAGCAGGAGGAGGAGGAGGTGGGAACAACGACATTTGGGGCGGGCTGGGCCCTGCAGAGAAAAGTCCTCTACAGAGGGAGGAAAGCAAAGGAACTGGAGAGTGAGTTGGCAGGTGGGGAGGAGGGAGGGAAGGGAGGTTCTCAGGTTGGGGGGAGGCTGTAGAGGGGTTGTGTTTGGGAACGGTCAGTGCGAAGCTATTCGCTGCTCCCTCTGAGTTCAAGGGGGAAATGCCCAGGGTGTAACAGCTATCCTTGGCATCAGAGCGTTCGACTAAGGAGGTGGGACGAAAAGGAGAGAGAAGGTCACTGGATCATAGAGGAGGGGATGGGGGTTGAGAGAACCAGGAGAACCGAAGGAAGATTTTAGAACCAAGGGGAGCTAAACATTATTATTTGGGGGCAACCTCCTCCCCCCTTCCTCCAACCCCAGACACTCCACTTGCCTTCTGGGAGATGTAAGGGGGAAGGGACCCTGTGTGTGTTCATGGATTCTGAGCCAAACACAGCTGCCTCCCAGCTGTTACCATGACAACCTACTCAGACAGGAGGGAGAAGAGAGGTAGGCCCCTGCTGTTACCTAGCAACCCAATCCTCCACCAGGCCTACTTCTGGGAACTTGGGTTCAAGCTTGCCCCTGTATCCCCTGCTCCAGGATTCCCTCACCCCTTCCTGTGGTTTTAGTCCCCCTGGTCCTTAGACCTTTGACCCAGCTTATCTGAATGGGCCAGAAGATGGCCCAGAGACGAGTAGAGGGATAGGATACTAAGCTTTAGGGTGGTTGGGAGAGCCAAGGGGGGGGGGGGAGGCATCCTGTTTCCTTCCCAGAGGGTCCTAGGAGATGTTTCTGACACATGGAGAGGTGGGCTTAAAAACTGCAAATAGCAAAAAACAATTTTTATGTGACTGAATAAAGGGGAATGTGGGAGGAGAAGGAAGAGGAAAAAGGACATAATTCCTAGAAGAAGAAAAAGGACATAATTCCTGCTTCTTCTTTCCCAGATATAAACCTTCCTTCCATATTCTCCACCCATCCTAGGTTCTATCTTCATAGGCCCTTTATAGGTGTCCAAGGGATCTAATATTTCCTAATTTCCCCCAGCAGAGGCCGTGGAAGGTGTCCGGACCTGGAATGGTAGTACAGAAGGTCCAGGTAAGGCAGAGAGGGAGGAGAAAGGACTCCTCCCATCAGGCATCCCTGTGCGAAGCCAGGGGGCAGAGGGCCTGCTGGCCAGGGCCCATCACAGTGGGGACCAAGCCGGAGGAGGAGGAGGAGGAAGCCGAACAGGACTAAACATGCCCTGCCAAACCTTCCCTGCCTGCCACCGTAATGGAGGTGAGATTCCCTTACTTTACCTCAATCATACATATATACACAGCCTCCACCCTCTAAAACAGCTGCTCAATCAGCCGAGGGTGGTGGGTGGGGAGGGCAGAGACAGGGACCATTCAGCTCAATGGAATGGGAATATGATCTATTTCTGGAAACACAACTGCCCACATTTGCCCATATCTTAAGCCTTTCATTTTTATTCTACGCTTCACCCCCAATCTCCATTTCCTGCCCCCTTAATAATCCAGGATGCAATATAGGGGATAAGAAATGGCAAGGCAGACAGAAAAGGCTAAGGGTGAAAAGAAAGCCCTGGGGAAAACCTATTTTCTCCTGTATTTCTCTTCTTCCTCTCCCAGACTTCACTGGAGGCTACCGCCTAGGACGCTCAGCCTCTACCTCTGGAGTTCGCCATGCTGCTGTCCATACCCCACGACCCTGTAGCCAGCCCAGGGAAACCCTCAGCCAGGTAAGGGGAGAGACTGGGCCTCTTATTATTCAGGAAAAGGAAAAAAAAAAAGGATGGGTAGAGGGAACTAAGTGTGGAAGGCTAGAGGTAGAGGAAGGGCAGCTATGTAACACAGTGGACGGAGTGCCTGACCTAGAATCAGGAAGCCCCAAGTTCAAATTTAGCCTCAGACACTTAACTAGCTGTGTTGGTCCTGGGCAAGTCATTTAACCCTGTTCACCTCAGTTTTCTCATCTGTAAAATGAGCTGAAGAAAGAAATAACAAACCACTCCAGTATCTTTGTCCAGAAAATCCCAGATTGAGTCATGAAGAGTCAGACATGACTGAAATGACCGAACAACATTACTAGAATACAGGGCATGGATGGCAGAGGACAGTCTTGTAGGAATAGAAAACAGGAACCAGGGTGGCAGGTAGCTAAGGCAGATAGGAGGATGTAGTTAGGGAAGAAGATTTGGAGACCAGGGACAAAGGAAGAAAGAATACAAGAAATAACTCTTTAGAAAAGAAAAGGAAAACAATTTAGGATCTTAGAGTTGTGAAGGTCCTTAAAGGGCATCTAGTACAACCCTTCAATTTATAAAAGAGGAAACTAAGCCCTACAGTGTTGAAGTTAGTGACCTAAAATAAGGTAATACATCTCTATTGTAGATCGTCCTTCATATCTTAACTAGAATCCAGTTAATTCAGAAGTCTACAATTTCAGAAGGTATCAGGGAAAATTCTAAAAAATATACACCCACTTTGTTTCTAGTCTATTGTTACTATAAAAAAGGGTGGCTGTATTGGTTCCAAGGCAGAAAAGTGGTAAGGACTAGGCAATGGGGCTTAAGTGACTTACCTATGGTCACACAGCTGGGAAGTGTCCAAGGCCAGATTTAAAACCAGGATTTCCTGTCTTGAAGGCTGACTCTCTGTCCACTGAGATACCTAGCTGCCCCCAGGAATGAAAAGATATAACTTTGCTATATGATTCTGAACAAATCCCCTCCCTGCTTTGGATTGTCCTCAGTTCCCTTGTTTGTAAAAAGAGAAGGTGTGTATGTGTGTGTGTGTGTGTGTGTGCGCGCGTGTTTGGGTACAGCTAGATGGCTCTGTGGATTAAGGAGCCAGACTGGGAGTCAGGAGGTCCTAGATACAAATCTGTCTTCAGGTACTTCCTGGTGATAGTAGTAACAGTGGAGACAAGGGTTAGAAGGGTCAGAAAAACAGTTCAAGGTGCCTTTCTTGGAGATGTCTTTATTTGGAGTATGTATCAGGGTGGAGAATAAGAAAGAGTTAAGAGAACAGGTACCCAGCAATTCTGTGATCTTTGACTATTCCTTTTTGTTTCTTCCTCCCCCCCCATACTTGGTGATGGGGGGGGAGGGACACAGACCCATCCTGCCCTGCTCCTGCCTCTTCCCCCACAGCCAGCCCCAGAGAGGGATGGCAAATTGCTGGAGGTAATCGAGAGAAAACGATGCGTCTGCAAGGAGATTAAGGCAAGGCACCGGCCGGACCGGGGGCTCTGCAAGCAGGAGAGCATGCCCATCCTCCCCAGTTGGAGACGGGGGCCAGAACCCCGAAAAACCGGCACCCCTCCATGCCGTCGGCAGCAAACAGTCTTATGGGATACTGCTATCTGAAAGGGAAAGGAGCTGGGGGGCAGATCCAGAGGAGGACCAAAGGGTAAACCAATGCCCAGCCTCCCCCTGGGATACCACCATCTAAAGGAGGCCAGATGGCCATCTCCCTCTAGGATCTTGCCTTGGGAGGGAGAAGCTTGGTCTCTCCTGAAAGAGAGAGTCAGTAAGAACTGAAAGACAGTCAGTAAGACTGTCAGTAATTCAACCTAACCCTCAACCACCAAGACCCAGGAGGCTAGGTGGAATGGTAGGGGGTTGGGGAGTGGGCAGCTCCTTCTAACAATGCCTACCTTCTGTCCCTTTGCTGGACTTTGGGGAAGGAAGGCAATACCGGGGGTGGAAGTAGGGACCTTTGGCTATTCCTCTCTTGTCAGAGCTATGGATTCCTTGCCCAACAAGGTCAGAGGTTAGATGGTAAAACTGGGAGGGAGGGGAAGGGCTGGTAAGAAAAGAGGGAGGTGGGGCATATGAATTCCAGAGGGGAAGAGAAAGGAGCTACTTTTTAAGAAGTGGGAAAGGGAGGGGAGGGTATTTATTTATTTATTTTTTAATCTAGAGGGGGAAATCTACACTCTTCCTGTCCTCTGCTGACAAGGGGATAGGGAACTGAGGTTAGTACTAAGGGAATCAAAGATGCTTTCTTTCTCCCAAGTCCCTAAATATCTCACCACTCAAATCTTTTCCATAGTTATGAGTATTTCTGGCTTGAGGTTAGATCCAGGAGTAGGGGTGGGGTTCCCAGGCTAGGAAAATGTGAAATTTGGTAGTGAAAGTGGCCTGCTCTGAAATCTTACCCAGCTCCAAGGTTAGGGGCTGGGACCAGGGAGGGAAGAATGGTGGGGGTGGAGGGAAATTGTAAGGGAGTGGGTGGGTGTGTATTTATTAAATTATAAAGAGAAAACAAGAACTACCAGGAGCTTTTTTAAAATTATTATTCATTTTGTTCCAGAATCATATATTAAAAGAATAATGATCCTAGAACTGGCCTTATATATTTAATGGCGCCCTTGTTCTACATCTTATAACTGTTTCTGTTGCTCTCCATCTCTGCCTTTGACTGGTAGAGGGATGAACCTCAGAAAGAGAGAGTTATTTATAAGTACCTTTGGGAAGTCAAAAAGAAAGATGGAGCTTGGGATAGGGGAAACCTGGAACCCAAGTGAGATCTGAGCTAAGAAGTTAAGTATGTATTAAATGCCTCCTACTCAAAAGCAATTTAATTCATTGAACATTTTATTTATTAAATATCTATTGTGTGCAGTACACTGCTAAACACAGGTCCTGATCTCATGGGTCTTTATATCCTAATAGAATAAGGCATACATTTTTTTTTTTTTAAATCAGAACTGTGATTTTATCAGTATAAGGTAAGGAGCTCTATTAAGGGACTTCCTTTTCCAAAGCAAATGCCACTGTGACTTATATAGTTGCTGGGGGGGGACTGACAAGTTCAATGTATATGGCAGTGGTCTTCTTAGCTTTGAGGCCTGCTAGGTTTCTACTGCACCTTGCTACTTCTAAGACACCTATACAAATGACTACAAATCCACAGTTGCAAGAATCAAAGATCACAGAATGAGTTGGAAGAGAATTCAAAGGTCATCTGGTCCAACCCTTGACTGAAAACTATCATCTCTTACAGTGTCCCCAGTTAGTAGTACATGTACAGCATTGGTAGTTGCTACTACAGATGTTGTTGTTCAGTCTTGTCCAACTCTCCATGGCCCCATTTGGGGTTTTCCAATCCAAAGATATTGGATTGGTTTGCTCTTTCCTTCTCTAATTCATTTTACAGATGAAGAAAATGAGGCAAACAGAGTTAAGTGGCTTGCCCAGGGTCATATAGATAGTAAGTGTCTGAGGTCAGATTTGAACTCAAGAAGATGAATCTTCCTGATTTTAGGCCTGGCGCTCTATCTACTATGCCCCCTAGCTGTCTGTAGATAAAGGGGTACAGAAAAAAAGTATAAGTAGAGCCTTTGTCCTAAAGAAATTTACATACTCCATGGCCTCCACCCTCAATGGAGAGGGAGAACAAATACATAAAAATGTGATTTAAGAACTTTAAGGACGGGGACCTTGGTGAAGTAGGAAGGGAAAACTGGTAAAGAGGTAGATCTTAAAAGATGTGAAAAGGCAGAGGAAAATGGCAATATAGGCCAAGAGCTTAGGGAAGGTCATCTGAAAGTGTAATCCTTTAATCAATTCTTTAGTTTTATGCCATTTTACAGGGAAGGAGAGCCTGAATGGGAAATTGGAAAGATGACCAGGGAGTTAACCACAATCTAGAGGTATTTCTAAGTGAGATAAGATTGGGAGTGACAGCACTGGGGTAGGCTTGAGCAGGCTGTAAGGGAAGTAGCCTGACCAGAGTGAAATATCTGAAAGTAATAAAAAAAATAGAATTGGACTGCTTTGAAGAAAAAAAATCAATAGGATATGCTAAATGAGAAAGTATGAAGGAAAGGAATGAAAAGAGAATTGCTCCAAAGTCTTGGTCCTTGGAGGCTGGGACAGTGGTAATGTCACTGACAAAGGAAGCTGATTTGAGAAGGAATATTCAATTACACATTTACGAAGTGCCTTGAGACCATGTCAATATGGTGGATCCTGGTGGATCCTGGTATTTAGGTGGTGATGGGGTAGAGCACTAGGCTTTGAATCAGGAAGACTCATCTTCCCGAGTTCAAATCCAGCTTTAGCTATTTGTGTGACTCTGGCCAAGTTGCTTAGTCCTGTTTGAGTTCCTTATCTATATAATGAGCTAAGGAAGGAAAAGCCCAAAGGACTCCAGTATCTTATCTTTTCCAAGAAAACCCCAAATAGGGTCATGGAGAGTTGGACATGACTGAACAACAACAAAGCACTAAAATATGGGGATTGATTGAAGGAACTGGAGATATTTAGCTGGGAAGACTGAAGAGAAGAGAAGAGAAGATTGAGAATGGAGGGAGACATGATAGTTATTCATCCAATTATCTGACCGGTTGTCATTCTGAAGAGGAAAAACCAGAATAGGTAGAAGTTACAAAGAGGGATAAGCTTATAATTTCAGCTTCTTGTCGGGAAAGGCTTCCTAACAATTAGAGCTGTCCAAAAGTGTAATAATGGCCTCTTTGGAAAACTGGTGAGTTCCCCCTCCTTAGAAGTCTTCAAACAGAGGTTGGGGAACCATTTATTATGTTCTTACTTTCAGGAATGGAGTGGTCTTGATAGCTGCTGAAGTTCCTTTCAACTCTCAAATTCTACGATTCCTTATGGCTCTATACCAGGCATTAAGAATCCAAAGATAAAATAAGATTCAATTACTGATGTATTATAGTGGAAATAATCAGGAAAATAACCAAATAAGAATTTTGACCTTGACGCTTGTATGATCCACGGCAAATTATTTAACCTCTCAAGTCTCAGTTTGCTAATCTGTAAAATAGGGATAATATACCACTTCCGTCCAGAGATTTTTTTTTTAAACCCTTACTTTCCATCCTGGAGTCAATACTGTGTATTGGTTCCAAGGCAGAAGAGTGGTAAGGGCTAGGCAATGGGGGTTCAATGACTTGCCCAGGGTCATACAGCTGGGAAGTAGTTGGGGCCAGATTTGAACCTAGGACCTCCCCTCTCTAAGCCTGGCTCTCATTCCACTGAGCTACCCAGGTGCCCCCTACCTCCAGAGATTTTTGAAGAAAATTCTTTGTTAATCTTAAAACGGCCTTTTAAAAAAAGTATGTTAGGGGGCAGCTAGATGGCTCAGTGGATTAGGGAGCCAGGCCTGGAGACAGGAGGTCCTGAATTCAAACTTGACCTCAGATACTTCTTGGCTTTGTGACCCTGGGCAAGTCATCTCCAATTGCCCAACCCCTAACACTTCTGCCTTGAAACCTATACTTGGTATCAATTCTAAAACAGAAGGTAAGGGTTTAAAAAAGATAAATTTCCTGTGTTTTTATTGGTGTGGATACTTCCTCCATGGCAGATTCTAACTATAGATAGAAAGATAGATAGATAGATAGATAGATAGATAGATAGATAGATAGATAGATAGATAGATAGATAGATAGATAGATATAGATAGATACCTTAGTAAAAAGTTCAAGAGTTAACTTCATTTCAGATATGTTGAGTTTCAAGTGCCAGAAAGACCCCTATATGGAACTTCCATCTAGAAGGTAAAGATGAAGGAGTAGAAATTGGAAGAGAGAACATAACTAGAGAGTAGTGTAGGAGTTGGTAACCTGGAAGTGACTGTTAAAACTGTGAGAGTTATGAGCTCTCTGAAGCAGAAGATCAAAGACTGAGAATTGGAAAGCACCTCACAATTAAGGTACAAAAGGAAGAAAAGAAAGCAGGAAGATTGTGGATTAAGATCCAAAGAATACAAGAAAGCTGATTTTTTTTTTTTCGGGAGGGGACTTAGATACTTCAATGGATCTATTATCCCATTATGGATACCCTCTCCAATTCTGCAGATCATGTCTGGTTGGAATAATATATTAGACTTCTGGCCAAGCAAATAGCCCAGCTACCAAAAACAAAAACACACGGAATAAATAAATCACATGAGACAGAAAAATGATCAAGACATTTTTTATCCAAGTTGACAAGCACTAGAGACCTCTCACTTCTCTCTTAGGCCATATCCCCTTTCTAGCCATTCTCTCTTCCTCTTCTTGACCCCTTGCTGAACCAGTTTAATTCTACACTGTCCTTGTCTCTTGAGTCCCTTATTATATGGCCAATTACACTCTACTAAACTTCAGCCTTGGATCACTCCCATTGTCTGCCACCTTTGCTCACATGTGCTAATGAATGAAGGTACAGAAAATCACACAGCTGTTCTGACTGGATTGACTACAGATTTATGTTACACAACTTCTACTGGGCTGTCATTGCTGCTGAGCAATTCCTCTATACATCTTTTGTCATATTATACTACCACTCTCCACATTGGCCCTTCTAAACCTTTTCTTCCCTCCTCAAACCTCTTATCCCTCTGCCCCCCATACTCTCAGCTAAGAACCTTGCCTCATATCTTACAGGAAAAAATTGAGGCCATTTTCTGTTAGCTCCCTCTTCTCCCCTCTTCCTCATCTCATATCACTCAGAAAACTTCTACCACTATCTTCTCCTTCATCTCAGTTTCACACAAAGAGGGGGCTTTATTCCTTACTAAGGCCCATCCCTCTGCCTACACTACTCATCCTATTCCATCCCATCTCCAATAGATTTCCTCCTCAATATGTCCCATTGTATCATTTATCTTCAATCTTGTTCTGTCATTGGCTTCTTTCCTACTACCTACAAATATGCCCATACCTCCTCTATTGTCAAAAACATTCACTTGATCCTTCCATCCCCACTAATGATTGTCCTACATCTCTTCTGTCCTTTATGACCAAACTCCTTGAAAAAGCCATCTATATAATATGTGCCTTTGCTTTCTCTTCTCACTCACTTTTTTAACCCCTTACAATCTTCTGACCTCATCATTCCACTGAATCTACTCTCTCTGAAATTACCAATGAAATCTTAATTGCCAAATCCAATGGCCTTTTCTTAATCCTCATTCTTCTCAATCATTTAGCAGCCTTTGGAACTATGGACTACTGTCTTCTATATTTTCAGAATACCACTCTCTCTCTTAGTTCTCCTCTTTTCTATCAGACCATTCGTTCTCTGGCTCCTTTGCTAGATCCCTCAACCAGATGATGCCCTCTAACTATAGATGTCCACATGGTTCTGTTGTAGGCCCTTTTCTCTTTTCCATCTACTATTATACTTGGTGATCTCATCTGCTCCCTTATATTTAATTCCTATCTCTATACTGATGATTCTCTACTTATCCTGCCCTAACCTCTAGATGACCTTTCCCCCTAAGCCTCCCCTGCTCCTAACTGTCCCCTATTCAGCCAACAAAGTGATTTCCCTAAAATGCAGGATGTCATCCTTCTCAATAAACTCAAGTTGCTTCCTTTCGCCTCTAGGATCATAACCAACCCACCCTCCTAACTTTCCAGTCTTCTTATACCTTATTTCCCTTCACATACTCTTCAATCTAATGATACTGGCTTCTTTATTGTTCCTCAAACAAGACACTTCTCAAAAAGTTCCAGTCATTTATTTTCTTCCTACCTCCCTTTCTTCCTCCCTCCCTCCCTTTCTTTTTTTCCTCAGTACCAATTTTAAGACATAAGAATGGTAAGGGTTAGATAATTGGGGTTACACAAATAGAAAGTGTCTGAGGTCAAATTTGAACCCAGGTCATCCCAACTCCAGGCCTAGCAATCTATCCATTATGCTGTCAAACTGCCCCCAGGTCCAGTGATTTTTTCCAACTGTCCCTCATGCCTGGAATGCTCTCCCTCTTCATCTCCACTTACTGGCTTTTCTGGTTTCCTTCAAGTCCCAACTAAAATCCACCTTCCATAGTAAACTTTCCCCAATTTAATTCTGATTTTAATTCTAATGCTTTCTTTTTTTTCGTATTCATATTGCATATAGCTTGTTTGTACATATTTGCTTGCTGTCTCCCCCATTAGATTCTGAGCTCATTGAGGGCAAAGACTGTCTTTTGCCTCTTTTTGTATCCCCAGCACTTAGCACATACAAAGTGCTAAATAAATATTTATATAGGCAATAAAGACAAAAATAGTCCCTTTCATCAAGTAGCTTAAAAATCTAAAGGGAGAGACAACACAGGAACAGCACAATGCATATATATAATCAGTTGGAGGTAATTTCAAAGAGAAGGTATCAACCTTAAGGACTAGGAAAGCTTCTTGCAGAATGTAAGATTTGGCTGAGATTTGAAAGAAGCCAGAGAAACTAGGAGGCAGAGACAAGGAGGGAGAACATTCTAGGCATAGCTAAAAAAAATTTATGGGAGGAGTTGAGAAGACTGAATGAGAAAAAGCATCAGAGCATAGCTTGCCCACTACACCCCCTTGATAAAGAACTAGAAAAATGCATTTGACAGTATTGGTAGGAAAAGCCAATATTAAGTTACAGTGAATCTTTTTCCAGCCTAAGGCAGACTAGGAAGATAGAGATATCTCCAGACACTGGTAACTAGTATGACCAGGAGGATGTATGGTATGGAAAGAGACCCAAGACAGTTTGCCTTGTTTGCCTCAGTTTCCTTATCTATAAAATGAGGATGATAATAGCACCTACCTCCCAGGGCTGTTGTGAGGATCAAATGAGATAATAATCATAAAATGTATAGTACCTGGTACATAGTAAGAATTATGTAAATGTTAACTATGATGATGATGATGATGAAAAACTAAATGTGAGTTAGAAATCATGAAACACTAAACAAGGTAAAAATATATATAGTCTTCTATGAGAAAATAATACATAAAAGGATTCTAATTAAACAAAGGGCCTGAGTGTGAGTCTGGATAATCTCAAAGGAAAAATGGAAAGAGTAGGGAAAAGGAAGACACTGGAAACTGGAAAGAAGGAAGAGTAAGAATGGGGGAAATTATCTAACATGAATGGGGAAGTCAAAGAGGAAATTATGCAACAAGGAGGGGGGCAGTTGTGGGGGAAACAGATAACACTTGAACTTTATTTTCATCTGAACTAATTAAAGAAGAGAAGAATATGCAAATATTCTCAGTTGGGTAGAGAAATATTCCCAACAGGAAAATATGCTGGAAAGGGATTAAGGAAAAGGGGAAAATATGTGGGAGGGTTTAATTTATCCTTCTGGGAGGTAATAGAAGCAAAATAGACTCATAAAGAGGGAGCAGGGAATAAAAAAATAAGGAAAAGAGAGTAAGATGGAGGAAAATACACAGTAGGAATGAACTCATCCCCCCCAAAAAAGGATAAAGATGGATGAGAAACCAGAATTCAATAATACATTGTTTATAAGAAACATAATTGAAACAAAAATACATATAGATTTAAAATAACAGACTGAAGTAAAATCAATAGCTTTGGCTAAAGTTAAAAAAGACAGAGCTCAGATATAAAAAAGGCATGAGTTCAGACAAAGCAAAAGCAAAAATAAACTTAATTAAAAGAGATAAACAGGGAAACTACATTTTGCTAAAAGGGACCAAAGATAATGAATTTTTATCCATACTAAACATGCATGCACTGAATGGCTTAGCATCTAAATTCTTAAAGAAAAAGTTAAAGATGAATTACAGGAAAAAATGGACAAAAGAACTATAATAGTGGACGGCCTCAGTTGACTCCTCTCTGACATAAATAAATCTGATATGTTCTTGATATTTGAACCAGGCAGAGTTCAAACAGAGAAAGAAAATTATATACCCAACTCCCTAACAAATATTAATGAAAAAACTTTAAGTACTAACAAGGATTTTATAGCAATATATCACAAAGATCTTACTTTATGGCAAGGCTGGATTTAGTCAAAATTAGTTTAGTATTAGGAAAACTATAAGCACAATGGACCATTTTAATAATAAAAACAATAAAAATGAAATTATTTCAATAAATGCAGAAAAATGTAAAACTACGACATCCATTCCTCTTTCAAAACACTAGAAAACATATAAATTAATGCAACTTTCTTTAAAATAAGCATTATCTATTTAAAACCAAGAACAAGTATTATCTGAAAGGAGGAGAAGCTAAAAGCTTTTCTATTAAGTTCAGGAATGAAGTAAGGATATCCATTATCACTATTACTATTTAGTATCATTCTAGAAAATACTAGCTTTAGCAATATGACAAGAAAAAAATTGAATAAGCATGGGCAAAGAAGAAACAAAATGATCACTTTTTGCAGATGACAATAATATAACTTAGAGAGTCAGCTAAAAAACTAAAGAAAACAACGTCAGCAGAGTTTCAGGACATAAAATAAAATTATCATAGAAATCAACAGCATTTTTATATACTACCAACAAGATCAAGCAAGAAGAAACAGAAAAAGAAATTCCTTTAAAAATAACTATAGACAATATGAAATGCTCGGGGATCTACCTGACAAGACATATACGATAACTCTATGAACCAAATTATAAAACACTCCATACCAATAACACAGATTAGAATAATTGAAGAAATATTCATTGCTAATGGGTAAATTGAGCCAATGACATAGAAGTGGCAATACTACTTAAATTAATTTACTTATTCAGTGTCATAATAATCAAACTACTAAAGATTTACTTTATATAGAGATAGAAAAGATAATAAAATTTTTTTTTGGAGGAAATAAATTCATCTGAAGGTTAAGAATAGCAAGGGAATTCCATTTTTTAAAAAACAAGATGTTTTTTAGTATATAGTATGTATATCTCAAACATACTACAAAACTATGATTATCCAAATAATTTGGTACTGGGTAAGAAATACAAAGGTTGAGCAGTGGAACAGATTAGGCAGATAATATATAGAAGCAAACAGGTGCTATCAGCTAGTGTTTGACAGATCCAAAGGTCCTAGTAATTGGGGCAATAACTCACCATTCAACAAAATTATTGGAAAAACTGGAAAGTAGTCTTTCAGAAAGTGGTATAGACCACAATCTCATACTATAATGTCAAAATAAAATAAAAAATGGACACATAATTTAGACAAAAATGGATGATATCAAAAGCAAATTAGTGGAGCATGGAAGAAATTACCTGTCAGATCTATGGATAAAAGAAGAGTTTATGATCAAACAAAAAGTTCACAAAAGGTAAAATGAACAGTATTGATTACATGAAATTAAAAAGGTTTCACACAAAACCAATGTAGCTAAAGTTAGGGGGAAAAAAGGAAACTGGGAAAAATCTCTAAAGCAAGTTTCTCTGAGAAAGGTCTCATTTCTAAGATATGTAGAGAAATGAGTCAAAAAAGAATAAGATACATTCCACATTTGAAGATGGAGGCTGACATGGAAAGTTTACTTTCCTTCAGTTGCTTGGCATGTGAGCATGGCCATTTCAGTAACCTTTGGGCCTGTTGCTACAATAAACACATGTTCAACCAACATAATGCCAACAAGTGCTACCTGTTCAAGATTTTTCTTCCGCACCAGTTCTTCAACTTATGGGCCAGCTGACACTCAAAATGCTTCATATTTTAAGGGTACAGCTATTATCAATGGAGAATTTTAAAAAATAAGCCTTGATGGCTTTAAATGGGAATATTTGGTGCTTTTCTTTAATCCTCTGGATTTCACTTTCGTATGTCCAACAGGAATTGTTGCTATAGAGGGAACAGATGATATCCAAATGGGTATTGAAACATTCCATTCTTTATTTCCTCCATGAGTTTTTCTCTGATGTAAACAATGTCTTGTTTCACAACATGACAAACTAGGAAATATGTATTATATGGTAATATTATGTATAGCCTATACATATCACCTGCTTTCTTCTGAAGAGAGGAAGGGTGAGAGAGGACGTAAAGAAGGGAGGAGTGGGGGTGCATAGATTTGGGGATATAGCTAATGTGAGAATTTGTTTCTTTTAGATAAACATATTTATTATAATTTATTATGTATTTATAACAAATATATTATATTGTTATGATACATATTATGTCATATATTAAAAAATTAAATAAATGGCAACTTTTAAAAAAAGGAATTGTTGCTTTTAGTGAAAAAGCTAATGAATTTCATGATGAGAACTGTGAAGCGGTTGCTGTTTCAGTGGATTCTCAATCTTGCCATTTTGCCTGGATAAATATACCAAGTTTTAAGGAGAAGTAGATTAGATCACATGTATACTATGCTTCTATTGGATTTAACCAAACAAATTTCCCAGAACTGTGGTGTGCTGCTTGAAGCACCTGGCCTTGCATTAAGAGGTCACTTTATAATTAACCCTAATGGAGTTATCAAACACAAGAATGTCAATGATTTCCCTGTAGACCAAAGTGTTGAAGAAACTCTTCATTTGGTGAAAGCATTCCAGTTTGTGGAAGTGCATGGAGAAGTCTTTACAGCAATTTAAACAATAGACTCACCTCAGATTAAGCTCTCTCTGAATGCTTTCTAAAAAGTACCTTAAAAAATAAAATAAAAAATAAAATGTACCTTTGCAAAGTGAATATACCGTGTATCAAGGACCTGTGTGGCTTTTTAAATTATGAAGAAACCACAAATTGGAATCTATAATAATGTGTAAAAAATTATTGCATTTAGAAGTATAATATATACTTTATGTTTGTATCTATGAATGTCATTCCCAAATGCTCAGTTTTCATAAAATTTCCTCCTTCCTAAAAAAATATTTAACTTTAGCAGTTATTAGTGGTTCAAAGAATCCTTTAGTACCAAAGCCTCTTGATCAAGGTGGAAGAAGAGGGTAAAAGTTGAGTTGAAGTTTAATATAAAAAAACAATTTTGGCAATTGGTTCAATTGTTTCCAGGTAAATAGATGGAGAAGAAATGGAAGCATTATCAGATACTACTTTTTTTTAAACATTTATTAATATTCATTTTTAACATGGTTACATGATTCATGCTCCTACTTTCCCCTTCACCCCCCACACTTCCCCCACCCATGGCCAATGCACATTTCCACTGGTTTAAACATGTGTCATTGATCAAGACCTATTTCCAAATTGTTGATAGCTGCATTGGTTTGGTAGTTTCGATCCCCAATCATGTCCTCCTCAACCCATGCGTTCAAGCAATTGTTTTTCTTATATGTTTCCTCTCCTGTAGTCCTTCCTCTGAATGTGGGTAGCGTTCTTTACTCAGATACTACTTTTTAAAAAATTCTTTTCTTCAGTAAGTTTTCACACATCTTTTTTCATCTGATCAATTCTGTTTTTTAAAAAGTTCATCTCTTTAGTGGATTTTTGTGCTTTTACTATTTGGTTTATTCTGTTCTTTAAGATATTAATTTATTCAGTATTTTTTGTGCCTCCTTTAACAAGCTCTTGACTTTTTTTTCACAATTTTCTTGTATCATTCTCATGTTTTTTTCTTTTAAAATCTTTATCTTCTAGCTTACTATCATTTCTAAGACAGAAGAAAAGCAAAGGCTAAGCAATTAGGGTTAAATGACTTGCCCAAGGTCACATAGCTAGGCCAGATTTGAACCCAGGTTCTTCTAATTCTAGGGCTGGCACTCTATTCATTGTGCTTTCTAGATGCCTCACTCTTGTTTCACTTCCCAATACTTCCTCAACCTCTCTTATTTGATCTTTAAAATCTTTTTTTGAGTTCTTGAGTTCTTTTGAGTTCTTTGACATTTTTGTCTTCTGAGTTTTTGTTTGAATCTCCCCTGTTACTATAGTAACTTTTTATATCAGGTTCTTTTTTTGGTAAAACATTTTAACACAGTGCTTCACACATAGTAAACACTGTATAAATATAAGCTATTATATATACATATATAAATACAATATATACAATCTCACAGAGCCTCAGCTTCCTTATCTGTAAAATGAAGAAATTGTGCTAGATGTCTTCTAACTCTAAACCTATTTGTCTATGATCCTAGCAGAAATCATCTGGGACCTTTCAAGCTGTTTCAAAGCCTTTCTAGTATGGTAGAAATTGTCAGAGTTTAGAGGCCATTAGCATATTTTTCTAGAACCCAAGGCAAACTCCAGGTAAGACTGAGACCTCAGAAGAAAGTTCCGAGAAGAAGGAATGGTAAAAAAAAAAAAAAAAAAATCAAACAAGGCAAAGAGGTAAAGGAGCATAAGGATTAATATGAAGTCATTGGTTTTCAAGTCAACACAAGTTAGTGGTGACCTTTAAAAGGGCAATTTTAAGGGGGCAGCTGGGTAGCTCAGTGGATTGAGAGCCAGGCCTAGAGATAGGAGGTCCTAGGTTCAAATCCGGCCTCAGACACTTCCCAGCTGTGTGACCCTGGGCAAGTCACTTGACCCCCATTGCCTACCCTTACCAATCTTCCACCTATAAGTCAATACACAGAAGTTAAGGGTTTAAAATTTAAAAAAAAAAAAAAAAAGAGCGATTTTAATAGATTAGCAAGGGTAAAAGTCAGATTGCTGGGGGGGAGGGGGAGAAAGGGAACAGAATGCTAGAATAGAGACTGTTCAAGAGTTTTGTAGTGAAAGGAAGGAGAAAAGGAACATAATGACTACAGAAGACAGCTGGATCAAATAAAGGTTTTTCAGGTCAGGAGAAGAGTGCATTTGTAAAAGGAGGAAAAGTAATTAGTAGAGAGTAGATGCTGGAAAAGGAAAGAAAAAGCATGAAGCAAGTTACCACAGGGTAACTGGGAAGCAAGCTGGGATCTAGGCTATAAACAGAGGGTTTAATTTTCAAAAGGGATGAGATATTTTTTAGATGACTAGAGATCATAGAATTTAAAACTGGAAGATATCTTAAGGATATCTAGCCTAACTCCTTTATTTTATAGTCAGAGAAATAGATGCAGAGAAGTTAAAACAACTTGCCCCAAATCACGTGGATGCTAAAATAACAGAAGAGAGATTTGAACCCAAGTTGAATGATTTTAAATCCAGGGTTTTCACAGATAAAGAGAAGTTGAGAAAATAATGCATTTTGGAAAGTTCGAGCTCCTCAATGAAAATAGCCATCAAGAACATCTGCTTGAGAACCTGGGTTCAAATATAGCCTCAGACACTTCCTAGCTGTGTGACCCTGGGCAAGTCACTTAACACTGATCCTATCCCTTACCACTCTTCTGCTTTAGAAGCAATATTTAGTATTACTTCTAACATGGCAGGTAAAGTTTTTTGTTTGTTTGTTTTTTAAAAGACATCCGTTGAGTGCTTAGCTCAATGTTGTCATTCAGTCGCTCAGTCATGTATGACCCTTCATGACCCCATGGACCATAATACACCAGGTCCCTCTATCCTCCATTATCTCTCAAAATCTGTCCATGTTCACATTCATTGTTTCCATGACACTATCTCATCCTGTCATCCCCTTCTCCTTTTGCCTTCAATCTTTCCCAATATCTGAATCTTTTCTAGTAAATCCTGCCTTCTCATTATGTGGCAAATGTATTTAAGCTTCAGCTTCAACATTTGACCTTCCAGTGAATAACCTAAATTAATTTATTTAAGTATTGCCTGGTTTGATATCCTTGCTGTCCAAGGGACTCTCAAAAGTCTTCTCCAGCACCATAGTTCAAAAGCATCCATTCTGTGGCATTTATAGTCCAGCTTTCCTTATAGTCCAACTCTTGTAGTCATTAATTGCTACTGGAAAGACTATAGCATTGACTACTGTAAGAGGGAAATAGGTTTGAAGCATTTTGGAAGCTTAGAAAGACAGGCAGGAGCTGAGATTCCAACTGGAACACAGTGAACTCTCTAAAAGGCAGTTGGGGCTTGAAAGGGGAGAAGCCACTGACCTGAGAGACCTGTGGATTTTGGGTATCTCAAAGGGACCTTACAACTGGGACCTTACAACTGCCAGGATCAAGGAGTAGAGGTTGAGATTTCTGACTTGTTTGGTGGACAAGCAAAGCCAATCTCCCTGATTTCCTCTGAAGAGTTATTCAGCTGGTTCCTGTGCTCTTGGAATATACTTGGACTACATCAGATCAAGACCATCAGATCACATCTGTGAGATCCCATTTGTCCCTTGTGTCTTAGCTACCTATTTAGAGTAGTGTAGGGATTTCTCAAATCTTCAACTTTTAACCCTGAATGAGATCCTTAGTGTTTTAGGTTAAGTGAGACCTCTTCCATCATTTCTAACCCTATAGTCTGTATTAAACTTGTATTTTATAATTCTTTGGTCCCAGTCTGCTTACTTGTTAGTTTCACAGACTCCCAGGCTAGGTGGATCTGTGAACCAACTACCAATCCATAATCTCCCATTCCTTGTTCTTTGGTGGGATTTGTGTTTCCCCAACTTGTTAGGTTATTCCCAGTCTATTGTCCTGTCCTGTCAGTCCTCCTTCTCCCCTTTCTCTAAACCTAGTAATATTTAAGTTACCCATAAAAGTTCCCCCCATAAGACTATATGGACCTTTATGTGCAAAGTGATGTCTCTGCTTTTTAGTATGCTGTCCAGATTTTTCAAGTTTTCCTTACAAGGAGCAAGCATCTTTTAATTTCATGGCTGCACTCACAGTCCACAGTGATCTTTGAGTCCAAGAATATAAAATCTGACCCTGCTTCCATTTCTCCTCCCTCTATTTGCCAGGAAGTGATAGCACCAGTTGCCAAGATCTTAGTTTTTAATTTTTGTTTTTATGTTAACCTTCAAGCCAGCTTTTATAATTTCCTCTTTTAGCCTTAAGTGGTTCTTTAATTCTTCTTCACTTTCTGCCATCAGAGAGGGTATTGTTTGTTTATCTGAGATTTTGTTGCTATTTCTCCTGGTAACCTTAAATCCTATTTTTTTAAAACCTTTACCTTCTGCCTTAGAATCAATACTGTGTATTCCTTCTAAGGCAGAAGAGCAATAAGGTCTAGGCAATGGGGTGACTTGCCTAAGGTCCCACAGCTAGGAAGTGTGTGAGGTCAATTTTGAACCCAAGACCTCTCATCTCTGAGCCTGGATCTCAATCCACTGAGCCATGGGAGCTGTCCCCCTTAATTCCTACTTTTGATTCATCCAAATTTGCATTTTGCAAGATGTACTCTGCATATTCATTAAATAAAGAAGGTAATAATATAAAGCCTTGTTGTATTTTTTCCAATCTTAAACCAGTTAGTTGTTCCATGTTCAGTTCTAACTGTTGCTTTTTGACATGTACAGGTTCCTCAGGAAACAAGTAAAATAATCTGGTATGCTCCCATCTCTTTGAAGACTTGCTATATTTTGCTGTGATAATTTTCTGGAACTTCTTTGCTTTCTCCAAAATCTACCAAATCTATGCAAATTGATTAACTGAGTTGAAAAGGAGAGGACAAATGATGAAATAGGGAAACTGAGGGGATGTTTTTTTATGTTCGTCATTTATTTCTAAGAGGACCAATAACATCACCTAGTGATGTCTTGACATATTCAAGAATTGGATTTAAGTGAGGCAGAGTTGCCTAGCCATGAGCCTTACTCTTTCTGCTAGAATTATCAAAGTCAAGTGGAAAGACAAAAGTCAGGACATCTGGTAATGGTCAGGGACAGAGTGGATGAACTTGACATCTTTGATATCTGACCAAGCTTTAGGTGCTTCTTAGCTTTCTTCAGCTGCCTTCATGGCTGTTGGAACAGTGTTCTCATTTGCTCATTCCACTGGGGGAAGTCTTCATTTGCTTGGGATAGACATCCGCCAAAGTCACCAACATGAAGTTTATAGGTTAACCCTCAACCTGGTTTAGCCTGTCTGCTGAGATGATTTTACAGCTTCTTGGAGCCACAGACTGAGTGACAAGTAGACACTAAGGGTAGATTAGCAGCCCTGAAAAGAGCTTGGCAAGCCTCACAACCAGAGGTGCTAGTCCCTTGCACACTTCATATATAGGACTTCATTAAAGAATAGAGCCTGAAAACTCTTGGCTCTAAGGCAGTGATGGACAAACTTTTTAAAGAGGGGGCCAAAGGAAAGGAAATGTTCATCTGTCCTTCTGTTTCTAAGGCAACTCTTCCCAAATTTCATTGTATTCTATCCTACTCATTGTATTCGTCAGATTAGGAATAATGTCAAGCAGTGGGATAGAACATTTCAGGGGGCCTGCATCTGGCCCCTGGGCCACAGTTTGCCCATCACTGCTCTAGGGCATTTCAGTTTGTTAAGGATGAAGGGGAGCTGGAAAGGATGATTCAGTGGGCTAGGTGCAGCCTAGCCAAGAGAGGAGGCAGTCTATTCCCTACAGGGCCCAGTGGAGTGCCTATGACTCAGCCAAAATTCTACAAACCCTATTTGCTCCCAGTTGGATAGAATCACATAGCTCCAAATTCCCAACCCTTGGAAAGAAATAGGAATCACAGGAGGCAGTGGGGCAAGGTAGACCCAAGAATGAGATGCCATAGTGATGGGAGCCAAGGGGGAAGGGAGACTGGGTATCAGTATCCTGAAGCAAAGCCAAAGTTTTCTCATACTAATTACAGATCTATAAAAGTATGTATTAATGTATTAATGATCAACTGTGAAAGACTTAGCTACTTTCAGCAATACAATGATCCGGGACAATTCTGAAGGATTTATGACAAAGAATGCTATCCCCCTCTAGAGAAATAACTGTTGGAGTCAGATAAATATCAAAGTATACTATTTTTCACTTTAGTTTGTGTTCTTATTTTGGAGTTCTGGTTTTATATAAGTTTTCTCTTATAATAATGAACAATATGGAAATATATTTTGTATGATGTAAAAATTTAAATTTAGATTTTATGCTAAAAATGGGAATTCTAAAGTAATATTGTAGTCACTGATTTAAAAATATTATAGTTAAAGTCAAATGACTTTTAGCAGCTTTATTTACAAAGAGGTGGAAAGAGTGAAAGTGAGAAAATGTAGATAAAGAGACAGATTCAAATAAGCTTACCAGCCCTTCTCCTGAGAAGCCAGGCTCAACCCCAGCAGGGGCTTCCCTAAATCCCTTGACTCCACGTGGATTTCCTGGTAATCCTCAGATTTGGTAATCCTCAACCAGTAGTCCCAGTGGTGTCTTCAACCAGAGTTCCACCAACGCAGCTTCCTCCAAAGCCAAGGCAGGAATCTAAGTCACTCACCCAGCAAGCTAATGCCAGATCCAGGAAAAGGTCTCCTCCAAGACAAGGCAGGAATCTCAGCTACTCAATCCAGAAGCCAGGAAAGGAATGAATCTCCAGAACCAATCTCTCCAGAAGCTAGGGAAGGAATGGCCTCTAGACCATGCTAGTCTTTTCTCTTCTTTTTATGCTCCTTTCTTCCACATCACTTTCTGTCATTCCCCCTTCTTCACAGAAACCAATGGCAGTCTTCAATTTGCCTAGCACTGCCCAAGGTAAGAAGGGGGAGGAGAGGAAGTAGCCTTTGGAGTTGTGAGTTTACTCTAGTAAGTGACTTGAACTCTCATACTTAATGGTAAGTAGGAGTACTTTAAGTTCTTGATTTGATTAGCTAAAAATAGACAAGGGGCCAGTTAATCCTATCTTCACAAAGATAATACATGTATAACAGGTCAAATTGCTTATCATCTCCAGGAGGGAGGAGGGTAGGAAAGGAGGGAAACAATTTGAATCTTATAACTTCAGAAAATGTGTATGAAAAGTTATTACATCATTGGGGAAATAAAATATCATTTTAAAAATATGTACTACTAATAGCTAATAAGCTATTATAGTACTTAAAATTGTTCAATTCTCAAAAAATTATTTATATTTATTCAACTTTACTAGAACATATTAATTATGAGAAGCATCTATTCTGGGACTACCTCCTTAATGCCTAGCATTCAGAGGTTTACAGTTTTGGTCTCTAAGGGTTATTATTTCCTTCTTCTAGAGCAGGGGTCAGCAAGCTTTTTGGCCGTGAGAGCCATAAAAGCCACATTTTTTAAAATGTAATTTCGTGAGAACCGTACAGTGCTCACAGTGCATGCTCCTATAACAGTGCGCACTCCTGTAACAGCGCCTAAAAAAAAAATTGACTTTATGGCTCCTGCAGAAAGAGCCATATTCGACCCTCAAAAGAGCCAGATATGACTCGAGAGCCATACATTGCCAACCTCTGTTCTAGAGGCATGGTCAATGGGATTGTCATTCTAAAATTATAGCTCTTTTATATATAACAAGATGCTTTGTTTAAGGAATTCTAAAGAGTCAACAAAAAATTAATTGAAATTGTAAGCAGTAAAGAACTAGTATATAAAATAAACTAAAAAAAATTGTCAGCTTTTCTGTAAATTGCCAACAACACCCAGTAGGAAGAGATAGAAATTCAAAATTCAAAATAATTCATTCAAATTAATTATAGAATGTAGGAAATATCTGAGTTCAGCTACTACGGCAGGAATTATGTGAATAATTAAATTAAAATGAATAATAACTAGGGGGTGCAGCCAAGATACTAGAGCAGTTGGAAGAAGCACAGCCAAGACTCTTCTCCCAACACAATTCCTTTATAAAGGTCTGGAAAACATACCAGACTGAGTCCTAATTGAAAAATCCAAGAAAAAAGATCACAGGAAGTCACATTTCCAGCCCATGTCAGCACAAGGAGACAAATCCTGGGGCAGTTTGGACACTGGAACAAGGTATAGCCATGGGTACTACCCAGAACGCAAGAACTAAAAAAAAGCTAGGTTATGCACTAGGGCAAGAAGAGATCTAAGTCTTATATAGGAAGACCTCCAATCTAGTGTAGAGTTGAGGAACAGGGGCTAAATGGCAGCTCTGTCATTCACTCTCCAATGCTGGGAGAGGATCTGTACCTAGTGGTGACATTCCAAGGTATCCTGGCCCTTGACTGTGTATTGAGTAAGGAACAAGTTCAGAAACAAAAATAGCTATGTAGCTCTTATCCAAGGATTGGAGTTTCCAGCATCCAGTACATTCTGAAGCCTGCACTAAAATAACTAGGGCGGGAATCTCAAAACAAAGAACAGCCTCTAGTTCTATAATTATGAAACTGCAGAATTTTCCAGATGATTGATGGCAGCTGAGTACACCACCATTCTATTAGAAATGCCCAGCAGCTAAGGGGGAAGCATATAGTGTTAGAGGGTCATAGTCCTGAATTAAAATTTGACCTCAGAGACTTACTACCTGTATGATCCTGGGCAAGTTACTTAAACTTGTTTGCCTCAGTTTCCTCATCTATAAAATGAACTGGAGAAAGAAATGGCAAATCACTCCAGTGTCTTTGCCAAAAAAACAAACAAACCTAAATGGGGTCAAGAAGAATCTGAAATGACTGAACAACAACAGAACCGCCAACCATGGACATGCTAAAAGGAGCATTGCACAGACGCATACCCAGGCCAGGAAATTGTAGAGGTCAGACTAGGAGGAAGTTGATCAGACATTGCTCTGGAATAGACCACTTTGGAACCACTGAAAGCTTGTAGGTCCCTAGGCTAAGCTGTTCCTGAAATCCTGAAATAACAGAAAATTCCTTAAACCAAAAAAGTAGCAGAAGGACTCAAAACAGCAAATGCTTAGGCTAGATATTCCCCCTAGAAATCCAGAGCCCAGCCCTAAAATAAAGTCTGAAGTCAGGAAGCTAGCTGGAAGATGAACAATTTTTTTTTTAATCCCACCTAAAAGAACACTTATGGTGACAGGCAAGGATGTTCAATGGTGCAAAAAAAGAAAAAAATAGAAGGGAAGAGAAAGACTCTAAAACATCTCAAAGGAAAAAAAATAGTTTGGGCACAAGTTCAATAGAATTCCTGGAAGAGATGAAACAAAAGTTAATAAAACAATTTTAAAAACCAAATGATGGTACTAGAGGAAAATGGGGAAAGAAATAAATGTTAAAGATGAAAGATTTGAACAGAAAATTAGCAACTTGGAACAAGAGGTACAAACTATTCAAGAGGGCACCTAGAGGGACAGCTGGATAGCTCAGTGGATTAAGAGTCAGGCCTAGAGACGGGAGGTCCTAGGCTCAAATCTGGCCTCAGACACTTTCCAGCTGTATGACCCTGGGCAAGACACTTGACCTCCATTGCCCACCTTTACCACTCTTCCACCTAGGAGTCAATACACAGAAGTTAAGGGTTTAAAAAAATAATAAAAATTTAAAAAAGAGGGCAGCTAGATAACAGTGGATAGAGATCCAGGACTGGAATCAGGAGGGTCTCAGTTCAGATTTCCTAGCTGTGTAACCCTGGGCAATTCACTTAACCCAAATTGCCTCACCCTACTCTTCTTTCTTGGAATTGATACTAAGACACAAAGTAAAGGTTGTTTTAAAAAGCAACAACTCCCAAAAAACACAATCCAAAGAGAAAAAACTTCTTGAAAATTAAAATTGACCAAACAGAAGATTTGACAAGACAATAATAAATGTTAAAAGAAAAAACTTTGTCTTACAATTAAGAATAATTTAACAAATTGTAAGCTTCAAAATTAATATACAATATTTTGAGTATCATATTTAATAAGATTTATTAAATTTAACTTGTGTGGTGAAGAGAGGGGGCATAACTGCTTTGGAGAGTTCTTCTGTCAGTTAAGGAGGGTTTTAGAAGTGATGAGATTACATGCCAAAAGACCAAATGCATGGCAAAAATTCGAAAAACTGAAGCAAGGGGAAGAAGAACACCCGAGTAGTTTTTTGGATAGGGTCATTGAAGCTGCAGAAACGATTCTTGGACTTAGAGACACACATGCCCAGGATACAATTGACCACATAAGGAGACAGTTTGTAAAGGGAACCTCAATCCCAATACAAAACTATTTTAGACAGAGTTGTCCACAGTGGGAATCACTGGCTCTGAAGGATGTTAGGCAACATGCGGCATACATACACGATTCAAGACAGAAAGAGGCAAGACTGGCTAGGCAATCTGATACTGATAAAGATGAAGTCATAGCAGATTTGAAACGCCAATTGAAACAGGCAAAACGGGAGAAAGAAATAGAGGAAATGAAAAATTTTTCTCTCCAAACAAGTAGAAATCAAAATCAGTTTAGGCAACCTGCTAGCAACACCCAAAGATCAAAATCGTCCCCACGTTGCTACCTATGTGGACAGATTGAGCACGTCCTTCACTTTTGTAGATTTAGGCAACAAATAGATTTTTCAAGAAACAATAATCAAAGAGACAAAGACAACAGAAAGACTTTTTATCATTCCAAATGGGCTAAGAACAATGAATCCAAAAGAAATGATGAGAATAAACATGAGGGTGCATGCTGTAACCATGCATGTAAAAAATACAGTCAAACACCTTCATTAGATGACATGGAAAGATATCTGCAAATGGGAACAAAGCCTAAGAAATCATTATGAATCAAGATTCCTGATTTAAAACCTTCTAATCAATGTAATTTGGGTGTGGCAGAGTCTAATATAAGTGAGGAAGGCAAAATGAGAAATCTGGGCAAAATAGAGCAAGTGTCTAAAGTAGTCTACACAGAAGATGCACATAAATCTGTGGTAGATAATGAGCAATGGGAAGAAATAATGCAAATGCGCAAAGAAATCTATGGCATTAATGAGGATGATTATATAAGGGATCAGCTTTCTCATTCCAAATCACACACATTGGGTGAGAAGCACAAAGATCAAACACGACAACTCACATCAAGAGATTTTGCAAACTGGTTCAGAATCATCAAGAACTCAAATTCCTCTCTTTATTCCAAGTATAAAGCAAAGGGGCAACTTGGATAAAGAACATTATGGCAAGGATTTACAAAGTTTCCAGAAAGGAACACTTTCAGTAACCTTGGGGTAATTAGATGACAAAATTCTTTCCCATTCAATTGCTTTAGAAAAGGTGTCACAGTTAGAGGTTAAAGAGCAAGACAGTCTATACATTGGCAAAGATTTGATTTTGAAGACACAACCCACTGAATTGCAGGATGATAGCAGCTGTTTAGGAAATTACAAATCCACCTTTCTCAACCCCTTAGCTACAGAATTTCATCCAAAACTTTGGGGAAGAGATAGGGAACAGTTGTTTTCTCCTGTAAATGTTGTGGCTAATCATAACATCAATGAAACTGTTGCTATGATTGATAACAAAAACCATCTGATTTCAGTCACAAAAACAGCAGGGCAAGATAGAGAACATCAGTCAGCTTTTGAATCAGTAGTTGTACCTGAAGTACTAAAGGGAACACAATCTAACTACCATACATTCCCGGATACTACAATTCTTTAAATAGCAGAGTGTAAAGTAAATCAAATCAAACCTCCATTTCTGCAGCCCTTAGAGAAAGCCAACATGAAATTTGCACAAATGACAATGATTTACCAACTCTCAATGAGAGAATGCTCTTTAAGCCTGCTTTCTGTATTCCTGATTCTAAACTGAACTTGCCTAATGGTGCTATAGGAAGTTTGGGTTTAGAAACAAAAGACCATACGCAAGAATCAATGATAAGTGTATACAATATACTGAGGATTCTTTATTACCCCTAGTGCCAGTGAAGTCCAATGACAGTGGAGAACCATTAGTTACCCTAGAAATCAGGGGGGTACACTATGAAGGACTACTGGACACTGGTGCAACTTGTTCCATATTACGCGAGCCATAGGATGTCAATTTCAAGGCAGTTTAAGAGTAAGAGGAGCTTCTGGGGTAACACAACAAGTACCGAAGCTAAAAGTTAAAATGCTAAAATTTGGACCTCTAACTCTTGAACACACCTTCCTATTGATGCCATCATGTCCTTCAAACCTCATGGGAAGAGATCTCCTATGCAAATTGGCCGCCACCATCCAATGTCAACCGGAAGGACAAATTTATTTACACATACCCAAGAGATCTCTAAAACACCATCCCATTTTATTTTTAGACCCTTGTAGTGAGGAACCATCATACCAATCAACTGATAACTTCTATGAGGTTCCAGATGATATTCCAGATTATGTGTGGGCTAAAAATTCAAATGAGGTGGGCAGGATATTGTCAGTGGAACCAGTAAAGATAGAGGTAAAAAAAGGCTTACCTCAAAGAATTCCTCAGTTCAGACTTAGCCAAGAGGCGATAGAAGGAGTGAAACCCATCATAGAGAGTTTATTAAAGCAGGGTATATTAAAAAATGGCTTTTCACAATACAATACACCAATCATGCCAGTAAAGAAAGCAAAATTATCTCCTGATGGGAAGACTCAATGGCGTTTAGTACAAGATCTCAGAGCAATAAACGACCATGTGCAAAAGACCTATGCCGTGGTACCAAGTCCATCACAAATCATTGCAGCCATTCCACCTGAAGCTGCTTGGTTTACTGTTCTGGACCTGAGCTCTGCGTACTTCTCTGTTCCCCTGCACAGAGACAGCCAGAAGCTGTTCGTTTCTCATGGGAAGGCAAATCCATCCAATGGACACGTTTGCCCCAAGGATTTTCAGATTCAGCTTCGGTCTTCTGCCAAATCCTGCAGAGAGACCTTGAGTCGATAACATTCCTTAACAGCAAAATGGTACGTTATGTTGATGACATCCTGATAATGTCACCATCTGCTGAAGTCTGTTACACTGATAGCATGCACTTAATCAAAGAGCTAGGCAAGAGGGGCCATAAAATTTCCAAATCAAAACTTCAATTCATGAAGGAAAAAGTAAATTATTTAGGATTCATCCTAGAGAAAGGCTCCAGAAGAATTTCCCAAAAGAGAACACAGGATATACAAAATTTGAGTTTGCCTAAAACCAAAAAGCAACTCAGGGCAATCATAGGAATAACAAGCTTCTGTAGAAACTGGATTCCAGGTTATGCTCTCCTCGCAAGACCTCTGATAGAGCTAACCAGGAAGGAAGTTCCAGAACAATTAAAGCTGAATAAAGATCATATCTATGCATTAGAGAAATTGAAATCACTTACTCTATCAGCTCCAGCCATAGGTATCCCTGACCATGACAAACCATTCCTACTTTATGTACACAAAGATAAAGGGATAGCCTCTAGTGTTCTCACACAAACATTCGGAAATAGACTTAGACCAGTTGCTTTCTACAGCTCAAAATTAGATTCCATGATTTGTGGTATGCCTAGTTGTTTAAAAGCCATAGCTGCTGTAGCCATCATGATTAGAAAGTCTTCGTCTTTGGTATTAGGGAGTAAACTGAAAGTATTTTCCCCACACCACGTGGAATCTACTTTGAGAAACACCAACTTGCAAGCGTTCACCTCACAGACTATCACAATACCAAGCAATTTTGTTGGCTAATGAAAATATAACTTTTCCCTGGTGCAGAAACTTAAATCCTGCGACTCTGATTCCAGATTTACCTCTGGATGGAGAAAGTCTACACATCTGTGAAGATGCACTTAACATCGTGCATAAAACAAGACCCAATTTAGACGATAAGCCCATGAAAGACCCTGATATTACCTTATTCACAGATGGATCGTCATATATAGTAGATAATCAGAGATACACCGGAGCAACTGTAGTGACAGCCTCCGGGACCCTTTGATAGTCATCATTACCATCTACCATGAGTGCTCAAGGAGCAGAATAAGTCAGTTTGATACACGCTCTGAAACTTGCAGAAAATCGCAAAGCAAACATTTTTACTGATTCACGTTATGCTTTTTCAGTCGTGCATCATTCTGCTGAGATCTGGAAAAATCGAAGCTTCATTACATCCAATGGCAAACAAATAGCATATGGCAATTTAATCAATCAGTTTTTGGATGCAATCCAATTACCAGCCCAAGTGTCAGTCATCCATTGCAAAGCTCATACCAAAATACAAGGACCAGTGGAATTAGGGAACAAACGTGCAGACATCACAGCCAAATATGCAGCAAAGTATGGACCACTTACAATTCTGAACTTACCTTTGGTGGAGGAAGATGATCTCAAAAACGCATACTCCCCAAAGGAAGTGAAGGATTAGAAGAAATATCATGGTGCATACCTTGTTAACGGAGTTTGGCTGGGAGCAAATGGAAAACCTATGTTACCTAAATCCCTATATTTCACCTTTTGCAATGCACTACACCAGAAAGGGCATTATGGAAGTCTGGGCATGGCAGATTCTATAAATAGGTATTGGAATGCAAGGGGCATATATGAAGTTGCTATGAGAGTTTCACAGAGGTGCAAAATTTGTATGCATTACAACCAGACAATCACAAAAGTTCAGTCTGGGAGGAAAACCTTTAGCTTACACACCATTTGAATGCTTACAAATTGATTACATCACAATGCCAAGGAGTCATGGTTATAGATATGCTTTAGTAATAGTGGATAGATTAACTAAATGGCCAGAAGCTTTTCCAGCAAAACGTAACACCTCAGCTTTTGTTGTGAAAATCTTACTGAAAATTAATACCTAGATTCTCTATTCTGTTGCATATTGCGTCAGATTCTGGGTCCCATTTCGCAAATAAAATTTTAGCTACAGTTTATGAAACATTACGAATTAAGAGACATCTTCACTCAATATTTAGACCCCAATCTAGCGGACAAATTGAACAAGTGAATAAATCGCTGAAGAATCTTGTAGCAAAATTATGTGCAGAATCTCACATGAAATGGCCTGATGCATTACCATTGGCACTATTCCACCTAAGAAGCCATCCCAACAGCATCACACACATTTCACCATTTGAAATGCTGTATGGACATCCACCATTCCATGGCAAAGTGTGGGAAGCCAATAAGAGAATAGATAAAAATCTGAGACTCCTCTTTTGACCCCTTTTGTGATCCTTGTGATTTCTTGTTGAAAAGTATTGTGACCTTATTGAAAAGCTTTAAGTTCCTATCAATTTAAAGGGTTAAACCTGAATTTAAAGGGTTAACACTGTTAACACAGCAAGGAATGTTGCCACCTGGTATAGCCAAGGCCAAAATCTTAGCGGGGATGATTCGACCATGAGAGGGATATTCCCCAACTTGGCTTCCTGATAAGAAGCCAGTCAAAATTCAGCCTTGGCCTTTGTCTATTCTGAAGTCAATGTTTTGTGTTTTGATGCGACATAATTTGTAACTTTTGCACATCTGCAAAGTTTCGGGGGGGGGGGGTTCTTTTGTGTGAAATGAGTCTTGAAATATATATAATAAACTCCATGCTCCTGGAGCCAGAGCTGGAAGCATGAGGTAAAAGACAACTCCCTTGTTCTGTCCTTATTTCCTTATCAACTAAACTGACCTTATAAGATTATCAGAGATGATAAAGAGATCTCCACAGCAAAGCACCTCAAAGCATTCACAAATTATCACACCTAGGTATGGAATGCAAAATCTATGAATATATCAAATTACTCAAGCAACGATTAAATCAACTCCACAAATTAGGCTTGATACATCAAAGAGTACCCTTTAATTTTAATCTACACAACTTCCAACCCGGAGATTATGTTTACACCAGAAACTTCGCTAGGAAGTCTGTGTTAGAACCCAAGTGGCTTGGACCTTTCCAAATAATTTTAATTTTTCCAAGTGCAATCAAAATTGAAGGAAAGATCCTTGGTTCCATGTCACCCATGTCAAGCCAGAAAAAGACATGTCCCAGCAACAACAAAAAGACCCAGAAACTATACAACACAAAGATCAACTAGTACCAACCAATCAGTCAAACAAGTCCTCAGAAAGTCCACAATCTGTACATGAGACCATAGAGACAGCAGCAATCAGAGCATGAATCAGAACCAGAAGTAGACTAAGAGCCAGTAAACAATCAGATATTACACAAAATTTTATACCCAAATGATTATCCAAATCCCAATCACTTAGAAAAATCATCTGTAAATAATTATGACAATGGAAAAGAATCAACGAAAGAAGAAGACACAACATTTGATTTACAATCAATACCAGATCTAGAAACTGATGATGACGAATGAATGAAAGCACAAAGACTTAATCACAAACTCTTTGTTACCTATAATCATCTTTATTAAGCCACAAAAGGAAAAGGAAAGAAGAAAAATTATTCACATTTGATAGACATTTGAACTTTGTTCCTGACCCAAGTCAGAAGATGACAAGCGCGGGTGCATCAAACAACACAAGTGCAAGATGACAAGTGTGGGTGCATCAAACGACACAAGTGAGGCATTGCTGACTTCGTAGATCTTCACGAGGACAGCACACCTAAGAACTACAAAGACATCTGTGACCAAATATATCAATCGTAAGAAGGACATCCACACTGTGAAGAGGAACATTGAATAAGTGTTGGACACATGTATTTGAAAGAGATTACTTACACCCAACAGAATTCTCACTGCACACAACACTAGATTCCATCCAAGCAGTACATGCACATTGCAAAAGAATTCCAGTGGAGTAAGTATGTAACACATCATTACACGGATAAGTCACTAGACAACACGTGAAACATTTTCCTGACTTCACATCTACATGTGAAACACTAAACTTACACTTAAGAGAGAAGAGTAGGTCTGCCTTAGTTCAGAATTTCTCTTACTTTGGTTCAGACACCTTCTACTCAAATCACCTGACACTTCATGTAAATATATAATTTTGCTTACTAACCCTTAGCAATAAGTTTTACTAACACATTGGGACAGTTTAGTTAGTTTAGTAAGTTAGTACAGGGACAGATTTTCCTAAATTTTCTTTGTAAATATTTTACATAGCATAAGTTTATGGTTTGACCAATAGAATTACAAATAATATAGTTTTACTTATTATTACTAATATTTCTAACATAGGCATAAATGTACTAACCTATTCATACACTAACTTTAGTAAGTGAACTAGAATTTAGGTGCTTAGATTGAAAATTTTTTTTCTTAGTTAATATTTTCTTGTTAGTTCACAAAATTAGACAGATGCATAGATAGAATTCATTACTTTGTTCTAGTTCGCAAATGTTAGCCTTAAGAATGTTTGTGAATGTTTAAATTTAATTTGTTTTCCTTTCTGTTCAAAATTTTTTTGCAAACCTTAAATCCCCATTCCTTTCCTATGCTTTTACCATAACCTGTCTTAGTTTAGTTTAGTGTAGTTTTAGCATAGTTTAGGAGATAGCAACCTTTTTCTTATTTTGCAAACTTAGTTAGGAATAAGAGCTTAGTTAGGACTTAGCTTAGTATAAGAGTAGTAATCCCTTAGACTTTAGTCACTACTAAAATGTTGCTAGATGCAAATTTTAAAAAGAAAAGGGGCATAATGTGGTACAGAGAGGGGGCATAACTGCTTTGGAGAGTTCTTCTGTCAGTTAAGGAGGGTTTTAGAATCTTGGGAAAAACGTAGTTGGTCCTGGGAACTCGTGGAGAGAACCAGGGTCCATCTGAGCTCCTTCTTTGAATTGAAACCTGGCCTATATTTTGCAGCTTTTCTTTTAAAATTGTTAATTTAGCTAATTTCTTTGAATCTCCCTACCCTACCTTATTCCCACCTTCATTTTCCCTACCTGAATGTCTGAGAAGTTTGGAAAGGAGAGTAGATCTGAGAGTTAGTTCAAATCTGTGATAGTTTAATCAAATAGGGCTTACCCTTGTTACAAATTTACCTTATTGAATCACTGTATCCAGCTTTCCTACCCCTTTTGACTACAAACCCTCTCGGGCTGAAGTGGGCTGGTTCCTACTCAGTCTCATGTTCTGCTTCCCTTCCCCCACCTGAAGCTTTCTCTAAGCGGCTGTTAGGGCTACCTTGTATCCTCTACCCTGGCAATCTACCCTAGAAGACAATAAACCCCATTTGTCTTTAATCAAAACCTTTTGGTTACTTCATTAGTTGATTAATAAGAGAGGGAGGAGGAGAGAGAGGAATAACATACTCTCTGGAGTTTGAGGGAAGCTGAAGGTATCCATTTTGGAGGAAGTGTAACTTCAATACTTCCTCTAGTCCCTTCCTGTGAAACTGACTAGAAGCCTCAAGTCAGTTTCAAGCTGATCTTGGCTGGCTCTAACCTTGCTGTGTAAAAGTGTCATTTTACTTGAAGGGCTCATTCTGTTTCCCTTCAGTGTTTTGTCTCTAACCTGGGTCCCAGTTTGTGTTTCCCTGCTGTTATTGCCTGCCTTAGATTAACTCAACCTCTCCCTTGCAACTCTTGGTACCTCAGTGTTTATATTCCATAAACTCAGACATTTCCTTATTTCTCCTACCACCTCAACTACCAACCTTCACTATTGTACCTTCCTCATCCACTATATTGCCTTAGGGATTCACAAACTCCTATCTACAGTGCTTATCCTCTATTCCAACCAGCTACTACATATAGCCTAGTCCCTTGATTACCTCCAGCCTTGGGTCCCTTGCCTTGCCTTACTCCCTATTCCTACCAGCTATTACCCCTAGCTTCAGTCCCATATTACCCCTGCAATATTCCCTTATTACATCCTGAAAAAATCCCCTATTACACCTGAAGCAAAAAGGAAACTAAAAGGCTGGAGTCAAGCGGGAGCTCACCCAAGCCTACATGTGGAAAAAAGATCGAGGCAGGAGTTACAGAACTATATAAACAATAATGTGAAGACACACATAAACGAAAAGGGAAAAGGAATTTGGGGATGGGGGAAAAAATTCTGGGAGATGGAGTCCAAGGATTCAAGTCCAATTACACGAAATAGAACTGGAGTATAATCCTATTGGGGGGAAATGGATCTAAAAAGACCAGAATTAAAGGGAAACTTTGAACTCCAAAACATAATAGTTAAGCGCATAATTGATCATATTAATAAGAAAACTAACAGAAATCATCGTATGATTATCTCAATAGATGTAAATTCTTAATTGTAAGACAAAGTTTTTTCTTTTAACATTTCTTATTGTCTTGTCAAATCTTCTTTCGGGGGCAGCTGGCTGGCTCAATGGATTGAGAGCCAGGCCTAGAGATGGGAGGTCCTAGGTTCAAATATGACCCCAGACTCTTCCTAACTGTGTGACCCTGGGCAAGTCATTTAACCCCCATTGCCTAGCCCTTACCTAGCTAATACACAGTATTGACTCCAAGACAGAAGGTAAGGGTTTAAAAAAAGAAAGAAAAATAAATAAATAAAACCCTATTCCTATTTTTTTAATTTTTTAAACCCTAATATCTTTTATATATATATATATCCTTCTATATTTATTTTATTTGTTACAAGGCTAGGCAATGGGGGTTAAGTGACTTGCCCAGGGTCACACAGCTAGGAAGTGTCTGAGACCAGATTTGAACCTAGGACCTCCTGTCTTTAGGCCTGGCTCTCAATCCACTGAGCCATCCAGCTGCCCCCCACCCTTCCTATTTTTTAAATTAGAATTGATTGTTTTAGAATTGATATTATATCAGGAATTATTATGTAGATATGAAGAAAAGCATGCTAAACAGAGAGAACATTCATGATTTCATTTGTATGCTATTTTCTCTTTGTATAAGTGTTTGTTTCATTTGATTTTATACAATTTGGAATTTAAAAAATAAATGGAAAAAAATTTGATACTAAGTATCAGTTCCAAAGCAGAAGAGTGGTAAAGGCTAGGTAATTGGGATTAAATGATTAGCCTAGGATCACACAGCTAGGAAGTGTCTGAGGATAGATTTGGACTCCAAGGTCATCCACTGGATTCCCCCCTCCATCTCCATTCCCGACATTTCCAGTAGTCCCGACTTCTGTCTTGTCATAGTAATTCCGTGCCTCTGGGAGAGTGAGACTTGACAACTTTGTGCAACTCAGCCTCATTTAAATCCAATTCAAGTGCAAATCAAGACATGACCCTCCCAATGTCCTTGGTCCTTTTGGAAAATTGAAGGATGAACAACAATCAGGCTCTGAAGGTTTTATTTTTACCAGGCGCTTCCTGGGCATACTCTCTGTTAATATATCTATTTATTGTGCAATAAATTGTGTTAGAAAAAAATCAAAATTAATATTATTTAATATTTTAGTAATGTTTTAATATTAAACTATATCACAGAATTCTTGGTTGGTATTTTTAACCTCCCAGAACTCCCTTGAATTAAAGATAATTAAAATGGGGGAGACTCTTTAAATAAAATGAGAAAATTGGTAGCCACAAGCTGTCAGGGAATGAAGGTCCTTTTATTAACCAAATTGAGAGAGAATGTGAGTCTAGTTAGTTTATCTGTTTAGAATATAACTAAGACCTAACTGTAAAAGGAAACACCCTTAGTTTTCCTGGAAGACAGTTCTCCCAGAAGGGCAGATAATGTAATATGCATGGCATTAAGTTCCTACTACTTACTGAGGATACATAGATAAAAAACAAAGTAGTCCCTTCCTCTCAGGAGTTTACATTCTACCCAGGGAAGCAACATACATGCAGATAAATAAATACAAGATATGGATTTGCATGTGGTTTGGGTTGTGTGTGCATCTAGTGCCCATCTCAGGTGTAGCACATAAAAGTGACAGCTGACTTCAAATCTGACTTCAAATCTAGTCTCAGATAATTATTTGCTACGTGACCCTAGGCAAGTCACTTAATCTCTGTTTACCTCAGTTTCTTCAATTATAAAATGGAGATTAATAATATCATCTATCCTTTAAGATTTTTGTGAGAATCAAATGAGATATGTGCAAAAGCAGCACTTAGAATATAGTAGACACTATATAAATTCTTATTCTCTTTCCCCTTCCCTCAAGGTCTTTATTTTCACAGGAACAGAGCTTTAACCAGTGAGTGGATATAATTTTGACCACCAGGTGGCTCTGTACTCAAGACACTAGCCCAATGGTAGTCAATATCTCAAATACACCCTCAGAATATTCTTTTATGTCAGCAGCCCATACAATAAACCCATCGGGCTTTTTAAATGGAATGGGCTAGGAATAAAGTCTGATTCATTAGGGTTCTGAATTCCAGCTCAAAGGTTATTAAATATTGTGAAAAAATTTTAAATAATATATCTCAGTAACTCACCTCCTACCTAATAGAAATTGTTCTACTGAAATCTGTTTTGATTGCATTCATAAAACCAGGGCAAACAACATCCTTTGGTAACTATTTTATTGTATGAAGGGAAAGACAATCAATCAATCAATCAATCAACAAGTATTTGTTAAGCCTTTACTAAGTGCCAGGCACAAAAATCATAGTTCCTGCCCTCAAGCAGTTGTGATAAAAATTGTCTAAGGATCTGTTGATTAGGTACTGCTGCCCATCATACACAATCAGTGAGGCAGAGATGGAAAAAAACATGGTTTATTATGTTCGGAGTGTAGGCAGTCATTGAAAATACGAATTAGTGAGGCCTGACCATCAGTTTTAAGTACTTGTGTTTTGGTTATTGTATAAGAAGGATAGTTGCAATGGAATTTCAGAAAGCTAAGGGAAGCAAGGAATAGATAGCAAAATGGGAAGATCCATATGTCAAATAAGAGATTAACTGGTTAACACTGGACCTGTAATCAATATCTTCAACCTGATTTTTTTAGGTTCTAGCTAACTATGTGACCTATTCATCTTAAAAGTAAATGAAAAAGGGGCAGCTGGGTAGCTCAGTGCATTGAGAGTCAGGCCTAGAGACAAGAGGTCCTAGGTTCAAATCTGACCTCAGACACTTTCCAGCTGTGTGACCCTGGGGCAAGTCACTTGACCCCCATTGCCCAGCCTTACCACTCTTCCACCAAGGAGCCAATACACAGAAGTTAAGGGTTTTAAAAAAAATAAATTTAATTTAAAAAAAAAGTAAATGAAAAAGTGGCTCAGTAGATTGAGAGCCAGGCCCAGAGATGGGAACCAATAGAGTATTGATTCTAAGATGGATTTTTAAAAAAAATGAAAAGTTAAGAAATTTAAAGGGAAAGTTGAGCCAGAAATCCTTTTATCATAGTCCCCTTCTTTGATCATAGATAGCAGAATATGACCATCTCAACCACATTCTTGTACATCCTATTGATTTACTTTTGTAATAATTAAAATTGGGTGGCCAAAATGTAATAATTAAAAATTTGGTTTGACAAAAATAATAATGGTTAAAAAAAATTGTAGTCACTGTTTATAAAAGTTAAAATTAAACTATGAGTAAGTAGACTGTTAGTAGCTCTTAATAATTTAATTCAATATAAATATAGTAAAAGGAGGGAAATGTATGAGGGAAGTAGAAAATATTTCCTAGCCTACCACCCTAGAGCTCATATCTGAAGAAATTCAGCTCCCACCCCCACAAAGTTCCAATCTCCACATGGAAGTCCAATAGCCTCTTCAACAAGGGTCTCACCAGGATAAGCCTCTTCCTTCAGCTCGAGTCACAATGCCAAATCTATGCAGTGCAGAATGCTTCATCAGCCCAACTCACCAATGCTGAATGTATCTTCATAAAGTGACTCACAGAATGAGTCACAGAAAAAGCCTCCTTTTCAGCCAAATTCCTCCTAAATGCATCCTCAGTAGTCCTTGGGCTGACTTTTTATAAGCAGTCTCTCCAGGTCACTTCCTGTCTCTCTTCCACTTCACAGGAACCAGTCACAGCCTCCCAATTTGCCTAGCACTGCCCTGGGGAGGCAGTACTTGTGGCCTTTTAGGGCATGAACTGTCTTTGTTAGTGACTTACTAAGTGTTAAGTAGGGGTACTTTAAGTTCTTGATTGATTAATTTAAAATAGACAAAGGTAATAAGAATTCCCTTTCACACAATGAATATCTTAAAATATGTTTTCTGCAAGCACTAGCAGGTACTTCCAAAGGCAGATGGGGAAGAACTGTACACAACACTAAGGCAAAATCAGTGCAAAAGCAATTATTGATATAATTTAACAAAGAGTTTTCATAATTTCCTTGATCTAGCCTGTTTCTGATAACCAAATCCAAATGCCCTAGCATATCCCTTCATGCTTAATCTCCTCCAGACTCTTCTCTAACTCCCTAATGCAATTTAAGTGCTGGTTAGTTATTAGGATTTGGTCAAGCACATATGGGCAACATACAGTTAATGTCCATATAAAAAACAGATTTCTTATTCTGATGTCTTGGGTTTAGCTGTCTACTTCATGAAGTTGTCTGCATCTAGGAAATAATTTCCCTTGGAAATTCTGTGTCAAAGACAGTTTTGACCACTATTCATAAATTATCCAGTTTTGTCTTTTCAAATACAGAGGCATGTATCCTTGAATCAATATCCAGTCTCTTACATTGGGTGACACCCAATTAGTTGTTAGTCAATAGAATAGGCTTTGTTTCTTTTTTTTTAAACCTTTATTAATATTTATATTTTAGAAAAGTTAACATGGTTACATGATTATGCTCTTACTTTCCCCTTCACCTCACCAGTAGATCATCATATCATCTGCAAAGAGTGATAGCTTAGTCTCCTCATTGCCTATTTTAATACCCTCAATTTCTTTTTCTTCTCTAATTGCTACTGCTAGTGTTTCTAGTACAATGTTAAATAATAGAGGAAATAATGGGCATCCTTGTTTCACTCCTGATCTTTTTGGAAAGGCTTCTAATTTATCCCCATTGCATATGATGCTTGTTGATGGTTTTAGGTATATACTGTTTATTATTTTTAGGAAAGGTCATTCCATTCCTATACTTTCCAGTGTTTTCAATAGGAATGGGTGCTGTATTGTGTCAAAGGCTTTTTCAGCATCAATTGAGATAATCATATGATTTTTGTTTGTTAGATTGTTGATATGGTCAATAATGTGGATGGTTTTCCTAATGTTGAACCATCCTTGCATTCCTGGTATAAATCCCACCTGATCATGGTGGATGATCCTCTTGATCACTTGCTGGAGTCTCTTTGCTAGTATTCTATTTAAGATTTTTGCATCTATGTTCATTGGGGAGATTGGTCTATAGTTTTCTTTCTCTGTTTTTGATCTACCTGGCTTTGGAATCAGTACCATATTTGTGTCATAAAAGGAATTTGGTAGGACTCCTTCTTTGCTTACTATATCAAATAATTTGTGTAGTATTGGGATTAGTTGTTCTTTGAATGTCTGATAGAATTCACTTGTGAATCCATCAGGCCCTGGAGATTTTTTCTTAGGGAGTTCTTTGATGGCTTGTTCAATTTCTTTTTCTGATATGGGATTATTTAGGTATTCTATTTCTTCTGCTGTTAATCTAGGCAATTTATATTTTTGTAAATATTCATCCATATCTCCTAAATTGTTATATTTATTGCCATATAATTGGGCGAAATAGTTTTTAATGATTGCCTTAATTTCCCCTTCATTAGAGGTGAGGTCTCCCTTTTCATCTTTGATACTGTCAATTTGGTTTTCTTCTTTCCTTTTTTTATTAGATTGACCAGTACTTTGTCTATTTTATCTGGTTTTTTTCAAAATACTAGCTTCTAGTCTTATTTATTAATTCAATAGTTCTTTTACTTTTGATTTTATTAATTTCTCCCTTAATTTTTAGTATTTCTAATTTAGTTTTCATCTGGGGATTTTTAATTTGCTCGCTTTCTAATTTTTTAAGTTGCATGCCCAATTGATTAATTTCTGCCCTGCTTAATTTGTTAATGTATGCACTCAAGGATATAAATTTCCCCCTGAGTACTGCCTTGGCTGCATCCCACAGAGTTTGGTAGGATGTCTCATCATTGTCATTCTCTTCAATGAAATTGTTGATTGTTTCTATGATTTCTTCTTTGACTAGCTGGTTTTGGAGAATCATATTATTTAATTTCCAATTAGTTTTTTATTTACCTGTCCAGGTGCCCTTACAAATTATTATTTTCATTGCATTATGATCTGAGAAAGTTACATTTATTATTTCTGCTCTTTTGCATTTGTTTGCAATGTTTCTATGCCCTATTACATGGTCAATCTTTGTGAATGTACCATGTGCAGCTGAAAAGAATCTCCCATTAATATGGTTTTATTATCTATTTCCTTCTTGAGCTCTACCAGTTTCTCCTTTACAAATTTGGATGCTGTGCCATTTGGTGCATACATATTGAGCAATGTTATTTCCTCATTGTCTATACTGCCTTTGATCAGGATATAATGACCTTCCCTGTCTTTTTTAATCATATCTATTTTTACTTTGGCTTTATCAGAAATCATGATCACCACTCCTGCCTTTTTTTCTCATTTGAAGCCCAAAAGATTTTGCTGAAGCCCTTTATTTTAAACTTTTGTATGTCCACCCACCTCATATGTGTTTCTTGTAGACAACATATGTTAGGATTTTGGTTTCTAATCCACTCTGCTATTTGCTTCTGTTTAATGGGTGAATTCATCCCATTCACATTCAGAGTTATAATTATCAGTTGTGTATTCCCCAACATTTTGGTATCCTCCCCTAATTCTATTCATTCTTCTTACACTATTTCCTTTTAAACCAGTGGTTTGCTTTAAGCCAGTAACCCTTGTCCCCTCCCTTGATTTACTTCCCTTTCTCCCCCCTCCCTTATTATTCCCCTATTTTTATTTTTAAGACCTAATGAATTCCCTCCCCCTTCTTCTCCGCTTTCTTTTTTGACCTCCCCACTCCCCTGCTCCCCTTGGTTTATCCCTTCTGACTTTCTCAGTAGGGTTAGATAGAGTTTTATATCCCAATGGATATAGCTATTCTTCCCTCTCAGGGTTGATTACACTGAGAGTAAGGTTTAAATATTACCTCTTAATGCTCTCTTCCTTTCCTTCTTATAATAGTATTCATCCCTTCCCCTTCCTATGCCCTCTTTGTGTGTAATAGAATATCCTATTTTTCTTATTCCTTCAAGGTTCTCTTGGTGTCCTCTACTATTCACTCCCCTCTTTCCCTCCCACCCATATCATCTTAGACCATTTAGTATTCCAACCTCTCCCTAAGAATAATTCTTCTAATTATTATAATAGTGAATGCTATAATGGTGAACAGAGTTCACTACAGAGAATTATACATAACATTTCTCCACAAAGGAGTACCAATAATTAGATCTTATTGAAGCCCTTAAAGAGGCAAATTTAAAAAAATATGAGTTTTCTTACTTTCCCTTCTCTTTCTTATTTACCTTTTTATGTTTCTCTTGATTTTTGTGGTTGGATATCAAACTTTCCATTTAGTCCTGGTCTTTTCTGTGCAAATGCTTGGAAATTTTCTATCTTGTTGAATGCCCAAACTTTCCCCTGGAAGAATATAGTCAGTTTTGATGGGTATGTGATCCTTGGTTGTAAAACCAGTTCTCTTGCCTTTCTGAATATCATATTCCAAGCTTTGCAGTCTTTTAGTGTAGAGGCTGCCAGATCCTGTGTGATCCTGATTGATGCTCCTTGATATCTGAATTGTCTCTTTCTGGCTTCTTGTAAAATTTTTCTTTTACTTGGAAGCTCTTGAATTTGGCTATTATATTCCTGGGCATTGTCTTTTCAGGGTCTAGTGTAGAGGGTGATCTATGGATCCTTTCAATGTCTATATTGCCCTCTTGTTGTAGAACTTCAGGGCAATTTTGCTGAATAATTTCTTTTAGTATGGAGTCCAAATTTCTATTAATTTCTGCTTTTTCAGGAAGACCAATGATTTTCAGATTGTCTCTTCTAGACCTGTTTTCTTGATCTGTCAGTTTCTTAGTGAGATATTTCATGTTTCCTTCTATTTTATCAGTCTTTTGACTTTGTTTTATTTGTTCTTGCTGTCGATAGATCATTGGTTTCTACTTGCCCAATTCTTGTCTTTAGAGACTGGTTTTCTGCTATAAGCTTTTGATTTTCTCTTCAGTTTGATCTGACCTTTTTCCAGCTGTTTGATTTTGGTCTCCAATTTGCTTATTAATTCTTTTGATTTGGGGACATCTTTTTCTAATTGCCCAATTCTAGCCTTTAGAGACTAGTTTTCAGCTGCAATCTTTTGGTTTTCCTTTTCAATCTGGTCATTTCTGGTCTTTGATTTACTTGCCTCACTTTCCAATTGTGAAATTCTGCCTTTTAAACTGTTATTTTCTTGCCAGATCTCTTCCATCTTTCTCATGATCTCAGATTTGAAATCTTCAAGACCTTGTGACCCATTTTAATTGTTTTGGGAAGGTTTGGATATGGTTAATTGTTTGTTCTCCTCTGCGGTTTCCTCTGTTGTCTGGATTTTTTCTGTGTAAAAGTTGTCAAGTGTTAAAGGTTTTTTCTTCTTCATCTTTCTCTTCTGGTTTTCTTGATGATTCTGGCTTGCCATTGTAAGCTGAGTGCCCTTTCAGCTTTATGCTCACGCCCAGGATCTGTCTGTGCTCTTTAGACTCCTGAGATCTCAAGTCTAGTTGTTCTGGGACAAACCTCCTGGTGGTCTCCTTGCTCATTCTTCTGCCTGAAGCTCCTTTAACAGTCTCAGGGAGCTGCTTCCGCAGTCAAGCACCTCTCTGCACTAAGTCCCCACTCAAGGTCCACTCCTGCACTCAGAATCAGCCCCTTCATCTGCGCCTTAGTCTGCCCCCTTAGCCTGCACCTTAGCCCGTGCCTGTGTCAGCCCCTTTGCCTGTGCCTGGGCTCAGGGTCTGTGTTCAGAGTCTGTGAGTTCTTTAGCCTCTTGGGGGGTCTTAAGTCTTGCTGCTTTCAGGAACAAGCCCTGGTGAGCTGCCAATGACTTAATGGGTGCCCCAAACTTGCTCTGACTCGTGCGCTGGCTTTGGCGTTGTAGGTGGTGTGGGGGTGGGGGGAGGGGATTGCTCCGCTCGTGTTTTCGTGAGAGCTGTTTCACCCCTTTATAGCATGGAAATGCCCCGATTCCACGTACCTCCGATGCTGCGCCCTGTTGTGAGGTCCCTTCTTTCCTCTGGATTTGTTTTTATGTCTTCTTGAGGAGTCCTATATGCGTGGGTTAGGAGAGGTCAAGCAGTTGCTTTCTACTCTTCCACCATCTTAACCCTGCCTCTCTATGCTTTGTTTCTAAAGTAGTTCTAGAGAGGTATAGCAGATCAACTCTCTAGGTTCTGAGATACTTATGTGGCGTTGTGGATGTTTCCTAGATAATGTTTAATTCTGATAGCAATAAGACAGCATAATTTAGTAGGGCATTATAAAACATAATCATATTGACCTTCTAATAATTAGTTCATAAGGTGGAAGCCTGTGGAAATCTTGTGAAGTTAATCTTTTAAATATCAGTCCTATGGGAAGAACATCAAATTAGGTTATCTATAACTCATCTGAAAACTTAAATAGTTTCAATATTTATTTTTTCTTTATATTTTTTCTCTTTACTTGAACCCTGTCCATTGCATAGATAATGCTCTCTATAAGCTAGAGGAAGGATCTTTAAAAAACAATCCTTGAGAATCAGTCTTTGTAAAATAAATCCTTCTATCTCTTGATATTATCAGATATGTCAAACAAAAAAAAAACACAAAACATTATTTAAAGTTTCTTGACAACCAATTAAAACAATTCTCTATGTGAAAGCCTCAATCTAACTTGAGACTTTATAAACAATTGCTAAAACATATACAAAGCCTGTGTATTTCGGAAGTTGTATAGCTAGACATCTGTGAATATTCAAGTGGATCTGAAAGAAGTTCAATAGTTCCCTATTACTTCAAAGATAAAATTTTAAATATATCAGTTAGAACCATTATCTTCACATGGCTTTTTCCTTTTTTTTTCCCATTGGTCCAACAACTGAATTTCCAAACCTATTAATAGAATTGCATTTATCACAAGACCTTTAAGTATATTCTTTTATCTCAGTGAAAACATTTAAAAGTCAATACTAGTACTCAAGTGAAAATCTTATTGCTTTTCCCAAAGTGAATTTAACTAATCCATTAAAAATTAAAACTGACCTTATCACATTTCATCTTTGTGAGTAGATACACATATGCATGTTATTTATATATGTATATATATATTGTCCTTATATTATTCAGAAAATACATGATACTGTATAGATATAATCTTGTACATGAATATATAACCAGTAATCCAATGAATAAGGAGATAGCAAATCTAAGAACTGATTTTTTCTAGTTGCCTAGATTAGGAAGTTGGAACAATAGTCATAAATTCAGATGAATATACCCCAAAGAGATAATAAGGAAAAAGACTTGTACAAAAATGTATAGCCGCACTCTTTGTGGTGGCAAAAAATTGGAAAATGAGGGGATGCCCTTCAATTGGGGAATGGCTAAACAAATTATAGTATCTGTTGATGATGGAATCCTATGGTGCTAAAAGGAATAATGAACTGGACAAATTCCAATGAACTGGAATGAACTCCAGGAATCAATGCAGAGTGAAAGGAGAAGAAGCAGGAGAACTTTATACATAGAGACAGATACACTGTGGCATAATCAAATGTAATGGACTTCTTGACTAGCAGCAATGCAATAATCTAGGACAATTCCGAAGGATTTAGGATAAAGAATGCTATTCACATCCAGAGAAAGAACTATGGAAGTAGAAACACAGAAAAAAAAAACTGCTTGATCACATGGGTTGATGGGGACATGATTGGGGATGTAGACTCTAAGTGATCACCCTAATGCAAATATTAATAATATGGAAATAGGTCTTGATCAATTACATGTAAAACAGTGGAGTTACTCATTGGCTATGCTGGGGGTGGGGTGGGGTGGGGTGGGGGGACATGAATCATATAACCATGGAAATATATTCTAAATCAATTAATTAAATAAAAAATTCAATTACAAAATAAAGTCACTGTGACAATAAAAAAATTAAAAAATAAATAAATAAAAGATAAATTCAGGTAACATCAATTCTTTTTTATTTGTATCCTATTATGTAGTTCAGAGACATTTGATGATTCTGACAAAAAGATGTATTACTAAATATTTGTAGTTGTCCTAATATAGTAAGAGAAATTTGCTATGAAAGGAAGTACAACAAGATTGTAACAAGATCAGGGTTTTCCTGTTTAGGCTGTCCTAATATCACAGACAGGCCCTACTCTGAAGCCCATTGGTATGGGGACTTTCTCCTTTTCAATGGAGATGAATGTTCTGCCCTATGTGAAGAGGAGGGTGAAGTTGGTGAGAAGCAAGAGAACTCTAGCTTTTTCCAGTCTCCTTTGTGGCTCTTCAAAGAATTTCCCCTTTGGGATTCTTAAAAGCCACTTTGGGACTCTTCAGGCCATCAAGTTATTTTAGGTATTTCTGGCTTCCAGATTTGAGAGAAAATATAGAAGAGATCATAAGACAAGTACTCCTGACCTTCAAGGATCAATACAATTCATAGGCACCAACCTCAGCAGGCTCCTGACCTTATCAAATGTGAGCCATTAGAGTAAAGTAGGATGAATTCACCATGAGTGCATTATTCATTCAATAGAACTTGAGACAATCCTGAAAAAGAAGGAACAATGTACAATTCCATTCTTAGAGAATCACAGGACCAGTGGAATGGGAGGCACAAAAACCTGGCATAAGAATACCTGCATCAGGTAATTATTATAGTAACAGACACATCTTTTGTTATAATTTTGGATCAGCTGGCCATCTTACATTAGATTTATTGACAAAGAAGCTAAAATCTTTGGATCCATCTTCAGGAAAGCAGTTTGGGGACCAGGGAAAGAGGTCATGTTGGTCCCCAAGGAAGATAACATTGACTTCATCAATTTCCTATGGGTCTATTACAATGGAATACCTAGGATCTCATGCAGAAGTGATGATAAAAATTGAGAAAGTGGACTGCAATATTATCCTGGACAGTGCATCTCAAGTTACCATCATTTTTCAATCTTTTTTTTTTTTAAACCCTTAATTTCGGTGTATTGTCTCATAGGTGGAAGAGTGGTAAGGGTGGGCAATGGGGGTCAAGTGACTTGCCCAGGGTCACACAGCTGGGAAGTGGCTGAGGCTGGGTTTGAACCTAGGACCTCCTGTCTCTAGGCCTGACTCTCACTCTACTGAGCTACCCAGCTGCCCCTTCCAATCTTTTTATAACAGGCATTTGGGCAAAATATCTTTAAGGTCTATAACAGAGCTTGGACTTAATAGTTTAAGTGGTAAAGACTATCCATACCTGGAATACATTCAGACAAGTTTGAAATTTTCCCAAGGACATTGTTGGTTGTTGATGTCAGCAGAAAGGTAGATGGTCTGGTTCTGATATGTCCAGACCTTCCAATGCTTACTGAGAAGTCAGCTCTGATTGGAATTAATTTTAGTCTTTTCCAAATTCTAGCTTGATACCGCATGTAACAAGCTATGACCCAATAGCTATACACTTTGATCATCCATGCAGACTATGCAAAGACTTACAAGAGGGGAGAGTATCCATTAAATGCTGTAGGAGCCTCAACTGTTCTCTCTTTATGATATGTTCTGAGGTATTTGACTTTGTGGATTCCCCAATAGCACAAAAGTAAAAGGATAGGTTGAAGCTGGATGTTACATAATTTGACTTAATTTTGGTTATGCTTTGGAGGGAATCATTTCATAGAGACCCTGGTTTTTTTTTTTTTGTTTTTTTTTTTTTTTGTTTGTTTGTTTTTTGGTATAGATAGCTAAAATATTCTGAAATATCTCTTTAGGGTATAAACCCAGCAGTAGTATTCCTGGATCAAAGGGCAGGCAATTGTTTAAAGTCCTTTGGATATGTGAAAGGGAATTCTTTATTCTCTTTGTCTGTTTTGAGTTAATCAAGAAACCCCTAATTAACACTTTGTAGCCATCTAGTAAGAGAACTCACAAGTCACTTACTTAGAGAGCTCCACCCTTTTAACTCAATCAGTCAGAAACTTGTGAATCCCTTGATAAGAGTTTACACTCTCAGAGTATGAGAGGTGGATCCCACAGACACTGCCCCCCTCCCCGCCCTGGGCAGCGCTAGGCAATTTGGAAACTGTGCTTGGCCCTTGTGAAGAGGGGAAAGTGATATGGAAAAAGGACTATAAAAAGTACTGAACTTTCTGTCCTAGGTCTTCTACTTTGGACTTCTTTGGAGGACTGCTCCTTGGGACTTCTCCTTTGGACTTCTTCTTTGGAGGAATGCTTCTTGGGACTTCTCCTCAGGACTTCTGTCTTGGAGAGATTCCTGCCTTGGTGGCTCTGGGAGGAGATCCTCTCTTCTCATTGGAGCTTCCCTGGGACACTCCCTTCAGCATGAGTTCTGTGGAGAGACTCTTTTCCTTGGATCCTGCATCGGCTTGCTGGTGACTTGGACTTCCATGTGAAGATTGGAACTTTGTCAGGGAGCAAGCTGAATTTCATTGGATAAGCATTTAGGGTAGGCTAGGCAACTCCTTACCTCTTTCCCTCCTAGATTTCATACTTCAACTCTTTCTCTTCCTCATTATAAATAAAAACTGATAACAGTTTTTTCTGGCTTAGGGATAATATTTTGAATTTGGCAACCACGACATTGAATTTATAACTCTCTTATTTAGTCAAAACCCCAACTTAACCCTTACAGATATAATTCCAAATTGCCCTCCAGAATGGTAGGATTAATTCACAACTCAGTGTATCAGTGTCCCAATTTTGCCACATCCCCTCCAACATTTGTCACTTTCCTTTGCTGCCATATTGGCCAATCTGCTAGGTGTAAGGTGGTACCTCAGAGTTGTTTTTATTTGCATTTCTCTAATCAGGAGTGATTTAGAACACTTTTTTGTGTGATTATTGATAGTTTTGATTTCTTCATCTGAGAACTGCCTATTCATATCCCTTGACCATTTGTTGATTTGGGAAGGGCTTGATTTTTTGTAAATTTCACTTAGTTGCTCATATATTTGGGAAATTAAACCTTTGTCAGAGAGTTTTGTTATAAAGATTTTTTTCCTAGTTTGTTGCTTTCCTTCTAATTTTGGCTACATTGGTTTTGTTTGTATAAAACTTTTTTAATTTGATATAATCAAAATCATTCATTTTACATTTTGTAATGTTCTCTGTCTTTTGCTTAGTCTTAAATTCCTTCCCTCAAATCTGACAGGCATACCATTCTATGTTCACCCAATTTATTAATGATTTTGTTCCCTATATTTAAGTCATTTACCCATTTTGAATTTATCTTGGTACAGGGGAGATTTTTTAAAAATGGAAAAGGACCCATTTGTGCAAAAATATTTATTGTAGCTCTTTTTGTTGTAGCAAAGATTTAGAAATTGAGGGATTATCCATCAGCTGGATAATGGATGACAAACTGTGATATGTAATAGTTATGGAAAACTATTATGTTATAAGAAATGACCAGCAGGATGATTTCAGAAAAATCTGGACTTACATGAACTGATGCAAAGTGAAGTGAGCAGAGCCAGAAGAACATTGTACACAATGTCAGCAATATTTCTTGATGAACAACTAAGAATGATCTAGTTGTTCTCAGCAATGTAGTGATCCAAGACAATCCCAGACTCATGAAAGATGCTGTCTGACCTCCAAGAAAAAACTAATGAGTCTGAATGCAGACTAAAACACATTATATTTCATTTCTTTTTTTTATTATTTTAGATTTCTTCCACAAATGACTCATACAGAAATTTTTATATATGATTATACATGTAAAATCTGTATCAGATTGCTTACTATCTCAGGAAGGAGGGAAGAAAGGGAGGTAGTAAAGGAAGGAGGGTAAGAAGGAGAGAATTTGGAACTCAAAATTTTTTAAAAATAATGTTTAAAGGGGGCAGCTGGGTAGCTCAGTGGAGTGAGAGTCAGGCCTAGAGACAGGAGGTCCTAGGTTCAAACCCAGCCTCAGCCACTTCCCAGCTGTGTGACCCTGGGCAGGTCACTTGACCCCCATTGCCCACCCTTACCACTCTTCCACCTATGAGACAATACACCGAAGTACAAGGTTAATTAAAAAAAATAATGTTTAAAAATTGTTTTTACACATAATAAGGGGAAAAATAAAATATTTAGAAAAAAAATTTGAGCGGTTAATCAGTGAAATACGCTAGGTTTTTGAGGTATTCAGGGATGAATGGAACCTCTGGTGAAGGCTTGCCAAGCCTTTTCCAAGGGCTGTTCATCCACCTCTGATATCTGTCTACCTTTCACCCAACTCTCACCTGTTTATGGTAGTGTGCACAGTGGCCAAATCCCAGGAAAACAGTATTTGCAGATGGGCTAAACCAGACTGAGGATAACTGACAGGCCTCAAACCCTTCAGGGAGTTAGGGAGGATGTCTACCCCAAGCAGGTGAAGATTTTTCTCAGTGGAACAGGTGGATAAGAACAATTGTTCCAATAGTCACAAAGATGGCTGAAGCAGATGATGTGGAATGCTTAAAGATTAGTCAAACATCAAAGACTCCAAGGTTATACTACATCACAGACCATAGCCAGTCACCTTGACTTCTATCCTGCTAATGGATTTTTTTTTAACCCTTACCTTCCATTTAGAATCAATACTCTGTATTGGTTCTAAGGCAGAAGAGCAGTAAGGGCTAAGCAAAGAGGGTTAGGTGCCCAGGGTCACATAGCTAGGAAGTGTCTGAGTTTAAATTTGAACCCAAGACCTCATGTCACTAGGTCTGGCTTTCAATCCACTGAGCCACCTAGCTGCCCCCTCTGCTATTGAACTTTAATGACTTTAGGAGAGTCTGACAACTTTGTACAACTCTGCCTCACTTAAATCCAATTCACAAGCAAGTAAAGATATCACCTTCCTGATGTCTTTGGTTCTCTTTGAAAACAAAGGGTGAACAAGGAGACTACTTACATTATATCTAAAAATAAATGAGCACAGTAACCTAGTATTTGATAAACCCAAAGGTCCAACTATTCAACAAAAACTGCTGGGAAAAATGGAAAGAAGTCTGGCAAAAAACAAACATAGACCAATATCTCACATCAAGGTAAGCTCGAAATGGCTTATCTTGACTTAGATATAAAAGATCATAAGCAAATTAAGGGAGAATAGAAGATTAGAGGAAGAGATCATAACCAAATGAGTTGGAGAGGTTCATGGGAGGTAAATAAATAATTTGGACTACATTAAATTTAAAGGCTTTTTTTGTACCAACAAAATCAATGTGGTTAAAACGAGAAGGAAAAGAGGAAACTAGGAAAATATTTTCTATATTTCTCTGATAATGATCTTATTTCTCAAATACATAGAGAACTGGGCCAAATTTATAAAATTAAGAGTCATTTCCCACTTCATAAATGGTCAAAGGATATGAATAGGCAGTTTTCAGGAGAATCAAAGCTATCAATAGTCATATAAAAATTCTTTGAATCACTAATTGTTAGAGAAATGCAGATTAAAACAGAACTACTCTGAGGTTCCACTTCAAATCTAATATGTTGATTAAAATGACAGAAAAAGAAAATTATAAATGCAAGAAGGGATGTGGGAAAAATAGGTACACCAATGCACTGTTGGCAGTTTCTAATTGTCCAACCTTTCTGAGGAACAATTTGGAACTATGACTAAAGGGCTAAAAACCTGTTATATTCTTTGGCCCATGTAATGCAGGGTTTCTTGCACTGCAACATTACCCTAGGCAATCCTGGCAGTTATCGGAATGGAATTCTGGGGTGGCAGGTGCCAGATGCCAGGTGCTAACTGGCAGTTGGGCTGTGACTATATAAGGCCCTACAAACCCAATCTTGGGATTCTGTTTTCCCTTGACCTCACCCAGACAACTTTCCCCTTGGGGTCCCTGATTGGGAAGGGTGGAAGGGAGGAGGATCGTGGGCAGGAACTTAGATAGTGTATCCTAGTCCTAGTGGTTAGGGCCATCTCTAGAGCAACTCAACAACATCATTGGTGTACCTAGCTGATCATATAACACCAAGCCAGACTCTAATTATCTCTGACTTGGGGCTGGTTGTCCTCAGCCTGTCAAGACCCTTTGGGTCCTGGCCAGCACCTGACAGTTGCCCCTAGCAACAGCTTAGCAAACCTAAGCCCTCTTACCTTAGTTTTCCCCTTCCAGTTCAAATAAATCCCTTAGCCTTAATCGGTGAATTCCTGTGATTATTCTAATACAATCGAGGCTAAGGAGACTAAGGGGAGGACAGAATTTTGAGAAGTAGGGGTTACTGTGAAGGGAAAGCTAAGCCTCCATTGTTGCCAGGAAGTTGAGCCAGGGTTTCCTGCTGGGCTCTGCTCTCACCCAATAGGGATTCAGTTACCTCAGCAGAGAAGGCCATCGACACAACATCTTAAAGGAGCCTGCAGCTAGCAGTGAAGATTCACTGGGCAGCTCACCTGAGGCTGCTCCCCTCTGATTTCATCAACTCCAATCTCCAGCTAGTTTAATTACTGCCTCCTAGGTCCCTGGTAGCCCCCTCATTACCATCTCCTCAGTATCCCCTTATAATACCCAGCAATAAAGTCTATACAGAAAAAGGAAATGGACTCAGAGGTACAAAAAATATTTATAGCATCTTTTTTGGGATGGCAAAGAATTAGAAACTGAAGGGATGCTGTTACTTAGAGAATGGCTAAACAAGTTGTGGTATATGTTTGTGATGGAATTTTACCATGTGGTTAAATAGCTCAGTTGGAGTTCTATCATCTCCACTAGCTGTATCATTAGCAATGCTTCCTAAGGCCCATGGGACTTCATTCTCCAGGATGTCTAGCTCTAGATCAGTAACCATACTATCTTGGTTATTGGTGAGGTTAAGATCTTTCTTATATAGTTCTTAGGTGTATTCTTGCCACCTCTTCTTAATCTCTTCTACTTTTGTTAAATCTCTACCATTTTTGTCTTTTATCATGACCATTTTGGCATCCTTGTTTCTGATTTTCTGGAGATCTCTTCCCTTCCCGTGCTATTGTTCTATTTCTTTGCTTTGCTCATTTAAGAAAATCTTATCTTTTCTTGCTATTCTCTGGAATTTTGCATTAATTTAGGTATATCTTTCTCTTTCTCCTTTTTCTTTCACTTTCTTCTTTTCTCAGTTATTTATAAAGCCTCATCAGACAGCCATTTTGCTTTCTTGGCTCCTGTATGTTGTACCTATATGTGGGCCAAGAAGCAACAACTAGAACTAAGTAATTGATTGGTTTAAGACTGAGAAAGGAGTAAGACAAAACTGTATACTGTCACTTTAGTTATTTAACTTATATGCAGAGTGCATTATGTGAAATGCCAAGCTGGGTGAATCAAAAGCTGGAATAAAGGGGGTCAGGAGAAATATATCAACAATCTCAGATATGCAAATGATTCCACTCTAATGGCAGAAAATGAAGAATTAAGAAGCCTCTTGATAAGGGTAAAAGAGAAGAGTGCAAAAGCTGGCTTGAAGCTTAAAAAAAAATAAGATCTTGACAATTTATTCCATCACTTCCTGGCAAACAGGGAGAAGAAATAGAATCAGTGTCAGATTTTATATTCTTGGCCTCAAAGATCACTACAGATGGTGATTGCAGTCATGAAATTAAAAGGTATTTGCTCCTTGGAAGGAAATTTATAGCAAATCTGGACAACATAACGAAAATCTAGCCTCAGACACTTATTAACTATGTTATCCTGAGCAAGTCAACTCTTTTTGCCTCAGTTCCTCATCTGGAAAATAAAATGGCAAACCATTCTGCTATCTTTGCCAAGAACATTGCAAATGGAGTCACAAAAAGTCAGACTACTGAAATACTAAAAAGCAAAGGTACAACCTTGCTGACAGAGGTCTATGTAATCAAAGCTGTGGTTTTTCAATGAACAATGTATAGGTGTGAGATTTGGACTATAAGGAAAGTTAAGTGCTGCAGAATCAGTGCTTTTGAATTGTGGTGCAGAAGACTTTTGAGAGTCTTTTGGACAGCAAGAACATCAAATTAGTTTGTACTTAAAGAAATTAATTTAGACTAGTGATGGGCAAACTACAGCTTGAGGGCCAGATACAGGCCCCTGAAATGTTCTATCCTGCCACTTGACATTATTCCTAATCTGATGAATACAATGAGTAGAATACAATACAAGGAAACCTCAAAAGAGTTGTCAGAAACAGACTGACAGATAAGCATTTCCTTTCCTTTGGCCCCCTCTTTAAAAAGTTTGCCCATCACTGACTTAGACCATTCACTGGAAAATCAAATGTTGAAGCTGAAGCTTAAATACTTTGGCCACATAATGAGAAGATGGCACTCAATGGAAAAGGCCCTGATGTTGGGAAAGATTGAAGGCAAAAGGAGAAGAGGCCATCAGAGGATGAGGGATAGATAATGTCATGGAAACAATGAACATGAACTTGAACAGACTTTGAAAGATAGTGGAGGATGGAAGGGCCTGGTATGCTATGGTCCATGGGGTCATGAAGAATCAGACAAGACAGAAAGACTAAACAACTTCCTGACTTAAGCCCCATTACTCTGTCCACTGTGCCACCTAGCTGTTCAATCGTATCCCAAGGTTATCATCAGAATTCATTTCCTTCACTTCTTCTTTGCAAATTAGCACAAGTTATTATGAACCTGAATTGGAGAAGTGGGGGAGGAGGCAGATCTCAGAAGTTATAAAGATAAGGTTCCTGAGGCAGGAAGCCATTGGTTAATCCCATCAGAATGTCCAGGTTGGGGCTAGAAATCTCTTAAATAGAGGAGGCCTTCTTCCTTTGCAAATAGTTACAAAGCTTTTATTTTTCCTTGATTAAAATGGAAACTTCTGTGAGTTTGGTAAAAACATCTTCTTCCCAGAAAAAGTAACCTTAGAGGTTAAAAAACAAAACAAAATGGTTACAAAGTTGAATAATTAGAAACTGTCCTCATTCTGTATTTTCTATCCTGGCTATCCAGATGGAACTAACTAGAGGCTTCCAGTCCCAGGTGCCAGATATCTCTCCCACCCACCCCCAGCCCCAACTCCTTACCTTTTGTCTTAGTATCAATATTCAAAGATAGAAGAGAGGGTAGGCCATCAGGGTTAAGTAATTTACCCTGGGTCAATGAGGAAGTGTCTGGGGTCACACTGGAATTCAGGTCCTCCCAACTGCAGGCCTAGCTCTCTATCTACTATCCTACCTAGCTGCCCCCCAAAACATATCTTTACAATTTTTGAAACCCCTAGATTTTTCCAATTTGGGTTTTTAAGAGCTTAAATATGTAAAAGTGATTCTAGTTTCTTTTAGATGCTTTTAATTCTAATTTACCTAGGAAAGGAAGTTCTGTTAAACTATTCTGAAGAAACACAGTGGGAGCAGCTAGGTAGCATAGTATGGATTCTAAGATAGAAGGTAGAGGTTTAAAAAAAGAAGAAAGAAAGAAAGAAAGAAAGAAAGAAAGAAAGAAAGAAAGAAAGAAAGAAAGAAAGAAAGAAAGAAAGAAAGAAAGAGGCGGGACAAAATCTCCTAAAATTAAATTTTGCTTATTTTCAAATTATTTCCTTCCTGATTTAAACAATCTGCTATCTTTCTAAGGAGGAGAGAAGAATTAATAATAGGTGGTTTATAAGCATCAAATAAGGCTTTAAAGCTGTAAAACCAATTTTTCCTCTCTTTTTTTCTTCTGGAGATAAATCTAGGAAAATTTCTCTTAAAATCTCTTTGGACTCAGTAGACACCTGCTTCAGTTTTGTTTAAGAACTGAGCATTTTCTGTCATTCTCCAGAGAAGAAAAAGGATGATGGAGGAGTGTGCTGTTTGTGTGGAAAAATCTTAGGGAAGGAGTGTACAGTTTGTATGGAAAAGTTCTAGGGGGTTGCAATCCCCAAAACCTCCTAGAATATTCCAGTATATAAAATATTTAAACCATATTTTTTATCACAATTTGGAGAAAGCATGGTAAACAGATTTCCTTTCAGTTCACAAATTTACTTTCTAGTTAGCTTGCAATCTATAATTTCTGCAAAGGGGAAGCTCTTTCGTCTCTTATCGTTATGGGGTACAATGGTGAATCCCTGGGTTCTGGAAGGATACCTTTTGCAAGAATGCAAGACTCCAAACTTAGCTTAAAAGTAAAAAGAGAAATTTATTAATTTGGAAAGTAATGTTGAGAATGGCCAGGAGAATAGCAAGGTGGGATAGCAAGATGGAACAGCTAGAAGGGGAGGGGTTTCCTGGGGGGGGGGGGGGGGAGACAGCATGGATAGAAAAGCTGTCTCCCCCAATTATGGTGTGAGTGGAACAACCCTAGGGATTGCTCCCTGAATGCTTCAGTTCAGGGGGTTTTATACTCTTTACAACAGTGAGTACATGACTCTAGTGTGGTAACCACTCAGGCATTTGGTGGGGGTTTGGTCTGCCTGAAGACATAAGGGGTGGCCCTCATAGTTCAGAGGACAGATGGATGTTTGAGATACAACTTGATGATATCAAGGAGGTATATCTCTCTGTCCATCTAAAGGACAATCCAAGGAGAATAATCCTCTCAGGATCTCATAGGAGTTATCAGATGTTTTGGGTTAGGAGTCACAAGGATAGAAGGGAGCAAAAGAATTTCCCTGCTTATAGTTTGCCTGAAACACTTCTATAGTTTTGGGGGTACAATTCCCATGACATTATCATAGTCTCTCTTTTCATTCCCAAACTGGCCAAAATCAGGAACACAAAGATGAGATTATGTCTTTTTGAAAGCTTTGAAACTTTCAAGCAGAAAAAAGTTCGTATTCCCTTTCTGCCAGTTCTTAAAATTTAACTCCCACCAAAAGTCTGGTCAGTGGAATTCCTTGTTAATTGTGAAGCTGAGTTTAGCTTCACAATTACAGTAATTATAGACATATAGGATAATTGATTTGGATATGAAGCTTTATCAATTAATTTTACTCGATTAATAATTGAGCAGGGGGCCAGCTGGTTGGCTCAGTGGATTGAGAGCCAGATCTAGAGATGGGAGGTCCTAGGTTCATATCTGGCTTCAGACACTTCCCAATTATGTGACCCTGGGCAAGTCACTTGACCACCATTGCCTAGCCCTTATCACTTTTTTGTCATAGAGCCAATACACAGTATTGTATTGGCAGACAGAAGGTAAGGGTTTATAAAAATATATATTAATAATAATAATAATGATAATAATAGAGCAGTATTTTAATTTCAAAAAATCCTGCCTGGGGTCATGTATGCTTAGTTTCAGAAATTAACCAGGTCTAGATATTTTCATAAAGATCTCAAAATCAAGTTTTCAACAGATTGATTTCTTTGAAAGGAATTTTCTTTCAAATATCATTAGATGATCCAAAAGAATGTGCTTTAGAAGGGAAGTAGATTTGACCAGAAATCATGTAATTTCTGAAACTAGAGTCAAATTGCCACAAATCAGAATGAACAGAACCTGATTGATCCCATAAAGATCACTGACCACTTGAGATTTACCTCAGACTCTAGACCAGGGGTCGGCGACGTATGGCTCTCGAGCCATATCTGGCTCTTTTGAGGGCCAGATGTGGCTCTTTCTGCAGGAGCCATAAAGTCAAATTTTTTTTCAGGCGCTGTTACAGGAGCGTGCACTGTGAGCACTGTACGGCTCTCATGAAATTACATTTTAAAAAATGTGGCATTTATGGCTCTCACGGCCAAAAAGGTTGCCGACCCCTGCTCTAGACCATGATTACCCAGGAATTTAGATAGAGAGGGTAGCCAAAACAGTACAGTAATTATGAATGAGAAACAGATAATCAGACAGAGAAGTCTCTTGCTCATTTGCCTTTGGGAAATAAGGTGAAAGGGCACCAAGTTCAAATGAATCCTAGCCTTAGCCTAGGTATTCACCAAGAAAAAGGAGGAGAGAAGCCTTCCCATTAAGATCTTAAAGTTTCTCAACCTAACCCTTGCCTTTGACTTCTGAATAGCAGCACCATGCTCTTCAAAAAACTGGGACAGTTGCCAAACTAGTCACTCCAGAATTCAGCAGTTTATGGCTAATAGGTGCAAGTGATAGATAAACAAATGATACAGACAAGTACATAAAACACTAATATATCAACTTTACCAGCAGACAATTTTCCCTGCCCAGAATTCAAAGTATATTTTAGATTGTGAGCACTGGGAAACTTCTGGACTGGAAAATTTAAATATTTATTTATTTATTTGTTTGTTTACTGTGTACCTTCTATCTATTGATTTCAAGGCAGAAGCATGGTAAGGGCTAGGCAATTAGGGCTAAGTGACTTGCCCAGCATCACACATCTAGGAAGCATCTGGAAAACTCAACCTTGATCCAACCTAATGGTCCCATCTGGGGTCACCAAAATTGTGGGAAAGATTGACCAAAGATATGTTGACTAGGTACTGCTGCAGTTCTAAACTACATTGTATAAGTTTTAATTACATAAGCAGTTTGGTTACAATGGAATTTCAAAGAATAAGTAAGTGAAGATAATGATTTACATATCAAAGAATAGATGGCAGAAGGAGAGGATCTATTATCACAACAAGATACTGTCAGGTTAACACCTGACCTCAAACTGAATTCTTATTTTACACTCTAGCAAATTCTATGACCTGTTCATCTGAAGTAAATGACTTGTGTGAATGGTGCCTAATCCCTGAGAGAAGGTACTAGGGGGAAGCAGAAAAGGAAGAAGAGGGAGAAAGGTCTCTTCTAGAAAATAGGATTTGAACTGAGTCTTGAAGGGAGCCAGGGAGGTAGAGGTGAGTACAGAGAAAATTTCAGATATGGGTGACAATCAGTGAAAATGTCTGGAATCAGGAGGTAGAGTGTTGTGTTCTAAGAACAGCAAGAAGATCAGTATCACCAAATTTTTGAGTATGTAGAAAGGAGTAAAATATAAGAAGCCTAGAAATACAGGAAAAGGCCAGGTTATAAAGGGCTTTAAAGCCAAAGTGCATTAAAAAAAATTTTATTCCTGGAGGTAATAGAAGGTACTGGAGCTTATTGAATGGGGGTGGGGGAGTGAGGATGATGGTGACATGGTTAGATCTGAACTTTAGGAAGATTACTTTGGCCAACTTTGGAGGATGGACTGGAGTTGGCTGAGACATGAGACAGGGAGACCAAGCTAAGACAATCACTTAATAATGAGGTACACCAGGCTGGTGGCTGGGTGAGTGGACAAAAAGGGAAAATATAAGAGAGACTGTGAAGATATAAATTACACATCTTGGCAATATGTTGGATATGTGCAGTGCAAAAAAAAAAGGAAACATAAATGACTCCAAGGTTGCAAGCCTGGGTGATTGGGATGGTGGTGCTACACTCAATAAAAACAAGGAAATTGGGAAGAGAGGGCTTAGGATGGAGAAAAGAACATGAGCTCAGTTTTAGACACATGGAATATTTGAGATATCTATGGGATATCTAGTTTAAGATGTCTAAGAGGCAGCAGGTAGCATGAAACTGAACCTCAGGAAAGAGGTTAGAGATGGATATATAATTTGGGGAATCGTCTTGTGAGAAATTATTGATTTATTGATCTATTCCCTTGTTTATTTCCAATCCATTATTTTCCAATTTAGTGTGATTCCATAGGGGAAGTGATTTTTATATTTATAATGTAAGGTTGGAATTTAGACTTATAGCAAGTTAGTGGGATTTATAGCAGTTAGTAAATGTAAGGTTGGAATGCAGATTTATGGCAGTTAGACCCCTCTGGGCCCCTTCCTGGAATGAGCTGCAGCCCCCCACCAGAACCAGAGATACCTTGTTATCTAACTCAACAGCTTAAGTAAACATTCCGGAGGGTCTATATAACTGCTGCAATCCTCCCCCCAAGCCCCACTCCTACTTCGGAGCTGCCCTACTGCGTGCTAGTAATAAAGTGTCTTCTGTGAACCATTCTTGAGGTCTACAATTCCGAACCCTAACAATACATCCATATCTATTAATGGTTCATAGGTTAATTAATGAATATTAATTATGTTTAGGATGATGGAATCAGATTAATGACTCTTTCTTATATTAGATTTATAAAGCACATTTGCTTTTGTTTGATCATGCTGACTAAGTGACCTCTACCCTGTTAAGGGAGAAACCAGGGAAAGATGCCTTAAACAGTAAATATGGGTCCAGGTGGGTGTGTGTGAGACAGGAATGACAGGAAGGGGCCCAACAAGTAGGGAGACTGGGTTATAAAGGCTGTTTGGATGTCTGTAACAGAAATGGCTGTTGGCCTTCAACTGCCACCTAGCATCAATAAGATAGAGCCTATAGAAGCTGATAAATAAAGGCAAGAGTTTAATAACACATTTTAAACAGGGACAATAGGGTTTTTCTACACTAACAGACTAAGGGCAAACCACAGGGTCAAGGGAAAGGGACTTAACTACACTCTTCTAAGATCTAAGCATGACAGGGCCCAAAGAAAGCAGTACTGGAGTCACAAGGGGAAAGTTCCTCCCAACCTGGTTCCAGCCAGGTTTGGTCAGCTTAGCTAAGGACCTGAGGATGGCTTTACTTGGGATCTCACGGCTAATCTAGGGATGGTTTCAGGATGCCAGGAGTCAACTCCACCAGAACAGATGATCCAAGGTATCCAGGTAGGGAGGGAAAGTTTGCAATGCTGTCCACCAGATCACAAAACACTCCCTACTCGGTGCTGCTCTGCAGGTCTGATGTCCTCTGCTGTAAGCCTTCACCACTCTCCAGGATCCCAGGGAATCTGGATACAACTCCCCTAGCTCTGAGATCTCCCAGGGTCAGCCACAGTTTTTTTTCCAACCCCCACAGAGTCTCTCTCAGGCACAAGCCACTACCTGCTTCCCCATTCCATGTGGAATTCTCCAGCCCTTCCTGCTAGGTCCACATTAACTATATATAAACTAATACCTAAATAATCCTCACAACAACCCTGAGAAGAAGGCTGGAGTCAATCTCCATGCTCAATCTTACCATCCGGATTAAGCATGTTTTAATGCTGTGGAAAGTCCTTCATTTATTTTAGAAGTCCCTGCACTCTTGTTATTCCCCAAAGTGGACCAACTTGGAAGGCATCCTGCCTTTCAGCTCCTAGTCCCATGCCTGGTCTAACCTGTAATCACTGATGTGGACATCTGCCTCCTAGTTTTCTTTGGTAGACCTTCCTGAAGAATCAGGGCATAAATTTGTTGACCAATGAAATTTTGGATCTTTACTCTGCCTCTTCTGAATCATCTGGGTGACAAGTATTTTAACAATCTCTGCCCTGGAAGGAGGGACATATCAGATCATAAGGAAGACCTGAGGTACTATTTATTGAGGGGGACCAGGTCCCTTGAATAAATAGTTCTTGGCTCAGGACTCTGTTTCAGTTGTTTTTCTTACAGTTTGGACACATTTTTGCAGTACACTCTGCATAGACATTATAATTCAGACCAAGGAAGTCAATAAGATCACCAAGGAATTCAGAAGAAGAGAGAGCTAAGGACAGGCCCACAATTAGTTGATAGGTTTTGAATGAAGAATCATCAAAGTGGGCTGAGAAAGAGCAGTCAGAAAATTAGGAGAACTAGAAAAGTGTAGTTTCACAAAAACCTGGAGAAGAGGGATTTTTCCAAGAAGAGAGGATGATTGACAATATCAAAGACTGCAGAGGTCAAAAAGTATGAATATTGAGGAAAAGCCATTAGATTTCTTTTCTTCCTTTCTTCCTTCCTCTTTCTTTGTTACTTTGCTTCTTTTTCTCTCTCTTACCTTCTATCTTAGCATCGATTCTAAGGCAGAAAAGCAAAGAGGCTAGGCAGTTGGGGTTAAGTGACTTGTCCAGGGTTGTATAGCTAGGAAGTGTCTGAGGCCAGATTGGAACCCAGGTCCTTCTAATTCCAGGCCTGGCACTCTATCCACTGGGTTACCTAGCTTAACCTACCCTAGATTAATAGGTCACAGACATAACAAGCATTTATCAAGCACTTTTTCAGTATTTATTAAATGCCAAGCATTGTCAACCTATGGGGATAGATAAATACAAGCAAAAAGGAAGACAGTCCCTGACCTCCAAGAGCTTACATTCCAATGTAGGAAGATTACACACAAAAAGTAGCTAAAAAGGAAGGAGATGGGGAGATGGGAACATAACAAAAAAATCAGAAGTAGAGCTAGAAAAGAATGAAGGTTGGTCAGCCTGAGCTTCTCCCCCAAATGGAGAAAAGCATGGCTGAGAGATATTCATGAGGGAGACAGCAGCAGGTTCAGATATGATGGCAAAGTCCACCTCAGATTTTCAATCCACAATCAGAGAAATAAAGGTAAAGTCCTTAAGTTGACATAGTTAGGATTTGAGGGGTATAACCCATCAGAGATCCACAAACAGTTACCCCCTACAAAGAACCTCTCCAAAAGACCATTTATCCCCTTACAGTGAAATCTTCACAATGGAACCCAAATGAATACCCCTTATAACAGGTTTTCTCCATAAAAAGAATCTGCCCAGCTAACAAACTGAGGTTTCTAGTTCCCTTTCTTCCCCCCCAGTCTAAGAACTCTCAAGCCCAGTTCTTTAGAAAACGTTATTAGAGGTAACATGGATAAAGTGCTAGAGAGGGAGTTAAAAAGACCTAGATTCAGGTCCTAACCCTGACAATTTCAAGTCACTCAATCTGTCCATTTTTTTCTCATCTATAAAATGAAGATCATAGGATCATGATCTAGAAGAGACTGGAGAAGCCATCTAGTCTAACCCTTGACTTTACGGATGGAAAGCTGAGACCTAGAGAAGATGACTTGCCCAAAGTCATACTAATAAGCATTAGAAGCAAAATTTAAACCCAGGTCTTTCAGAGACAGTACTCTTCTATGTATCATAATGCCTACCATGACAATAACATATTACTTACAAGATAATACTGTTATTATTATTTTTTAAACCTTTACCTTCTGTCTTAGAATTGATATTGAGTTTCAAGGCAGAACAGTAAAGACTAGGCAACTGAGGTTATGTGATACATAGCTAGGAAGTGGCTAAGGCCAGATTTGAATCCAGGTCCTCCTATCTCCAGGTCTGGCTCTGTATCCACTGAGTTACCTAGCTGCCCCAACAGTATCTGTTATTATACTTGTTAATAATAACACTAACATGAGAAGCAACATGAGGGTAGAGGTTAAACATTAGACCTGGTCAGGAAGGCTTAACTTGAACTGTATGACTTCTAGCTTAAAATCTCTATCACTAATTTATTCTATGATCCTAAATCCTAAATCTATGATCCCAACACCTACCCCACAGGGTTGTCAAGATTCAAATGATATAATGCATATGTGACAATTGTGCAGGCTATGTACTGGGGGTTATTCCAAGAGATACTTGAGATTCTCTAGCAGCAAAAGCAGTACTTTTCCTTCCTCCTTTTTACTCCTATAATTATGCCTATAGAAAGATAGGGTTGTTATTATTAACTAGAAAAGGAATACAGTTTTGTAATTTTGTTTAGCAGCAGGCAAGATGCTCCAGGCACCAGGCCCAATAGTTCTACCAACCTTAATTAATGCATTTGTAAAATGTCCACACAAACAGCCCAACCCTGCAAGCAGGTCTCCAAGAGCTAGCAAAGAGAAACCCTTGCTCTTCTGGGTTCTGAATTAATCTAAGATATGACATAAAATGTAATATTGTAGGGTATCACCATGGTATACAGAATTGACCAACTAGTACTTAATCCTTTCTGTTCCTTTCTGGATAAGGCTTGCTGGATAAGGCAAAGCTAAAACCTTCCAAGGTCTTGGCTATCTCCTCCAAGGGCATGGGTCAGTACACAATATTTTCTTTGAACAAGACCTTATTTCCCTTGATCTCTTTTTATTTGGATACTTAATCACCTACATCTTGTTGCATGCTTTTTCTTTGGGTAATATGATGAGTTCCCACAGTCTCTCATCTTTTTTTTTTTTTTAACTGATATCCCTTGAACATTAGTAATGCAATCACAATAGCTTATAGCCCACAGCTAGAAAAATTCTTAACATTTGGGAATCAGTCTTTCTACCCATTTCCCAGAATTCCAGACATTGCACTAATCTTATGATTTCTCAAAATTTCCTTTTGAGGGGGGCAGCTGGGTGGCTCAGTGGATTGAGAACCCAGGCCTAGAGATGGGAGGTCCTAGGTTCAAATCTGACCTCAGATACTTCCTAGATGGGTAGCCCTGGGCAAGTCACTTAACCCCCATTGCCTAGCCCTTACCTCTCTTGTGCCTTGGAACTAATACACAGTATTGATTCTAAGATGGAAGTAAGGATTTAAAAAAATATATCCTTTTGCTAGCTCTATCAAATTAAATATAATATTTGTAAAACATTTAGTACAGTTCCTGGCACATTGCAGGCATTATATAGTTTATTCCCTTCCTCCCTTTGGCTTGTGTGCTCCCATCCAAGATTTATGCTCAGAACTTTAGAATATAGCTGATTTTGTTCCCACCTAGGGTATCCCATAGGAATATCCTAATCTAACTCATATCTAATTTTCTATTGATATAGGCAAAAAGGGCCTGGATTCATGCAAGCATTTAAGCTAACAATGTATCTCAATTAGAGGTCAGCCTTTATTTTAACCCAAAGAAAATACAAAGGACTCACTAGAACCTGTAAGCAGTCAAAACAATTATTTCTATTTCTAATGAATCCTGCCTTTCTTCCAGGGATTTCTAGGTTCGTAGATCATATCAATGAAAGGAAAAATAACTTGAGTGAATAGAACGAAAACCTTTTCCTCTTCCTCTAGAGATCTAGAGAATATGTCATAATTATAGAGCTATGGTTTGGGTTTTTCCCCAAAAGGGAATCTTGATTTGAGGTCATTAGATAGTCTTGAGCTTTTCATCTTCCTTGGGGAACTTTCTATGAAGTGCTTCAGACTTATAGTACTACCCTAAGCTTTTCCCCACTGGACCCATACAATCCACATAACTCACAACATTAGTAAAATCTGGGTATGTTTCTTGGGATCATAATTCAATCTTTGTTACTCTTCTTGCTCCAGGGCCAAAGTACTTGATTTTTTCCTTTCCAGAAGACTTGATTCAGGAATTTGAGGAAAGGCTTTTTCTTCTGTTCTGTATTCTGGGTCCAGGAACTTGTCATTATCTAGGACAAACTCCTTTCTCTCTCAAGATTTGGTCTAGAAAAATCTCGTTATTTCATCATAGTTACTTCTACCTCGAGGACCAAGAGGTTCATTTTGGCTGCAATTTCTGAGAGTGATAGATTCTACTACTCAGTGAGATAATTAGGAATTAGAATACCTTCTAGGACCCAAGGTAAATGGAGTTGATTAGGAAAGGGCAATCAGAGACCATAAGACCACTGCTAGGGAGATTGATTCACATAACTTTCACCACTGATCCCAAATTGTTTGGCTTGGGAGTCAATCCCAGTTGAATGTAGTGGATGTGCAATAATGGTAAGAAAAGTTGGGCCTGAGAGAGATGAGATACTGAAGAGACCTGGAGTCAGCAGGAGGGCCCTCAAGATAGAGAACATTCAAGATAAATGGCATAGGACTGGTGAAGTTCAAGGCTCAAAGGACTGAATGAAGTCAGAATGAAATCTTTTCTTCCATCATTTGATGCTGTTGCCTGGAACAAATTCCTCATTGCTCTAGCTAATTATAAACATTGTAACTGTTACCTTTTTTTAATGAACATTTGTTATCTCTCTCCAGATGATGCCTGCCAACTGTGAGTGTCTCACAGCACTCTATCCTGGGCCCTTTTTTTTTTCTCCTATTCTATTTCACTTGGTGATCTCATCAATTGCCATGGATTCAATTATCATCTCCATGCAGATGATTCTCAAATCTATTTATCCTGCTCTAACTGCTCTGCTGATCTTCAATCTTGCATCTTCAACAGCTTATTGGATATCTTAAGCCAGATGTCCTTTAGACATCTTAAATTCAACACATTCAAAATTGAACTTATTACCTTTCTCCCTAAATTCTTCTCTGTTACAACTAAGAGAATCAGGCTCACAACATAGTTGTCATCCTAGACTTCTCATTCTCTTACCCCATTTCCAATATATTGCTAAAATTCCTGAATTTCAATTTCACCTTTGAAATATTTCTCTAATATACCATACCCTTTTCTCTAACACTGCTATTACCTTAGGCTTGGTTTTCTAAAGCTATGTTTCCTGACACTGGTTTAAGTCTCATCATCTCATGGCTAGACTATTGCAATAGCTTTCTTGGTTTCCAACATGTCTTTCCCCACTCCAGTCCTTCCTCTATTCAGCCTTCAAAGAGAGCTTCCTAAAACAAAGGTCTGATCATGTCACCTCCTTCTAACTCAACAAACTTAAGTGTCTTATCACTTCAAATATAACATCTTCTACTTGGCATTTAAAGCCCTTCATAAGCTGCCCCTTCCCCCCTTTCCAATCTTCTTATACCTTATCTCCCCACTCCTCCCCATTGTATTTTGCAGTTCCGCAATACTGCCCTCCATGCTGTTCTTTTAATAAAACACTGATCTGATCTCCCTAATCTCTAAGCATTTTCACTGGCTGACCTCCATGCCTGGAATTCTCTCCTTTCTCATCTCTGTCTCCTGGCTTCCTGACTTTTCTTAAAATCTAAGCCAAAATCTCACCTCTACCTGAAGTCTTTCCTTAGCCCCCTTAATTCTAGGGCCTTCCCTCTATTTTAATTTCATCCTGTAGATAAATTGTACATAGTTGTTTGCATGCTGTCTTCCTCATTAGACTGTGAACTCCTTGAAAAACAAGAATTCCAGGAACAATACAAAATGCACTTTTGACATTCAAAGCCCTTCTAGTCCCTCCTACATTCCCAGTCTTATACCTTACATCCCAACTCCACCTTCCAATGACATTGGCTTTTTGGCTATTTCACAAACAGGACAACACCTAGAATGTTTTTATTCACTCCTCTCCAATTACTGACCTGTCTGGCTTCCTTTAAATCCCACTAAAATTCCACCCAACCCCTCTTAATCACAGTGCCTTCTCTCTATTATTTCTTAGTTAAATTGCCGGGAAGTCTCAGGTTCTTCCCACTGCAAGGTGCAGCCTTCTCAAAGTGTCAAAGTGGGCAATCTCGCAGGTTAGCTGAAAAAGGACACAACTAGTATCCTGGAGCTTTCCATGACTAGAGCAGGAGTTCCTATTTTGGCACATGCTAAAGTTACTGAGAAGAGAGGAGATGGTAGTAGCCTGCACACAAGTTGCACGCACTTGCATCAAGGCTTGCTTTCTCGCCCTGGTCTTTGCCTATTTCCCCATCAATACAGAAAAAAACCTAATCCGAATTCCCCCACAGAGAGAAAAATAGAGAATGTGCTACCAATCAGAACTCTAGGGCTGGATTTCCGGGAGAAGGGGCGGGGCCAGGAGAAGGTGGAACGGTGCGTTTTCTCCCGCAAACCAATCGGAAAACTTGAAGGTCACGAGGTAGGAGGGGGCTAGGTGTATCGAGATGAGTTGCTATCCCCCGCGGCTCCCTACAATTGGACCAATGAGGGCGGTGAAGCGGAGAGGCCATCCAATCAGAGCCTAGGGGGTGGTAGAGGAAGGCGTTGAGGCGTAGCGGCGCCTGCGCGGGCGGGTTTTGGTTGCCGGATCCGGGTGAGGAGAGTGGCCAGAAGCATTGAAGGTGGCAGTGCTGGCGTCTGAGGAGAGGCGCCTGAGGGGCGGGGGGGTGGGGGGGAAGCGATGATGATGGCTGCGAAAAAGGGCCAGGGTCCCGGCGGCGGCGATGGCAGCGGGAAAGCAGAGGCAGAGGCGGCTTCGGAGGTGTGGTGCCGCCGGGTGCGGGAGCTGGGTGGCAGCAGCCAGGCCGGGAACCGCCACTGTTTCGAGTGTGCCCAGCGTGGGGTCACATACGTGGACATCACCGTGGGCAGCTTTGTCTGCACCTCCTGCTCTGGCCTCCTGTGAGTCTTTCAGTTGCGGAGGGGCTGCAGGCCTTTTTGCTGGGAGATCCGGGAGGGCGGGGGCTTTTGGAGAAAGAAGAGACCGTCGTGGGGGAACCTGGGGGCGGAGATGAGCTTTGGGGTGAATAAGAGATCCAGAGAAGAGAGGAGTGCAGCCCAGGGAGAGGAAAGAAAGGGGAACTGAGTGAATGAACTAAATGATGTTTGCCGAACATTAACTAATAGGGGGAATATCCCTGTGTGAAGAACAGTCTTTGGTTAGTCTGGAGAGGTGAACTGAGGGCGAGGAGCCCCATTTCAAGGGAATTTGTATCAAGGGGTGGGAGACCCTATCAGGATTGGGTTATCGAATACTCAATCTTGAAGCAATTGTGGAAAGACAGGACCGTTAATTCGCTGCTGCTGGAAGTGTGAATTGGTCCAACCATTCTGGAAGGCAATTGGAAATTATGCTAAGAAAAAGAGACTAATATGCCCATACCCTTTGACCCAGAAATTCCACCCTTAAGCACCATTAACTGACAAGATAAACTTTCGAAATATTCTATTCTCTAAATCCCAGTAATTACTTTGACCCCAACAAGCTCAATGATTAAAAAGAAAGACCCTATTTCAAAATGCTTATAGCAGTGCTTTTTAAAAATATGTAATAGCAAAAAACTGGAAACAGAGTAGCTACCTGTCTATTGAGGAATAGCTAAAATAATTGTCATAAGTGAACATTATGTAATGAAAGATTACAGATGTAAAAAATGAATATGACAAATAACAAAGAAGCATGAGAAGACTTACCTGAATTGAGAGAATCATGGGAAGACATAATGAACTGATGCAAAGTGAAGAAAAAGAAACCAGGAAAACATACACAGTGGCTACGACAATCAATGTAAATGGAAAGAACAACAAAAATCAAAATGATAGAAATTGAATGCTGTGAAAAAATGACCAAGCTTGACTTCAAAGAAGAGATAAGAAAGCACCTTCATGCCTTTGCTGAAGTGAGGGATCATGGTTGTGGAACCACTGTATAAACTGTCAGACTTAAAAAAAAAAATTTTTTTTTTGTTGGCTAGTTTTTATTGAACTGGTTTTTTCTCCCATTTTTGCTATAAAGCAGGGGTTGGCAACGTATGGCTCTTTCTGCAGGAACCATAAAGTCAATTTTTTTTTCAGGCGCTATTACAGGAGCGTGCACTGTGAGCACTGTACGGCTTTCATGAAATTACATTTTAAAAAATGTGGCGTTTATGGCTCTCACGGCCAAAAAGGTTGCCAACCCCTGCTATAAAGGGTGGCCCTCTGGAAGAGGGAGGAGAGAAGGGTGTGTGTATGTGTATATGCATGTGTATACACACATATATTTATATAGAAGCAAAACATGCCAATACAAATTTCTCTTTTTAAAAAAGCATGAGATAGTGTTCATGGGGCCTTGATGGAGTAGTAGTGGAGACCTGATTGGGATAGGAATATGGGGAGGAAGCCATCTTTTTGGGGAGAAGGGTCATAGGAGAAAAGGGACAAAAGAGAAAAAAGGATGTGAAATAAGAGAAACCCTGTATTAAAAAACAGGGACACTGGGTAAGACTGAGATTTAGCAAGAAAGGGCCCAATAGAGCTCAATCCAGAAGTGGAAAAGAAGAAAGGTCAAGGGATAGAATAAATGCTCACTAGCTAATAAATAGAACATGTGTCAAGGAGCAAAAGAGCCCTAATTCCAAGGATAGTTCCTTTTCTCACAAAAAAAAAAAAAAATAGCTCTCTAGCTATATAAAAACAGTACCTTTCTTTTTCCTGGCTTTTGTCATTCCTTGAACCCAAAGGTTTAGAGACAGGTGTAAAATATGCTTCTTTATTCAGGTTGGCATCATGGTAGTTGAGGAGCCATATTCTATTACTTAGGTGCCATCCCTCAGGAATACTGCAGAGAGGAAAGTACTATTTTAAGGGAATTCTCCTAAGCTACCCACCCACTCAGGTATCTGTCAGCTCTGAGGAATTAACTTAAATTCCCCTTTGATTCTTTGGAGAGAAAGTAAAAGGTGATGTGGAAATCACCCAAAGTAATTATTTCTCTGAGCTGACCAGAGCCAAGGGTCAAGAGAGCTTGAACCAGCAAACAGGTCCCAGGTTTTGGTGAGTTCATAATAAAATGCATAGGTGATGCTTCTTGTTTTTTAGAGTCATAGCCTGTCTAATTTGAATCTAAAATGGTGGCTCAGTCGGCTAGATTATATTGAAATGCTTTTCTTTTGGAGAGATTAACATATCATTTTGGCCAAAGCATGACTAAAGTTAGACTGCAACATTTTGATTGCAGCACCCTGGTTTGTATGAGCTGGACAGTGATTTATTTATCTAGTATGTTTTGTTTTTTAACTGTAAGGTCTTTTTTCTCTTCATGTCCTGAGATACTGAAGAGGATATTCTTTTTCTCCTATATTTCAGAGCAAGAGAAATGAGATAACAGAAGTTTATACATTTTTTTCACCATTCAGTCTCTGTTTACTGTATTTGTTGTTTGAAAATGAAAATTTTTTTTAGTTTATAGAAAGTCAGAGACTTAGGATCTAGTTTTTACAAGACCAGATTTTTTTTCCTGGAAAATTATTACCTACATTATCAAACCTACCCTCTTCCATATTGAATAGGCATATTGTGAGAATGAACTGGATCATTCTCCCCTAAACAAAGTCTGTTGTGTTTCATATAATATTGCAGAGCCTTTGGGTGTTTGTGGGTAGGAATAGGGATAGGATAGAGTACTGATGTAAGAAAATATTAATGTATTTTAAAAGGATTAGGTTAGACAGTCCAGTAATATTGGCTTATTTGCTCTTCCTTGCACACAACACTTTCTTCTCCTGACTTCATGCATTTTTACTGGCTGACCCTCATGTCTGCAGCTTTCCTTCTTCATCTCTTCCTAGCTTCTCTGGTTCCCTCCAAATCTCAGCTTCTATCCATCTTCTGCAAGAAGTCTTTCTCAGTCTTCCTTAGTCCTAGTGCTTTCCCTCTGAGACTGTCCCAATTTATCCCATATAAAGCTAGTTTGTAAGTTATTTGCATGTTGTCTTCTCTGTTATTAATGACTGAACTTCTTGGGAGTAGGGATTTTCTTTTGCCTTTTTTTTTTTTTTATCCCCAGCATTTAGCCTGATATTGTAGGTGCTTACTTAATAAATGCTAGTTCGTTGACTGACTAGAAGAAAACTTTAGGACAAGTAAGAAGTGAAAGAAATCCTAGCTGTAGGGTATAGAATAGGAAAAAAAGATAAGGAGTGACAACATTTGTTGGTTAGCTGCCCAAGGGGTATAGGAAAGCAGTGAGTTAATTTATTGCAATAAATTGACTGTGATGTCCTTTAAAAAAAGATTATGGTAAATAAGAAGTCCTGACTTTACTATTAAGGATTTTGTTCTAATATATCCTATAAGTAATGTTTCCAGTTCCTGCCTTGTGGCCACATCAAATGTCATAAAAACAAATAGTTCCTAGTGTGTAGGTAAGAATTGCCTGGAGTCAGGGCAGCTAGGTGGCTCGATGAATTGAGAGGCGGGCCCAGAGATGAGAGGTCCTGGGTCCAAAGCTGGCCTCAGACACTTCCTAGCTGGGTGACCCTGGGCAAGTCACTTAACCCCCATTGCCTAGCCCTTAACACTCTTCTGCCTTAGAACCAATTCAATATACAGTATTGATTCTAAGATGGAAGGTAAGGGTTTAAAAAAAAATTGCCTAGAGTGCCAGAGTTGAGTAACTGTCCTTGGATGAATAACCCTCAAATGAATTGGAGGAAAAGAAAAATTATCTGGGACACTTAAAAAAAAAATCTTACTTTGTTAGGAAGTTCTTATGACAGTGAAATTTGTGTCTCCTCCCTGTGGCCACTCACTGTTAGCCTCCCTTAAGACTTAATTTTATCATACTCCCTACTAGATAAGTAGAAATAATTTTGTACAGCATGTACAAGAGCCTGACTGGTTTAATATTGAGAACAACTAAAGCTGACAGGCATTGCCCAGAATGTACAGCATTGGCTCTTGCTTCATGTGGATCTTAATTTCTTTAAACAAACAAAAAAAAACACCTTACCTTTGATCTTAGAATCAATACTAAATATTAGGTTAGAGCTAGGCAGTTGGGGTTAAGTGACTTCTTCGGGTCACACAGGAAGTTCCTGAGACCGGATTTGAACTTGGGACCTCCTGTCTTCAGGCCTGATTCTGTCCACTGAGCCACCCAGCTGCCCCAGGAACTTAGTTTCAAGGGAACTAGGTGGAACAGTAGCATCTGGTTTTGGTTTTAAAGAATATAATAGAAGGACATTTTCAGCCTATGTATAAAGAGTTTCCCAGACGTGATAGATTTTGGGGGTGAATGAGGTTGGGGGAAGGATAGTTTGGTTGTTGGAAACTGCTTCAGGCAGAGTCACTTGACTGCAGGTGATGAGAGTAGTTACACTTTTACTAGACAGGAGAAACCAGGATCCAAGCTGAACTGGAGTGGCCTTGAGATTGGAAGGGAGAGGGGCATGGTGGGAACCTGAGGGAAAGGTTGTAAGCATTCTGGGGCAAGGCTAAATTTGAGGCTAAATCTCCCTTTGAGCCTGGAATAGAATGAGTTGACAGCTTTTTAAAGGAGGTGGGCCAAGTTTCTAATTCTGTATGGTTGGGAGAAAGGAAAGCAAATAATGCTGAACAAGGAATGTTTATTGAAAGTTATGTCAAGTTGTATTTGCAGACAGAGAGCCAAGAAGCAGTATCTACATGTCAGTTAAAATCACCTCATATCTTTAACCCTTGTTGTCAACCCCTGATGCTAGAAAGGTAGCCATTGAAGAAAAATGGAATATAATAAACATTTTAAGGTGCTTACTTGAGTCACTGCCTGAAAGTACAGCTTGGTCCAGGGAAGGGAGATAAATTAATTTGGTTTTACTTTAAAAAGCTATGATATTTCATTGTGCCAGAATTTAAAATCTACCAGCCCTTTTTTTAGGGATACAAAATGTTGAGTAAAGGATATTTCACTAGGACTTCCAGCAGAGTAGTGTAGTTGGAATGGCATCCCTGGCAAGGTTGACTTTCCAATGGATGGGTCCCAAAACAATTTACTTAGAGCATTGAGGGGAAGATATGATCAAATATATCTGAATTTTTTAGATGAGGTTAATTTGAACACCTGTTTTGTTTTCCTGATTGGAAACGTTTTTCATCTGTGGCAGACTTAGCAAGTTGAGGTAATAGTAAAATGTCGAGGAGAGGAGAGAAGAAGCATTTTTATATAGTGTCCACTATGTGCCAGGCACTGTATTTAATAAATTTTACAAATATTTCATTTTTATCCTTGCAACAACACTGGGAAGTAGATACCATCATTGTCCCTATTTTACAGTTGAGGAAACTGAGGCAAATGGATATTAAATGACTTGCTCAGGGTCACATAGCTAATAAATATCTAAGGTCAGATTTGAATTCAGGCCTTACAGGCTTCAGACCCACTGCTCTTCCACTGTGCTATTTCTGATGTAGTAGCCAGAGAGAGAAACTAGAAGAAGTTGGCTGTTTCTAAATTTATAAGTATGTTGACACAATTGTCAGTCTTGAGCCTGACCTCCTTTTTAATTCTTTTTTCTCTCCAGCCCCACCCGCTAAACCTAATTTTTATGTTCTAGATGTAGATTCCATTTCTGTCCCCGCTAATAAACATTTTGGTGGAGGGTTTGTTTTTTTTTTAATCAACCCCATTAGAATGAATCTGCCACTGAGATCTGTGATGGGGCAAGAAAAATGCTTCAAGGAAAAGTAAGGTATTTGGGTGGTAGTGGGGTCCCAGTTGTCTTAATAGAATCATAAAGTATTAGCATTAGAAGGAGAATTTAGACATAATCCAGGAGACCAACTCCCTTTTTTCTCTTGTTCTGGTTGCACCTCCCATTGTGTCGGGTAATCTTTCTGGAGGATGGACTTCTGACTACTTTCCCTGGAGAGGGATAGCTATGGGCTTTTTCCCTTGACCACGAAGTTTCCTTAACTCTGCCAATCTGATAGCTTGTGATTAGGGTAAAGGAAAAATGTGCTCTTGCCTGTTTGACTTATCCAGGTAGGTCTGAGGGCAATGGTGCTCTACCCTTATCAGTTACTGATTCACTGGTTTCCAGAAGTGCCGTCTAGTATAATGCATATTTTGGTGGATTTGGAGTCAGGAAGACTTGGGTTCGAATCTCATATCCTTTCTGAACTTAAAGCCTTCAAGACTATAAATAGTGATAGATTAGTTGACATATCTGGAAGATGTCTAGAGTACCAGTCCCTTTTCAATTTACTCCTGAATTTGTTCTTCCGGTATCAGACAACAGGTTATGATCAAGGGAGTTATGGACTTGGCTTCTGAAGCTAAGTACCACCAAGTCATTTTTAAATCTTCGATAAGACCTACATTTTTTTGCATCTTTGTCCATCTGTTTTCCTCTTGCTATTTCCATCATAATGATATTTGGTTCAAAGAGTTTAACCTCTGCAAGAAACCTCAGAGGCCATCTTAATACGACCACTACCTGACCAATCATCCTTTTAGTATTCCTGAAGATGTTTCCAATCCTCCTGCTTTTTTACCTCTTCTTGAAGACCTTCATCATTGGGGAACCCATTATTTCCAGAAGCAGCCCATTTAGTTCACATTTGGGTAGTTCTAGTTGTTAGGAATTTTTTTCCTTACATCAAATCATAATCTGCCCAATATAAGGAAAAGCTTGGCAAAAGCACATTGGTTTTGTTGAAAAGGCATAAACAATTATTAGTAATACCGTACTTTCTATGCATCTGATATATGATTGAAGGGAACGAGTTGTGGTTCTTTTTGGTCCCATTCTTTTCTTAGCACATTATCCTACTTTTCTGTGTGATAGATTTTTAATAGATTGTTTGGAATGATTTTAAATAAGAAAGCAATAGAAATGACTAAAAGGGATTTGTAGAAGTGGGAAATCCACAAATGTGCATTGCATATATTTTCAGACTTTTTCAATATATTGATTAGTTATTTTTTCCCCTTCTTTATTTTTTTGTCTTTAAAAATGCTATTTGTTATATAGAATGACTCTGAGAGTTAGAGGGGAATGATACTGGAGGAAATTTTGGTGATGTTAAAAAACCAAACAGATCAATAAAAACTTATTTTAAAATTTGTTTAAAAGTCATGACTAAAGGAGGGAAAACAGGAAAGTTAAAAAAAGAATTGGAATTGAGTTTACAGACTGAGACATTTATGTTTTTTCCAAAAATGATGTCCTCTCTTGTTCATTCTTGCCTTTGAGGCTAGAAAAATAAAAGCAAAGAGGCTAAATTTAGGTTGTTCTAAGGAAAAAGGTATCAAGGATTAAATAGTATTGAATCAGAAACCACATTATCAGAGGAGACTAAAATCTTCCTCTAGAATTATTCGGAAGCAAGAGGATGCTGTATATCTCTTAACAGAGGGATGAACCCAAGATGCAGACTTAGACGCACATAGCCAATGTAGGGATTGATTTTGCTGAGCTCTGCATGCTAGTTACAAGGGTTTGTGTTTTTTTTTCTTTTTCTGGTTGGGGCTGTTGGGGTCAGAGGAGGGTTACAGAGAAGGTATCTCAAAAAAGAAAAGAAGGCCATTATAACTTTAAAAAAAAAACAAAACAAAACACACAGGCCAGAAAGAATCACATATAAGCTAGGCAACTTAAAAAGTTAAATGGATTATATATTTAATGAGAAAAGCAACATGGGTATAATAGAGATTCATGTACAAAACACACAAAAAAGTAGTTGCTGACTTAGTTTTGCTGCAATTTTGTCAATATATCCCTTTCCAACTTTGAGATTGATTCTAAAGTGATCCTCCCTTTTCCCAGAAGCAATTGGAATGTGTTTCTTAGGATCCAAGAGTCCGAAGACAAAGACTATCAGTGCTACAAATCTGGCACAAATGAAAGAATTAGAGGGATTGGGTAAAGCTGGTTTTTTCCATTGTTGACCAGGTGGAACCTTGACTGAATGAGCAGGTTGAGTGCATTTTATTAGTTAGGCAGAAGCAGAATATGGACAGGCTTGACTCTGGGGGAGAGGGGTTAAGAAAGGAGTTGCTAAGATAGGAAGAACATAGTTATTTCCCCTAAAAGTTTATGAAAACAATTCCTGTAACCTTTCATAGACTTCTAGAGCTGGTGTATGTTGTATTTATGTAAAAGGCTAACAAAGAGGACCTCAAATATAATATCATGCCATCTGCTAGGTAATTCAGATACAAATTAGCATGACATTTGAAGTAGAGGGAATAAGGCTCAGCAGAAATAAGAGGAAAGGAAGGAAGGGGAAAGGAATAGGTATTAAACACCTTCTAGGTGCCAGACACTGCACTAAGTACATTACAGATCATTTGATCCCCAAAACAACCCTGAGATGTAGGTGCTACTGTTATCCCCATTTCAAATGTTGAGCAAACTAAGGCAGGCAGGTTGTGACTTGTTCAGGGTTACACAACTAATGTGTCAGAAGTAGGATTTGAGCGTAGATCTTTTTGACTCCAGGCCCAGTGTTACCACTTGGGCTGGTTTTCCATGATCTTTGATGTTTGTGCAGTTCTTTGGAGATATGAAGCATCATAATATATAGAAAGGATATTGGCAAATTGGAGCATAATAGTATGGTGTGAGAGGAATTCAAATGCTGCCATGTGAGGATCCGTTGAAGGGAGCTAGAGATGTTTAGCTTCATTAAATTGTTTAGAAGAGAAGACTTAGGGATGTTGGATGTGAGGGTTTTGACTTTGCTTGACCTCTGAGAGCAAAACCAGAACTAATGAGTGGAAGTTCAGAAAAGACAAGTTTCAGTGATATATAAAGTAGAATCACCAAATAATTAGGGCTATCTAACTCTGGAATGAACTGCATTTAGAAATACAGAATTCATTCTTGCTTTGGGTGGTAGATTAAATGAATTGAGGTTCTTATATGATTGTATAAGGGCTTCAGTGATCCTGATTTATTTATTTCTGTACAGCCCCTCTTTTTTTAAACCCTTAGAATTGTCTCATAAGTATAAATTCCAAAGCAGAAGAGTGGTAAGGGCTAGGCAATGGGGGTTAAGTGACTTGCCCAGGGGCCACAGCTAGGAAGTGTCTGTAGCTACATTTGAACCCAGGACTCCCATCTCTAGGCTTGGCCCTCATCCCCTGAGCCACCTAGCTGGCTTCTTGTCATTAAGAATAGCTGAGATGAGATAACTGAGATACCAAAGGTTTAGGATCTTAGGTCCTAGAGCTAGAAGGAACCCCCATATAGGAGATTAATTGATTTGCCCATAATCATTCAGATTGTGTCAGAGGCAAGATTTGACCCTAGGTCATTTGACTCCTAATCTCTGTTTCATTAAGGAAAAACTTGTGTGATAGCAGTGTTGAGGAGGAGGAACTGGCAAAACTGGCCTTGCTTAGTATGAAGCCAAGGATTGACATCCGTTCTCTTGGATGACAGAATCATGGAATTTAGATTTGAAAAGCACTTCATTGGCCATCCAATCTAACCTATGAAATATTTATTATATGTTGTAAGACAAAAAATGAAATTATATACTTGCCCTCTAGGAGCTTACATTCTATCAGAGAAAACTTGTAGACATGTAAGTAAGTATATATTTTCAGTGGGGAGGCAATAGCAGCTGGAGGAATCAGGAAGCATTTTGGGGAGGTGGCATTTTGAGACCTGAGCTTTGTAGGAAACTGTAGGATTCCAAGCTGGGGGACTTTCTGTGCAAAGTTATCCATATTTAATAGCAGTCTTTACAATAATATACCTGACATGTTCCTCTAGCCTCTGCTTGAAGACCTCCAAGGAGGAAAAAGTTATCACTTTCCAGAGTAGCTACTTTGACTCAGCTTTCAGTTTCCCTGACATCAAGCTTAAATTTTCCTCTTTACAATATCTACCTGGATCCTGGTTTTGCTTTCTTTGGCTAAATAGAACAAGTCATATACTCTCTTCTATTCAAATACTTGAATACAGTCATCTCCCCTACCCCCACCCCAAGCTCTTCTCCAGGTTAAATATTTCTAGTTTCTTTGCTCTGTCCTCAACATAAACACAAGACCCTATACCAGTGATAGCCGACCTATAGCACGTGTGCCAAAGATGGAACACAGCTCTCTGTGGGCACTCAGCTGCCCTCACTGCCGCGCCCCCCCGTGTTTGTTTCTAGAAAGGCAGAGGGACTCTGTCACAGCTGTTCCCCTCCCTCTCTCCACCTTGCCTGATGACATTTTTTCACATCCCCCACCCCTCTGCCTGGCAGTCCAATGGAAATACTTTCTCTCTTGTGTGGGGTAAGGAGGGACACAGCACTTGGTCTGGGGGGTGGGGGAAGGGACTGGCACTCCTTCACTAAAAGGTTTGCCATCACTGCCCTATACCATCTTGGTTATCTTCCTTTGAGCAAGATCCTACATATCAAAGTCCTTAAACTGTCATTCAGAACTGAATATGGCCCTCTAGAAGTGGTCTGACTATTACCCCCTTATTCCCAGAAGCAGTGGCTTTCTTAATGGATCCCAATACCAAATTAGCTTCTTTAGCTGCCATATCATACTGCTAACTCATACTAAGCTTGCAGTCCATTAAAACTTAGATCTTTTTCAGTCAAACTGCCTACCCCCATTCTATACTTGTGAGGGCTGATTGCTTTAACCCAAATGAAAGACCTCACAATTTTTCGTATTGAATTTGCCCTTTGAAATAGATTTCTAATGATAGACCATTGCTTCCCATCCATGGACCCTTTTCCCCTTTTCTGCAAGGGGAAGTTGGAGTTCTCAGATCTCTGAGGCCCAACTTGTTCTTTATAATTTCACAAATTCCCCTGTTCAATTTAATCTTGGTCCAGCACAGGAAGATTGCAAATCAGTGGAGAGAATGCTAGCTTTGGAGCCAGGAAGAACTGGGTTTGAATCTTCCTGACAACACTGTTGCCATGACCTGGGAAAGTCATTTAAATGTTTTTCAATATTCTAGACAACTCTCTAAGACTATAAATTGTAAAGAACTTTGTGACCTGAATTGGTACAGGAAGTTGCCTTGCCTGGCAGTTTCCTGTACCCAGAATGAATGAATGAAATCCCACAGGTCAAATCCCTATCACTAAATTCAGTATAGTGTTCTAGCCAGTCAAAATCTCTTTGAATTACTCACTTAATCAATTGTTTTAGTAGTAGTTAACTTCTTCTCCCAGTTATGTCATCTATACCTTTAAGCATTCAAAGCCAAGCTCAAATCTGATGGGACACTACTGGAGTGCCAAGGAATGCCCTTCTGCCAAGTTGCTTTTAAACACTAAAGTGAGCAGAACTATAGGTTGGGAACCAGGAAGATTTGAGTTCAAATCTAGCTTCAGACACTAGTTGTGTGACCCTGGATAAGTCACTTAATCTCATGTTTGCTTCAATTAAAATGGGAATAATAATAGCAACTACCTCCCAGAATTGTGAAGATAAAACGACAGTATTTGTAAGGTGTTTTGCAAATCTTAAAGAGCTTTATAAATGCGAGTATTATTATTAACAATTGCTTTTTGAGACCAACCATTCAGTTACTTCCAAGTCCTTCTGATTTTATTGTCATCTAATTTGCACCTCTGACTTTTCTGGAATAGTATGGCATACTTTATTAAATGTTTTGCTAAAATCTAGTTAAACTAAAAACTCTAGGACTCCCTTGAGCTACCCAGTCAGTTGACAATTAACTCTGTCAATGAATGAAATTACATTAGTTTTGCATGACTTGTTCTTGATGAAGCTATACTGAATCTTTGTAATCTCCACTTCCTTTACTAGGTATTCACCAACTGTCTTAGAATTTTAGCAGAAATTGAAAAATTCAGTGGCCTCTGGTTCACAGATTCTGTTCTTTTCTCTTTTTCTGAAAGTTGGGGCTTTTGCTGTTTTCTATTCTTTCAAGGAAGTCAGTTATCTATCCTACCAATTAAATTCAGTAAACATTTATCTAGTGCCTGCTGTGGACCAGGCAGTGATTAGGTCCTAGGGCTGCAAAGATCCCTGGCCTCCTGGAGATTATTTATTTGGGTGGATAAGGCTGTATACAAATAAGCATAATGGGAGGGATAAAGGAGAGAGAGGGCAAAATGTTCTGAGAAAATATAAGGAGGGAATGAATACTTGAGGAAGGTGGGGTCAAGAACTGTCCTGGGAAGTGGGGAGATTTGTTGGTCTGGAGGGAAGGGTGGAGGTGAGGGTCTGCGAAGGAAGGCTTCGGGGAGGAAAGGTGCCTTCTGAGCTTAAGCTAGTAGGAAAAGAAAGATTTTAACAAGAAGGAAGAGAAAGGCATTTGAGATATGATTTATGATAATTTGTGGAGGTGGGGAACAACAGGTTCAGAAAAGACTACCCTAATTCAGGTTGTCTAAATCTTGGAATTTGGGTTTTCTAACTAAGCCTTATTTTTGGAGCTGAATAATGTATTTGTATGGTGTTCTCTATATTCTCTTAACAGTGTGTTCTGTTTTATGGACACCAGAGGCTAAACAGTTCTTGCCAAGGAGCCCTAGGAATATCTTGTTTGATCAGACTCACTTAAACTAACACACTTAGAACTCTCTTTATTCACTTTGGCATCTTTTCCTTCACTGCCACTCCCTTCTAAAACAGCTGCCACTCCAAAACCCCAGTGTATGCCTGGCCAGGGATTCATGGTTCTTGGGATACTTTTTGCTGAAGCTAGATTTTCTCCTAAGGAAGAAAATACATTTCCTTGCTCTGCCAGACTGTCAGTAGCCCCATATTGTCCATACCAGTAACTTCTCTGTGATATGTTTGTTAATGCTAAGAAAGCAGAAAATCTAAAAAAAAATTTTTTTACTTTATATTTCTCTTCCTTCTTCCCCTTAGTGTCCTGCCCCTCCTCCCTCCCATGTGGAAATTAGAATCATATTCAGGACAAGCTTTCACTGCCTAACCCAATAGTGCCATGGTTCAGATGGACTTCTGGAGCTTCCTTCTTATAAACTCCTAAAGAGCCAGTCTTAATGCATTTGTGTATTTTTCTTTCCACCTAGCACAAAGCCTCATAGGCAGTAGGCAATCAGATCGTTGTTAAATGAAGGGTAAAAGGTAAAATACAAGGGAGGGACCCTGGGAAAAAGGATGAAGCTTTAAAAGTAGATTAAGTCATAAGGTTAAGAAGTAACCTCTACTGAATTTTGGAACATTTCTGTTGAGCTTCACTCTAGTCTAAGGAAAAAAATCATGACCAAAATAACCATAATAAAAGTTGACATGTCAGCTCTAAGGCTTAACATTTACAAGTAACATGGTGAGCTAGATTCTACAAGTGTTACTAGTTCCATTCTTATCTTTCTGGCAAGTATCCAAGGCAGGATTTGACCCCTCCTGACTTCCAAGTCCAGCATTCTTTCCATTCTTGAGAGGAAAAGACTTGATGAAAAGATAAAGCAAGGAAAAAAAAAACCTGGGGGCCATGCTACTTAGAAACAATTTCTTACCACCCAGGTGACCAGAGAAGAGGAAACTAGAGCATTCCTGAAATATGATCTATGGACCTCAGCATATCTGAGGCAGGTCAGATATTACAGTGAAAGTAAAGAATCATGGCTTCTCAGTATCCCAAAAAGCCAGTTTCTCTGCTGACTCCTGCCTTTCCTGGAGAAACTTTTTTGTTTGAGAACTTTCTCTTGGAAGCCTGAGCTTTACGTTTTTAGGTAGTTCTATACCATAACTGAACTGCTGTAACCCTAACCAGCAACCATAGATCTGTTCTCCTCAGTTAGCACCTGTCCATTGGGGCAGAATCCCAGGAAAGAAAGCAACAATTATTTGTCTAGTCCTTCTGTGTTCACTCTGTTCTATGTCATCTGTTCTCCCGCCCCCACAACCTTCACTTACATTCATAAACAGTGCTGTTTTTCCAAAGTTGGCAATGACACCTTTTTTCTCTGTGTATATTTCCCTATCTCCCTCTTTTGTGAAATTTTAGTTTCCATTTTGGAAACTAATGTATCCAAGGATTCCCTTGAATTCAGGAAAATCCAAGAGGATTTTATATGAAACTGAATCTCTTTCATTTTACTTGCTTTACTAAAAGTGATTTTAGATTTCTTAATAAATATGTTTTAAAAAAACATATAAAAGTCCATTTTTTCTCCCCCTCCCTTTGTCTTGCAAGGAACATTAACTATGAATTAGTATAGTTAATTTCTTTATTAAAAATCTTGATTTGACCAAATTTTTCCTCATTTTTATTTCTATTATATATTTTGCTATTGAATCATTTTTATTTTCCAATATTTTCCCCCATCTAGAGAGCCATCTCTTAAAACAAGTTGGGGAGGAAAATGCAGTTCAGCCAGCTAACTACCATATCAACACAGTCCTTTTTTTTTTTCACTTATTACTTATCTTTTATTTTCACAACCACACATCTATGATGAAGTGATGCAAAACATATTTCTGTATTAACTATGTTGTTAAAAAAAAGACAAGAAAACCACAAATAAAATGATAAAAAATAGCATGCTTCTATCTGCTCTCCAGAGTTCATCAGTTCTTTGGAAGCCTGAGTTCTCCTGAGCCCTTTCTTATTGTGGATTATTGTATCGATCATATTAGTTAAATATTTTCTCATTTGCACATCAGTATAGACTTGACCATATGTGGGGTGTTCCTTATGTAAGGAAGGGGAATTGATTGCATGTCTGTTCTTTAGTTTGGCCAGGTTTTTTGGGATTCAAAACCTTTTTTTTTTCTTTTTTTTTTTTTTTTTACATTCTATCATCTGAGATTCTCAGTCACCTCTATGCTCTGGGAGTAAAATAGAAGAAAATTTTCTTTTACTCTAAAGAAAGTAATAGTCCATTCTTTGCCCTTAGGGACTAGTTTTTTTCTAATGTATTATCAGGCTAACAGTTTTAAAATAAGACTTGTAGGAGGGTGTGAGAGAACTCCTGTGTCTTTCCTGTTAGAGCACTTCCCCCTAGGAGAACTGGTTTTGTGTCCTTGAGAAAATACCATCCCATCAGCCATGTGGTCACCACAGGGCTCCTTTGACCATAGTTCAACTCCCAGGGAGTAAACAGCACACAGCAGTTATGCAAGCATGTCAGCTAAAATCATGGTTCTAGTTTCCTATAGGCCTCTAAAGACTTTTAGATCTTGTTGGCTTAGAATTGGTTCCCTCGTGCTTCATAGTAAGATCTAGTAATGAAGGAGGCTGGCAAAAGACTACCTGCTTACTGTGAGGACTGGGGAAAGTAGAAATTGGGGAAGGGCAGGGAAAAGCCCTATAAGCTTCCATGTTTGTTGCCATATCAGCTATTTCATGAGCAGGACCATACTGCCATTGGAATATGCCTTGGCCCTCTAGGTTTTACTTCAGATTAGGAAAATGGAAGTTGGTTGTTCAAGTTCCCAGAAGTATTCCATAGTTTACCAACTTCTTACCAACCAGAGCTTACCAATTTATCAATAGATCAGCTGGAATGTTGGCAAAAGGGATAAGTAGATTCTCTTTATCCTCTTTGGTGGGACAGACTTACAGATGTTCTTGGCTATTCTTTTTCTAAACTTCTTCCTGGCTCTCACTAGAAGTTTTCCGAATCTTCCTCCTTCCTTCCCTCCTTCCTTTCCTTCGTTAATGAACATTTTTACCCTTTCCTCCCTCCTCTCCCAATAAGTAGTGTTAACCACAGTATACTTCTCTTGCTTTTCTTCATATAGGAGAGGCCTAAATCCCCCTCACCGAGTCAAATCCATCTCCATGACAACCTTTACGGAGCCTGAAGTGATGTTTCTCCAATCTCGTGGAAATGAGGTGAGGTGCCCACAGATAAGTTTGTTAGAAGGCCTTGGTTTTACCTGAAGCCTATTACAAAGGGTTTCTGTGTTTCTGGACTTATGACTCTTTTTTTCCTTTTGGTTAATATTTTCTTGTCTTTTTTGGGGGCAGGAGAACAATTTTTTTATTTCTGAATTTAAAAAACAACAAAAGCATTTCCATGCATAAAGCTCAATACAAAAAGATGATTTAATATGAAACCGTGAGTCTCCATTTCAAACTACTTGCTTTAAAAAACTGAAATCTGCATGTTGCTTTCAAAACTGCCTTGCTTGGCCATGCTTCTTATAGACTTTCTTCTCTTTTATGCTTTAAAAACAACAATAAAACACATCTTACTTCCTGTCTTAGTAACAATTCTAAGACAGAAGGGAAAAAACCCTAGACAAATAGAGTTAAATGACTTGCTCAGGGTTATACAGCTAGGAATTTTCTGAGGCTACATTTGAATCCAAGTCTTCCCAATTCCAGGCCTGGTGCTCTATCCACTGTGCCACCTATTGTCCCCACTTTTGTGCATTTCTAAAAACAATTAAATAGCCCTTATTTTTGGTATTGTTATTACCAGCCCTTCCCTCTGTAGGAACTAAATTTTCGTGTTTTGACTAAAATATATGGTTATAAATAATATGGTAGTTGCCAATTTAAAGTATTATTGCTTAAGTCAAAATGACTTTTAATAGCTTTTATTTACAAAAGAGGTGGAAAGAGGGGGCAGCTGAGTAGCTCAGTGGATTGAGAGCCAGGTTTAGAGAGGGGAGGTCCTAGGTTCAAATCTGGCCTTCCCAGCTGTGTGACTTTGGGTAAGTCACTTAACCCCCATTGCCTAGCCCTTACCACTCTTCTGCCTTGGAGCCAAAACACAGTATTGACTCCAAGATGGAAGGTAAGGGTTTAAAAAAAAAAGAGGTAGAAAGAATGAAAGTGGAGAAATACAGAAAGGTAGAGAAGACATTTAACCTATCTATCTTAAATATTGCTTTGGTGCTTGACTCAGCCAGGACTTGTTGACCTTCAACCAGGATTAAACTCTCTCCAGAAGACAGGAAAGGACAGCCTTTCTGTCCTTTCTCCTAAGTTCCCTCCAAGAGGTAGGTCAAGACAATGACTTGAGCTGCAAATGACTCCTGAGGCCGACTTTCTTCTTGAAGCTGACTTCTTGAAGCTGACTGACTTCTAGCCCCAGAAATGTAGGACCTTTTATGGTGGCTTCTTGTCCCTTCCCCTCTTCACAGGGACCAATCACAGTTTCCAAATTGCTTGGGGGGGGGAGGGGAACAGTGTCTGTGGGATCCACATCTCACCTTCTGGAGGGGTAATTCTCATAAAAAGGGTTCACAGATTCCTGACTGATTGAATTTCTGAAGAGGGTGTGAATTCTCTTAAGTGGTTTGCAAGCTCCTCCACCTAGTCAAGCTTTTGTTGATTCAATCAAAAGTTAGACAAAGGAGAGTTAATCCTGTCTTCACAATCTAGTGAGGTACTAAGTAGGGGTACTTAAGTTATTGTTAACCAAAGTTTTATCTCCAACTAGGCAAAGAGAATTAAAGGATTCCCTTTTCACAAGTGTAAACTCAGACTAGACAAAGAGAACCAAGAATTTCCTTTCACACCTTTTACCTTTCTCCCTTACTCCTCAATTAACTAAAAAAAAAAAAGAAAGGTGGAAAAAAATACTTATAAATAAGTATAGCTAAGCAAAACAAATTCACATAATTTTCAAAAATATGTGTCTCTGAACCTTGTGTCCATCACTTCTCTACTGGGAAGTGTATAACATGTTTCATCATAGGTTTTCTGAAGACATAGTCACTAATTTAAACAGAAGTATTTAGGTCTTTCAAAGTTAGTTTTCTTTAAAATGTCATTATCTAAATTGTTCTTATGGTTCTGCACATTTCTCTATCAATTCGTGCTACCCAGAATTCTTTGGCATGATCTTTTGCTATTTTTTATGGCACAATAATATTAAAATATATTTACATGCCATAGACAATGTAAAATACCTCATTCTTTTCTGATTCTTGGCTTATCTTTTTTAAATTCTCTTTTAGCATCTAGAAGTTTGTTTTGCTTGTGATTATTTCTCCCTAGTGATATCCTCCTTTTCTTAACCCCTCATCCCTTTCCCCTGTTCTCTTTTGAGTTTGATGTCTTCCTTCATCAAACTCATGTGTGTGTTCAACACTTTGCTCATTTCGGATAAGAGTGAGTTATCTGATGCCCACTTCCTTTACCTCTTTTTCTGTGTTTGTGTACTCTGCTTCTCAAGCAGTCCAGTTATTAGAAAACATACAACTCATTCCAATTGCTAAAATAAATTTACTTTCCTAGATTTCTCTGGACTCGTGTTTGTATTTTAAAAGTCCTATTCAACTCTGGTCTTTTCATTTGAAATCTTTCTAAGTCCTTTATTCCATTCAGGATCTATTCTTTTCCCTGAAAGATTATTCTTAGCTTGGGTAGTTAGTTATTTTTTTTGTCATAAATCTTTTACCATTTGTAATATTGTATACTAAGATCTCTTACGATTTCAGCACAGTAGTTTTCAATCATATTTATTTAATGTCTTGTTCATTTATTTCCTCAATTTTTGGGCCTCCCCTGGCAGAATCCTATTCTTTGCTATCAAAAAATATTAATATTTTTGTATATCCATTCAATCAGTAATCATCTATTAAATGCCTACTGTGATCTACGTACTGTGCTAGCCACTGAGGATACAAAAAAGAGGCAAAGACATCCTTAGACTTTGTTTTACTTAGAACTAATCCCTTTCTTAATCTTCCCTTCCCATAATCCCCTATCTCCATTTCTGTGCCTGTGTGTTTTTTGTTCTTTTGATTTTTTTTGTTTTCTTTTTTTAAAATTATTATTCTTTTTTTATTTTTTAGAAAAATTTTCCATGGTTACATGATTCATGTTCTTACTTTCCCCTTCACCCCTCCCCTCCATAGCTGACGCGTATTTCCACTAGTTTTAACATGTATCATCTATCAAGACCTATTTCCATGTTATTGATAGTTGCATTGGTGTGGTACTTTCCATCCCCAATCATGTCCACATAAACCCATGTATTCAAACAGTTGTTTTTCTTCTGTGTTGCCACTCCTGTAGTTCTTCCTCTGAATGTGGGATTCTTTTCCATAAATCCCTCAGAATTGTCCTGGGTCATTGCATTGCTGCTAGTACAGAAGTCCATTACATTCGATTTTACCACAGTGTATCAGTCTCTGTGTACAATGTTCTTCTAGCTCTGCTCTTTTCACTCTGCATCAATTCCTGGAGGTCATTCCAGTTTACATGGAATGTTCTTTTGAAAAAAGAAAGTTCAGTTGAGAATCCTCAATCACTCCTGCCCAGTCCCATCCTCTCTTCTTTGTGTCAACTTGGAAAAGCACAGAACTACCAATGTAGTCATAAAAACCAAGTCTTTATTTTATTAATTTTTTAAAATTTTTTAATATTTTAAAATTTTAAACCCTTACCTTCCGTTTTGGAGTCAATATTGTGTATTGGCTCCAAGGCAGGAGAGTGGTAAGGGTAGGCAATGGGAGTCAAGTGACTTGCCCAGGGTCACACAGCTGGGAAGTGTCTAAAAACCAAGTCTTTAATTAGGAAAGAGATAAGTCCATAATAATTGGCCGCCTACACAGAGCCAAGCACTACACAGAATCAAAACTGTCCTCTGGGGACAGTGTCTCTGGAAGGATCAACCTGCTAGAAAGATTCTCCAAAGAATAATAGAACTGGAGGATCTTATACTTTTTGGGGAACTAAGGACAGGGAAGAATGATTGATTGGCTTTATCCTGGCTATAAGGAGGAAATGATAAGTCCAGATAGGTTTATCAGGAAAGGCTAGTGTATTGTTCAGTCTGAAATGGGTGAGTCTGGGACTTCTCTCCTGGGTGAGTTTTTAGGGGACAGGGGCAAAATTGGGGTTCCCAAGTGGAGTGATTCTTCTTGTCTCCAGAAGACTCTCTCATTATATATCACATCATCCTTTCGAGGACTGAACTCGGAACCTTCAGTTTATGAGACTGAAGCGCTGCCTACTGCTCCAAAGGGTTACTCTGCTTGGGCTTGGCCCTGATGGGAATGATCATCTCCACACAAACTCAAAATAAGGTCTTTTTGTTAGTCTGAGACTAGTGAAGTTGGACTCTTCCCTCAGGGAGAAACTCTCATATGACAAGGTCAAACCTGGGGCTTTCACCTTTAAGCTAACTAAACTGGGGTTCATTAAATCTTTCTAGGCTACAAGTTTGGGAGCTTCTAGATTCCATGTTGACACCCCCTTATAATATTTTACTCAGTTTTGTGAGATAAATTTGGCTTCTGGAAAATTGTGTTTGTAGTTCTCTGCTTCTTAATAGTGTCAACTTGGAAAAACACAAAACCATTAAAGTAGTCAGCAAGACCAAATCTTTAGTCAGTGCTAGATACGGTGTTCAATATTTGGCCGACACACAGATTCAAGCACTTAATACCACACAGAGCCAGAGCTCTGGGATTCTGGTAACAGTGTCTCTGGGAAAATTCACCCACAAAGATGATTTTCCAAAGAATACTAGAGCATAGGGTCTTGTATGTCTTTTGGGGAATTAAAGACTGGCAGGTATGATTGATTAGCTTTACAGTGGCCACAAGGTAATGAGGAGTTCAGGGCTGGATTGTCAGGGAGAGTCTGATGTTTTACAATGGATTCAAAATGAAGATGCCAGCCAGGGGCTGGGCTACCTGGGAAAGGACTTCTAAAAAAGGTATTTAAGATTTAATTATTCCACCCAAACTGGGATCATTAAGTACTTTAAGGTTTATTGTCCAATCAGAGACAAGGTCAGTCTGGGACTTCCCTTAAGGCAAGTTTTGAATAGAGTTGACAATAATAATGAATTTGACAAACATCAGACATGTGTGTGTCTGGATTTTTTGACTATGACATTTCTGGGAGTTTTTCATTTGGGCATTTCTTTCAGGAGGTTATTTTTGATATGAGATATTCTTACAGTTCTATTTTTTCAGCTCTTTAACTTTGTTTTAATATTTCCTGTTGTTTCATGGAAGTATTATCTTCTATTTAGTCCATTCTAATTTTCAAGGAGTTTATTGCTTGAGCAAAGTTTTGAATTTTGTATGCCAGGCCCTATTAATTCCAAGCCTTTCTTCTGTAATTCACATTTCTTTTCCAGTATTTTCCTCATTCCATTTATAAAAACATTTTAAAAACTCTCGCTTGCTTCATCTCTTCTAGGAATTTTACTTGAGTTTTGTTCCTGTGCTTTTTTTTTTTCTGAGATTTTGCTTATAGATGTAGAGACATTTTTTCTGTTATAAGCATCCCTATCATAATACAAGTGGGGTTTTTTTTGTTTTGTTTTGTTTTGTTTACTCATTCTTCCAGACCACTTTCTGACTTCATACTTGATGTTAGGACTGGGCTCTTGCAACACTTCTAGAGGGATAATCAGGATCATTCTTGGAGTATTGAGTGTTGTGTTATTCCAGGATCTCAGGGATAGACTAGGGAACCTGTGAGCTTTTAGTGCTCCCAGAATAGTTTGATCCAGGTCTGAGTGTAATCTCTGCAGGTCTCTGAATTCTTTGGCTATGTACAAAAGTAGACCACTGTTAGACTCTCTGGGTGCTGTAGTGCTCCTCATGCTGCATGTTCCTGGACAGAACCTATCCCAAGTGTCCAAAGACTTTATATGCCTCCCTTTGCCAATCTGGGCTGAACAAAGGTCTCATGATGGCCTTTTTTGGATTTCCTCATCAAGATTCAGACTAGTACATTTTCTGGATCTTTTTGGAGACGTTTGTGGATGAGAATCCACCACACTGCTTCCTACCACCTTCAATATCTTGGCTCTTCCCTAACTTGCCCCAAGTTTTGCTACTGATGGGTATTTTCTTTTATTTACTTATATATCTCTCCAGATTTAGTTCCTGAATTGGGGCCTCAAGGCAAGGCCATGCTTCACCCCTTAACATTTTTCAATGGATTTAGGGTACATTGTGTTATTTGTTCAGGATGACATAGTTTATGGTTTGTCCATGACCTTCATTAAAGGTGTAAGCAGGGAAAAGGAGACAAACTCAAAATCACTTTCTGTGAAGTTAATTCCTTGCCAAAAAAATAAAAGAAAGAAAAGAGTGCCAGTAAAGCATTTAAAAACATACACAGAAGAGAGCAGAAGAAAGCTCAGAAGGGAACCCAGTCAGGCAGAATAGTGCTAAGACTGCTGGGTCAAATTTAATATATACTTCCAAAAAAACCAAGCTGTAAATAATAAAGACTCTGGTTGTCATATATGGAAATACTCATGTCTGATGTTTGTCAAGTTCATAACAAAAAAAGAAAATGAATTCATTATACATAAAACTGTGAATTCTGAGAATCAGTGTTATTTCAAAGAGGCAGCATATGGTACAGTAGAAGAAAATATACACCAGGTTTGGAGTCCAAGGTTGCCTGTTGGCTTTTTCACTAATGAAGACATAAAGAGCTCGAATTCTCAACTGAACAGTAGGAATTCAAAATATTATTTTTAAGCTTAAAAGGTTCTTTGTCCTAACTCTGCAAGATCTTGCTGATAATGATAGCAAGAATGTGAAACAGTTCCAGGAAATAAAGACAGCCACACTTTTATTTTCTTTTCCTTTGAAGATACCCTCTTCTTGGCCCCTATGCAATCTGCAAACTGTATTAATTGATAACATTTTGTTCCCTTTTGGTGTAAGGTATAAAACCCTCTTTGTGAAACTTATTTTTTGGAAAGAAAAGTCTAAATGTAATTTTCAACCTGCTTCTCTCTCTTTTGTAATTGCAGAATTAAAAAAGATTCATTCATTCCCAAGCATAACTGATTTGATTATAGAATTGTTTTTTTCTGGAACATCACTGAGCACCTAAATGACATAACTTCTCTTGGCCTCAATTCTCATCTATTAAATGAAAGGACTGAATTAAATGACCACTTTAAGTTCCTTCCAGCATTTTCTTTAGTTGTATGATCCTGAGATGCCTGTAGATTTGCCTTTATACAAGGACATATACCTAATCTACATGGCCCAGTCTAAAGGTAGTAGGTATTAGAAATTTATGCTTGGGGCAGCTGGGTAGCTCAGTGGATTGAGAGCCAGGCCTAGAGACTGGAGGTCCTAGGTTCAAATCCGGCCTCAGACACTTCCCAGCTGTGTGACCCTGGGCAAGTCACTTGACCCCCATTGCCCACCCGTACCACCCCTGAGCCAATACACAGAAGTTAAGGGTTTAAAAAAAAAAAAGAAAGAAATTTATGCTTGTGTGACATGGAATTTCTGGGGGTTTTTTGTGTTTTTTTTTTTGACCCGTAATAAGACTGGATTCTCAAAACCTGATCGTCACTCACAAGTATTTAGCACTATGATTAGGTCAGAGCTCTATTAAACTGAGAAGTAGGGTAAAGGTCTAGCTAAATTGTCTCAAAAAGTATTGAAATCCACTCCTCAAGCAGTTTTCCAAATTTTTTGTAGAGCTTGTTTTTGTGCAACCTGAGCCAACCAAGAATGGGTTTTGTATTCAAGACATAGTTGGGAAATGTTGCCTTTTTGACACTCCAGTCCCATTTAAAAAAACAAATGGAGAATTTTAAAAAAATTGTGGACCAAACATGTCAACAGATAATCACTGCTATGATGAGTACCAACTAATAAACTTTCTTGGACATTTCCCCACATTTTCTAGATTTAATATTTCTGAATTAGATCTCCCTCATCCCAAAGGGATTGAAACAAAAAAGTCAAGATGACATAGGTACATTGTCAGAAAAAAGCTGTAATGTTTCTATCTAGACTCTGCGTCTACTTTTGTGCCTAAAATAGTGCTCTACACATAGTAGATTCTTAATAAATATTTGTTGAATTCAACTCCTTTTGAAAAAAGTTCTCAACTAAGCCTAAATGTTTGTGGAATGTTTGTTAGTGTGGCATATTTATGTTCCTCACACTGACCAGTATGAGGAACTTGGATCATGAAGACAAGGGGCTCTGTCAGCCTAGGAACCACCCATTTCTTAAGACCATTAGTGGCCTCATTATACTGATAAACATTAACAGTTCTCTGTGTGTGGGGAAATGCTTGTATGTTATACTTTTAAGTTTAATCTGTATCAGTAACATTTTCCTGATTGAAAATGTGTGTAGTTTTTACATTGTCTTCTCCAGCACTTTGTTTACCTGGGTCTCCTCTTTGTACCACACAGGTTTGTAGGAAGATCTGGCTAGGCCTCTTTGATGCACAGTCCTCCATAGTCCCAGATTCCAGGGACCCTCAAAAGGTGAAGGAGTTTCTTCAAGAGAAATATGAGAAGAAGCGATGGTAATCATGGAGGAGGGAGGAAACAGTAACATAGATATGTGTGCTATATATTTTTCCTCTTTTTCCAAATACAACTTTCCAGATATGAATTTGTGACTCTTCTGGAAGCTTAGGTTAAGTTTTTATAGATTCAATCACAGTTAAATCCTGTCATAATTCTATAGACCTAATCTTTATTGAAGGACAGTATTTCTTGTCCTTAATCATATGTCATGTATAATTGATGTTCCTCAAGTTTAACATAAGTGGATTAATTAGAATGATGGAAGCATTAATTAGAAGGCTGACAGCAATGTGTGTTTATTCATAACAGGTTGGTATCTTTTGTGGGAAAAGAAGTTGGAGGCAGGTATTTTACCAAATGAAGCCTGCCAGCTGTGTGACCCTGGGCAAGTCATTTGACCCCCATTGCCCACCCTTAGCACTCTTCCACCTATGAGCCAATACACGGAAGTTAAGGGTTTAAAAAAAAAATAAAATAAAACTTACCAACCAAATGAAGCCTGACCCTTTATTATCTTAATAAATACACTGAGGCACAAAGGGATGTTTAGAGATAGAAAGGATAAGAGCTGGAGTTATAGAAATATGGAGATGCAGAGTTTGGAAGCTTGGGAATTATATAATAGAAACCCTACCTGTAGAAAAAAATGCAAATTGTAGGCAAAGGGATATTTAAGGAAATCGTCTGTCTTGGAATCAGTTCATAATATTGATTCTAAGACAGAAGGAGAGAGTTTAAAAGAAGAAAAAAAGTCCAGTACAATTTTTTTTTAATAGAAAGGACTGCCTTGTAATCAAATTGTGTGTGTGTGTGTGTGTGTGTGTGTCAAGTGAATCCTCACTATTTTTATTATTATCATTATTGTTCTTGTGTAGATTCCTTGTTACTAAAAGTGTTTCTGTAGCATCTACATGACCACCTGTCAGGAATGTTCTAGGTCAGTGGGGTCAAACTAAAATAAAAAGGGAGACTACAAATCCATACTGCAGACCACATATTGGCTTAGTTTGAAAATGTAATGTTATCTGTTCTGTTGTATTTTTATTTATCATGTTAAATCCTCCCCAGTTACATTTTAATCTGGTTCAGAACCCATTTGAAGAGGATATCTTTGCATTAGTTGAGAGGATCTCTAAATGCTCTTCCAATTCTGAAAACAACACGATTTGATTCATATACAATAATGGATGCTTTCCTAGAAGTTCAGAGAGCACATAAACTGGGGGGATAATTAGTTGGTACTCCTTCTTATTCCACTTAGCTTGTTTGTTCCTTGAAGGTATGTTCCCCCAGACCAAGTCAAGGGATCATCCTATGCCAAAAGCAGCACCTCTACCCCTACCCAAGATTCAACTTCAGATGTAAAGCCCTTGAAGACACTTCTTGGGGACCCTGGGCCCTCTTCTGCTATTTCCAGCTCTAATCAGGTAAGTGTCAGATACAAAGGCATAATTTATAGAGGGGCAAAGATATAGAGATCTCATTTCAGTCTTTAAATCCTATAGATTGAGTGATAAGGTAGCAGAACAAAGCTTTACAATGAATTCTGCTTGTGTGTCACTGTCTTCTAAAAAATGTCCCTAGTCTTCCCCTTGTTAAAAAAGGAATAAGCCTGCAGGAAGTAGAGTGGGAGAAAGTCAGAGCAGACCTAATGAGTTTACCTTTGTTATAATAAAAACTGATACTCCTGTCTATTAGATGTAGATGTAGATGAAGTATAGAGAGAGGATAAGATGACATCTCTCTCCTTTATAACAGTTGCCCAGGCAGGATCCTTTAGGTCAATGGATGATATCCCTTCAGGACCCACGTGGGGTTAATTGATATTATTTAATGTGCTCTTTAGCTGGGTAACGTTGGAATCTGACTGCATCTCTCCCTTCCCAAAGAAGCTTTGAATAACCACTTCAGGAAGGCACTTTAAACTTCAATTATATTTAACAAAGGAGGATAATGGGATTGGATAGAGGTATTGGGAGAACCTAGTTAAAATGATGATGATGATTAATCTCTAACTGTAGGCCAGTAAAGGAATTAAGATGATAACTTCTCTCTGGTACAGCCTGGCCAGAGCCACACCAGAGCTGGTAAACTGCTTGTATAAACTTTCATCTTCTTCTTCACTAGATGATAAGCCTAACCAGTTTGAGATATCCACCCCTTTCCACCCTTTTCTTCTTCTCCTGCCCACTTTCGGGCCCTGGGACACCTAGATAACTAAGATGATTGAATTCCTAATATCTAGGGGCAGTAGAATCAGAGATGATGGTCTGGGTATGGGTTGTTGATGGTACAGGAACAAACAGGAGGAGCTTGCAGGGTTGAGTCTGCAAGTCTCAATCCCACAAAGAACAGGATCCACTGATCTCTGGTCTCAGGGAAAGAAAGAACCAAGAACCCCTGCCAGGGCTACCAGGGTGGTTTTATACGCCCCCTGGGCCAACTGCCCTCTCCTGTCCCCATGCCTCTCTGGAAACATTCCGACATCCAACTGATCCACCTGTCAATCACAGTGTGAACTCCTAATTCCCAGAGATTCAATATAACACCTTTGGAGCAAGAGAAGGGGCTATTAGGTTGGGGAAAGTTCTTTATCAAATAGGGAAAAGTGGTCAATATTAGCTACAGCTGGAATTGATTACTGTGTTATTTGCTAATAATGTTTCACTGAGGCTTGTTGCCTTCACATTACTTTACTTTGTAGGTCCCAAAGCCTACAAAGTCCTGTGAGTTTATCAATAGAATGTGAAAGAAGCCATCCTATTTTGCTCCCTGGAATTTTCTCAGCACAGAGACCACATGATATCCAGTACACTTGTCTACCTGTCTTACTAGGACAATACAAAGTTAGAGGAAGTTCTGGGAGGCTTCTAGGATTTCTGGCTCCATAATTATTGTAATTAATTCCTCTCTAATCCTCAGGCTCGACTTTCTCAGCACCGGTGCTCCCAACCACCCTCCCTCCCTTCAGTCAAGAAAGCCAGCACGGACCTGTTGGCTGACATTGGTGGAGACCCTTTTGCTACTCCCCAACCAGCATCAAACTTTGCTGTCTTTGGGGGTAAGTTGGATCTAGACTTAAAAACAATTTCAGGTACTCGTGTAGAACCCATTCCTTTGGGGTAACTTGAATTTTGTTTGACCTTGGAATTAGTTCATTCATGTAGGAGGTGGTACATTATAGTAATTTTATATTGGTCAGTGGGGAGAGGTTGAAAAGAAGAAAAAGTGGCCATAACACTGGGGCTTGAGCTGGGGTACTAAAAATAAATTGGGGGGTAGTACTAAATAAAAACAGAAGGAGTTTCAGAGCTTTCTCTTAGCCTTCTGAAAATAATCTTTGCTTTTTTATTCCTTCTTTGCCCTCTCTTCCTTTGCAGAAGGTTTGTAGTAAGAATGATATATCATTCTGTATATCAGAGTAGGCCAGTGGAGGCTTGTCTGTCCACAAGAAATTGTCTGCCTCTCTGGTGTTCCCCTCTCCCCATTCTGTTGAACTCTTGCTCTGTACCTTGTAAAGGCAGTGTTGAATCAGTGTTGAACCATGTTAAGCAACATGCTATGAAGCTGGTAATAACAGCTAACTTGACCCACTGGGTGCTAGGTAGTAAGGTTCCAAATTACATTGAATCAGATGAACTCTTACAGAGATAAATGGGCTCAAAATCTCAACCTTGCAAGGTTGTCCAGTTAGATGAATCATGGCCAGATGGATGGCATTTTCAGTGAAAATGATCAGGGGATTTTAGTGATTTTGAGCTCCCCTGAATTGGAGGTCAGTTCTCCATATCTAGCCAGTCCCAGGTCTAGCTTCATCTCACCAGGGCCCAAGCCATCTTTCTCTTCCTCCTGGAAAGCCCTGTCCCATATCTAATTTCTGCTTCTTGCTCTTGTAATGATAAATCAGCTCGGCATTACCATTACTACTAGAAAAGGCACAATCATCTCATGTCCTGTTGTTCTATTTACAGTCCTTGCAATTCTGAGTTGAATACCTAGACCTAAGCTCCCATCCTTGGTCAACATTCCCCACACTCTTCCATCTTTCATAGGTCCCTCTCCAACTCTACCCTCCCCATCCCCCCTTTTAAAAAACAAATTGCATTTCAGATTGGATCTTCCTCTCATGGCCCTTCTATCTCCTGATCTATCATCAGAGAAATCTTTCTCTTCAATGGCACAGCACTCTTGGTAACTCTTTCCAGGTGTACCATCTCTCATCACCATTGACACAGTGGGCTAAGAGGGGGAGGAGGTGGTTTTTTGCCTCTCCTTTACATGTCCCTCCCTTTCCTTAACTAGCCTCACTGCCATACTGTTCCTCCTTTGAGATTCACTTCATCCAGAAATAACTATCCAATTCCTGGTTACCTATGGGCTGTCAGGTAATTTTCTTTCCTTTATAGTGAAGTTCAGTATCCACTTCAGTTTGTTCTACCTGACCTCAGTGCCTGTGCTATCATTCTATCTTTGGATTCTCTTTTACATCAAAACTGAGGAAAAAAAACCAACTTTCTCTACTACTTACCTTTTCTTTCTCCCCTCCCGTTCCTTAGCTCCTTGCAGTCTCACTTCTCTCCCTACAATTCAAACAACACTTTCCAAGGTCTTCAGAGATCACTTTAGTGTTAAATCTAATGGCATTTTCTAGATCATCTTTTTTGACCTCTCTACAGTGTTTAGCACTGTTTACTACTCTCTCCTTCTGTCTTTGTCTTGTGCCTGGGTTTTCATGACACTTAATCTAGTTTTATTTCTACCTGTTAGACCATTCTTGGTTAATCATGTCCTGCATCTTGTATGTGGGTATCCTTAATGACTTTATTCTGGGCCCTCTCTTTTCTCTTCACACCTCCCCTAACTCTTGGTGATCTCTTCAGCTCATATGGTTTCCACTATTACCTCTGTGCAGATGATTCCCAAGTCTATACAGTGATCTCTCACCTATCCCAGGAGTTAATGTTCCAGACACTCCTACGATAGGTAAAAATCCACAAAGTAGCAGGAGAGCGAACAGACTGATGCTACAGTCACACTGCCAATCAGAGCCCAGGATACAGAACACAGCGCTGTGGTTGGTTGCCTTTCGTCAGCCAATAGTGTGCCATGTACAGTATCACATTGGCAAATTTGCACAAGTTGTAGTAGTGTACTGTATTCCCATTGTGTACAGTACAATATTCATCTGCAAAATCCTGTGGTATAGTGAACACTTCACAATACAGAGTTAGATACATTTTTTAAAAAACCCACGATACAGTGAAGCTGCGATAAGTGAACTGTGATATAGCGAGGGACGACTGTACATCCATTCCTTATCTCTCTTCAGAGCTCCTTTCTTGCCTCTGTTCTGGGTTACTTGACATATCTGCCTAGATAAGTATCTCAAGCTCAACATATCTTAAGCAGAACTCATTGAGTTTCTTTTTAAATCCATCCTTCCTCTTAATTTCCCTCTCTCTGCCAAGGGAAACACCATTCTTCCTGCTACTAAGATTTGCAGCCTTGAAGTCATTTTCAGCTCTTTCACCTTTCTTCAATTCCATGTTCCATCAGTGGCCAAGTCATGCCAATCCTGCTTGTTCACCATTTCTTGCATCAGTTCCCTTTCCTTCAGCTTATTCACAACCACTTTCTTCCAGACCTTCATCTTTCTTGAACAGGATCTTTCTGCTTTTAAGACTCTTTCCTATAGTGCATCTTCCACACAGTTACCAAAATTATATTCCTATAGTGATAATTCTATATGTAGAATTATATATATAGTGATATTCCTATATAGATAAACATGATGCTCCTGTGTTCAGGAAGTATAATAATTAAAATTGGTTGCCAAATATAATAGTTAAAATTTTGGTTTGACAAAGATAATAATGGTTAAAAAAAACAATTGTGGTCACCATTCATAAAAATTAAAGTTAAACTATGAATCAGTAGACTGTTAGTAGCTTTATTTATAGCAAGGTAAAGATTTTAAAATGGGAAATATAGGAAGGAGGTAGAAAATATCACCTACCTAAAAATACCTTAAGTCCTAATCTTAGTGCCTCCAGACCTCGAATTCGAATAAGAATCTCACCAGAATCCAAAGTCTGGATCAGGAAGCCGAGAGCCAAAGATGTTGAAAAACCACTGAGAGCCTTCAGCACACACAGGAGGCCCAAACCACCAAGAAGTCCATCAGAGCTTACGCTCTGCCAAGAATGAAGAGCCAAGAATCCAAGAATGAAACCAAGAATGCCCAAATCTCTCTCAGACTCCCGCTTATATACAATTTTCTCTACTTATCAGCTCTCCTTGTCACATCTCAGGAATCAATTACAGCCTTTCAATTTACCTAGTTTGTGGCTTTTTAAGGTGTGAATTTTCTTTATTAGTGATTTACTAAGTGTTAAGTATGGATACTTTAAGTTCTTGATTGATTAACTTAAAGTAGACAAAGGGAATAAAAATTCCCTTTCACAGAAGTTCAATGCTTCCTTGTTGTCTTAAGATGCACTGCAAATTCTGTTTGACATTTAATAAATTTCTCCAACCTGCCTGTCTTTTTAGGCTTATTATACTTTACTCCCTCTACCTGTTCTCTATCCTCCAGTTAAACTGGCTTACTTGCTATTCCTTATGCAAGAGATTCCATTTACCACTTCCTTTGCAAAAGCTTTCTGTCCCCCATATCTGACATGCTCTCCCTTCTCATCTCTATCTCTTTGAACGCCTAGCTCCCTTTAAGCTTAGCTCAGGTACCATATTTTATAAGAGGTTTTTCCTGACTTCCATAGTTATAGGATCCCCTCCTCTCTCTTTGTGTATTTATAGCCTGTATTTATTCAAACTTACTGTGTCCCTTTCTGGAGTATAAGCACCTTCAGAGAAGTAAACATCAGGGATTCTTGGACCATTTGCTTAGACAGTTCGTTAAAATACAGTTAATAAAATATTTTAAAAAACAAATTCTTAGACTGGGGTCTGAGTTAATAACTGAGTTAAGAACCCACTTATAAAAGCTTGATTGTGGGGGCAGCTGGGTAGCTCAGTGGATTGAGAGCCAGGCCTAGAGACAGGAGGTCCTAGGTTCAAGTCCGGCCTCAGACACTTCCCAGCTGTGTGACCCTGGGCAAGTCACTTGACCCCCATTGCCTACCCTTACCAATCTTCCACCTATAAATCAATACACAGAAGTTAAGTGTTTAAAATTTAAAAAAAAAAAGCTTGATTGATTTATAGTTTAATTGTATCTTAATGATCAAACCATAATCTGTGTTCAGTCCTTGGCACTACATTTGGAAGGATGTTAGGGTAGAGAAGAAGCTCAGAAGACTACACCACCATATTGGGAATGATTAGCTCAAAGGAGAGATAACTATAATATATCATATCATATAAAGAATAGCAGTCTTCAAGGATTTGAAAGGCCTTTTTTATGAAAGAGGAAAGAAGTAATGCAGTGCAAAGACTATAGGAATGCAGGAAACTGTGTGCAAGTCCCTTCTTGTTGACAATGCCTAGTGTAACAACTATGGGCAAATTACTTAACTTCTCTGAGCTTTGGTTTCCTTGTCTATAAAACAGTGCCTTTCTCACAGAACTGTGAAGTTCAAGTGAAATAATTTATGTAAAGTGCTTTGCAAACCATAAAGTGACATATAAATGTCAAGTATTATAGTTAGCATAAAAAGGGATAAGCACAGAAACTACATTATGATGAAAGGGACCATAAATAACAAACCAATATATTATATTATACTTATATGCTCTAAATGCTTTAGCAAAAGAACTCATAATAGAAAAAATAAACTGAACTCCAAGAAAACTGAGAGTAATATAGTAATGGTAAGAGATTTTAGAGTTCGTCTCATAGTTTTGGACACATCTAACAAAGATAAACAGAAGGGAAAATAGAGAATTAAATTGCTGGGAAATCTAGAGTTGAAAGACTTATTGTATCTTCTATATGAGACTGCTTAAGAACATATATATATTTAAATTTTTTATTAGAATATTTTTCCATGGTTACATGATTCACGATTTTTCCCACCTCTCTTCCCTCCCCCTGCCAGAGCTGACAATCTCACTGGGTTATACATGTATTGTTCAAAATCTATTTCCATGTTATTTGTATTTGTAATAGAGTGATCTTTTAATGCCAAAACCCCAATCATATCCCCATCGAACCATGTGATCGATTACATGTTTTTCTTCTGCATTTCTGCTCCCACATTTCTTTCTCTGGATGTGGATAGAATTCGTTCTCATAAGTTCCTCTGGATTGTCCTGGATCATTGCATTGCTGCTAGTAGAAAAGTCTATTACATTTGATTGTGCCACAGTGTATCAGTGACTGTGTATAATGTTCTCCTGGTTCTACTCATTCTGCTCTGCATCAATTCCTGGAGGTCTTTCCAGTTCACATGGAAATCTTCCAGTTCATCATTCCTTTCAGCACAATAGTATTCCATCACCATCAGATACCATACTTTGATAGACACCCCCTCGTTTTCCAATTTTTTGCCACCACAAAGAGAGTGGCTATAAGTATCTTTGTACAAGTATTTTCTTTATTATCTCTTTGGGGTACAAACCCAGCAGTAGTATGGCCTGGGTCAAAGGGCAGACAGTCATTTAAAGCCCTTTGGGCATAATTCCAAATTGCCCTCCAGAATGGTTGGACCAATTCACAACTCTAGCAGCAGTGTATTAGTGTCTCAATTTTGCCATATCCCCTTCAACATTTTAGATATATATTTTTAAGCCCTTACCTTCTGTTTTAGAATTGATACAGTGTTGGTTCCAAGACAGAAGAGTAGTAAGGACTATGCAATTGGGGTTAAATAACATCCAGGAGGTCATGGAGGCCACATTTGAACCCAAGACCTCCCATCTCTAGGACTTGCTGTCTACTAAGTCACCTAACTGCCCCTAAGAATAGATTTATTTTTCAATACTCCATGGAACTTTCAGAGAAACTAATTTGTGTATTAGGGCACAGAGAAATTGCTAACAGATGTCAAAAAGACAAAAATAGTTAACACATTTTTTATAGAACATAATAAAAATAGTTATCAGTTCAGAGAGCACAAAAACAAAAGCATAAATGGAAACTTAACAGTGAAATTCTTTTTTCCTCTGGAGAAGTTCTTTTTTTTTTTTTAATAACAAATTTCCATATGAGTTTTCCAAAGTTATATGATCTAAATCGTTTCCCTCTCTTCTTTTCTTCCCACTCCTGGAACTGGCTATCAATTCAGTCTGAATTATATATATTATCATGAAAAATATGTTTCTATATTATTCATTTTTGTATGTGAATATCTTATAAAACCAAAACTCTAAAACATATACCCAAATAAACAAGTGATAAATCATATGCTTCCATCTGCATTCTTACTCCAACAGTTCTTTCTCTGGAGGTGGATAGCAAGTCCCTCAGAATTGTTCTGGATTATTGTATTGCTATTAGTAGCAAAGTCTGTCACATTTTGATCATTCCACAATATTGCTGTTACTGTGTATAATGTTCTCCTGGTTCTGCTTATTTCACTCTGCATTAGTTTATGTAGGTCTTCCAGTTCTTTCTGAAATCATCTCATTCACCATTCCTTATAGCACAATAGTATTCCATCACTGTCATATACCACAATTTGTTCAGCCATTCCCCAGTTGAGGAACATTTCTTTAGTTTTTAATTCTTTGCCACCACAAAAAGAGCAGCTATACATATTTTTGTACAAATAGTCCCTTTCCCCCTTTTTTTTTTTATCTCTTTGGAATAGAGACCTAGTAGTGGTATTACTGGACCAAAATGCCTAGGATGCAACTAAAACAGTTTTGGAGAAAATATATTCTTACAGATATATATTTGCAACATAGAAAAAGATACGATTAATGAACTAAACATGTAGATTTCTAAATAGAAATAGAAAGCCAGCAAACCAGCAGACATAAAATAAGTGCAAAAGAGATATTAAAAGTTAGAGGAGCAATAGATAAAACAGGAAACCAAAAAAACTTATAGAAATGACAAATAAAACTAAAAGCTTCTTTGAAAAACCTAACTAATAAAATTAATAAACATTTAGCTAATCTGATTAAAGAGGGAAGAAAAACAACTTAGAAAACAACTTAGCAAACAAGATGAAATCATAACAAAACCAGAAAAAAAGTCAGAATCTACTATGTATAGTTAGTTATATTCTAGCAAAATTAAGAACACAAAATAGAGGAATGCTTCCAACAATATAAAATGCCAGGGGCAGCTAGTTGGCTCAGTGGATTGAGAGCCAGACCTAGAAACCAGAGGTCCTAGGTTCAAATCTGGACTCAGACACTTCCTAGCTGGGTGGCCCTGGGCAAGTCACTTACTCCCCATTGCCTAGCCCTTACCGTTCTTCTGACTTAGAACCAATACATGATATTGATTCTAAGATGGAAGGTAAGGGTTTAAAAAAAATTAAGCAACTTGCTACTACGCATGTATATGCATGTATGTGTGTGTGTGTGTATATATACATATACATATAAAAATACCCAAGTTAATAGAACACCAAGTAAAAACCTTAAATAATCTCAGAAAAGGAACTAGAACTAGCTGTGAAGAACTACTAAAGGAAAAAAACTCATTCTGATGAATAGGAGAATTCTATTAAACATGCATTTAGTGCCACTTTTGTTGTTCAGTTATTTTCGGTTGTGACTGACTCTTTATGACCCTATTTGGAGTTTTCTTTGGCCATTTCTTTCTCCAGTGAATTTTACAGATGAAGAAAGTGAGGTAAACAGCATTAAGTGACTTGCCCAGGGTCACACAGCTAATAAGTGTCTGAGGCTAGATTTGAATCCAGGACCTCCCATCTCCAGATTTAGTTCTGTATCCATTGAGCCACCTAACTGCCCCGGAATCCATTATTCTTTGTGGAAAAAGGATACTTCGCAGTGATTCACAGATCATTGACTTCCAAGCTTTTAGAATTTGTTTTCCCTTCTTAATCCATCCCTAAGAAAGTTGTCTTTTGTTCTTGATCTAACTCACCCCAAAAGAAGAGACCTGGAAAAAAACATTTTTTTTTTAATTAGAAAAATATTTCTTTCTTCCTATTTCTAGAAAAACTGGGGGAAAAGAAGGGGGAGGGCAGTGTTATATACATCCAAACCTCTCATTGGAGGTCTTCAAACAAGGCTCGGTGACTGTTTGGAGGTTGTTGGAGGTTTTACAGTAGGTAGAGGTGAGACTGTGTGGCCTCTAAAGGCTCCTTTTCCCTCTGAAATTTTGTCATTCTGTGAAAAGGCACTATGTGTAGAATTCACTAGAATTGGAACCCTCTAATGTGACCCTTCCTGTTTGCATATGCTTGTCTCAGATTTGAAGGGCTTTGAGATAATTTATTTTAAAAACCCTTCATTGCCATCTTAAAATCAATACTGTGTATTGGTTCTAAGGGAGAACAGCAGTAAAGGTCTAGGCAGTGGACTTACCCACAGTCACACAGCTGGGAAAAGTCTTGAGGCCACATTTGAACCCAGGACCTCCTATCCACTTTGCCTCAATCCAGTGGGCTCACCTAGCCACTCCCTAATCTTATTTTTAAGTTTCGGAAAGCAAAGCCCAGAGAAGAGAGCTGTGTGGTGAAGCAGAAATCCTCTAAGCATTGTTTTCTGGCTCTTATGCTGCTTGTGTGTAATCTCTCTGTTTGTTCTACTTACAGGCCCGGGGCCTTCTCATGGAGGCTTTGCCAACTTTGATGCCTTTGGGAGTAGCCCTTTCTCCTCTACAATGGGAGGCATCCCTCCAGCTGGCCAGGCTTTGTTCCAGACACAGCCAGCACCCATAGGTAATTGGGGCTCACTGTTTTTCTCTCCCCTCCTTGCTTCTTCTTCCCCATTACCCTATTCTCCTTTCATTACTGTGCCCAAGACCTAGGTTGAAGAGAGTTAGTACTGAGGGTAACTTAGAGAAGAAGCTATGGCAATTGGTTATGGCTTGCCTTCTCAAAGGAGGAAGATTCCACTATTTTCTTTTTCCACTAAAGACCAAAGGGAAAGACTCACAGTAGTAGAAGAGGTAAAAACTGAATTCAGTCAGCTTTCACTCAATTTCTGGCTAGAACAACCAGGCACCTTGAGAGCATGAGAGTAATCCTGAGCCTAGTTTATTTCTCTAGAGATCTGTATTGTGTCTGGGTGGGGAGGGTGGAAGGGAGGGAGTCAGCCCAGAGGAAGCCCCACCCCTGCAGAGAGTGGGTGTCAGATTCAGAGTAAAGTCACTCTTGTGTCATTCAGTCCATTACCTCATTTTGAGGGTGAGGAAACAGAGACCCATAGTGAGTGTCTTGTCCAGGATCATCTGCAGGTATTGAAAGGCAGGCCTGACATTTGACCTCAGAAGTGTCTGCCCTGCCCCTCCCTCTCTCTTGGTGGTGTGGCCACCTCAAGGCATTTAAGGATGGAGCCCCAGAATTGTCAAGGCTCTTGTTGGACAGGGAACAATGATAGTCTGACTGCTTCTCTCTTCTGATTTTCTTTCACTCTCTATTGCTAGCCAGTCAGATGCTTACTGGAAGTTACAGCTTTGGTAAGTTTTATTTCTCTGAGTCTTGAAGGACAGAAACAGCCTTTCTCATGTTTAAAGATCTACTTATTAGACTTTTAGTGCTCTTAATACAGATGAGGAAATTAAAGTCAAAAGAGGATTAATTGAAACTCAGGATGACAGTGAAATTTAATGGAAGAGTGAGGATTAAAAACTAAATCTCCTCACACCAACTCTTTCCACTCTCTGAGAACAGAAGTATCAGGCCCCAGGGTCAAGGCTGGACACTGAAAAGTAGGATGTGTTAGGGGTGGGGCAGGGGACAGGGAGTGATTCCCATATAGGCATAATGAAAATTGGGGACGGGGAGAGAGAGGGAAAAAAGTTTTGTTTTGCATTCTGAAAAACCCAATTTTATTTTCATGTTTTTGAGAAGGAATAAGAAAGTACAGACATACCCCTCTTTCCTTCCTTCCTCTTCCACCTTTAGAGACAGCAGCATACTTTCTGTGTAGCCAGCTGTAGTAGACTGATAGACTTTGGCTGAATGGTTTCATCATGGCCTCTTAGAGTTAAATTCTTCAGATTTACCTAATGGCATGGGCAATGCCTAATTGCTTCTGCCAGATTGCTATACAGTTGATGTCATGCTTCTGGAAAATCTTTATTAGGGCAACCTTGGCCAGTCATGGGGGGAAACGCCTGAATGGAATAATTGATTGCTAAAAGCACATTAATAGTAGAATAGTAGAATGAATGTGATAAACATTTAGTGGCAAATAAATTTATTTACAGAATGTCAGGTATATCCAGAAAGAGGCATTTAAATGAGAGAGTTCAGCAGATTTTTCCCTGTTTCCAGTACAGCTCTTAAGTTTCTTTTGGCTATATGAACAGCTCCCATAGGGAGATGAGTAAGATTGCTTCCCCTAAGTCAGAAAGTCTCCCTAGAGACCCAGGGCCATATGATGCTCCCACTAAGATATGTTGAAATTTCTGTAAGAAGGAGAAGGAAAGGGGGCAGCTAGGTGGCTCAGTGGATAGGGAGCCAGGCCCAGAGATGGGGGGTGCTGGGTTCAAATCTGGCCTCAGAGATGTCCTATCTATGTGTCCCTGGGCAAGTCACTTGACCCCCATTGCCATTACCATTCTTCTGCCTCAGAACTAATACACAGTATTGATTCTAAGACAGAAAATAAGGGTTAAAAAAAAAATAAAAGGAGAAGCAGACATGAATGTGTAAAGTGACTCAGAACCAGTCCCTGTGTTTCAGGAGTTTATGGCTGACAGAGGAGAGGCTTTTCTTTAAAATATAGAGGGGATGAGAGGGAACGGGGTAAATTAGAGATGTGCAGTGTAATTGTAACCTTGAGTAGGAGGGACACCTTAAATTTCCTCATGCTGGAAGTTAACTCTCAAAGGAGTTTGTTGAGAAGGGCTTCTCTGGCCACTTGTAAGCCTTGATCTGTATGACCCTAAAGGAGGAGACAGCCCTCAGACTTTTTTCTTTTAAACCCATACCTTCTGTCTTGGAGTCAATACTGTGTTTTGGCTTCATGGCAGAAGAGAGGTAAGGGTAGGCAATAGGGGTCAAGTGACTTGCCCAGAGTCACACAGCTGGGAAGTGTCTGAGGCCGGATTTGAACCTAGGACCTCCTGTCTCTAGGCCTGGCTTTCAATCCACTGAGCCACCCAGCTGCCCCCAGCCCTCAGATTTTAAAGAAAGGTCAAGGGCTTATGTCATACCTAGTAAAACGAATACAAGATTCAAGGTGGAGAATTTGGGCACCAGTGAGGTAGAGGGAATGGAGATTTGAGTACCTCCCCCATTGTGTCTCAACCTATTTTCTTTTTCTTAGTGCCAGTCTTGCTGAAGGCCACATCTTCAGCCACATCAATAAAAATCCTCAGAGCATTTGATTTGCCCCATTGCAATTAACAGTAAACTCCATTTCCCTGTTAAAGAATAATTATACATATATGTGAGAGGGACATATGTACAGATGAACCTTTTAGGAATATGAGTTTTTATTTTACCAGGACAAGACTAGATTTAGAGCTGAAGCCAAGAGTGGGAGGATTTGTTCATATACCATATTTGCCTGGGGGTGGCCAGGCTAGAGTCAGATCCAGCCTAGACTTAACCTCTCTCTCCCTCAATGTGTCTTATGAAATGCATTGAGGTAGATGGGGTAGTTGGAATTTGTCAAGGGTATTTTTTTTCTGCTCTTGCTTGATGTGTCCTTTGACTTTCTGACAGTGTATATCGGGGAAAGCATTTATCTTTTAGCTTGAGAAGTTTTGTTGTCAGTTAATGAGTGGATTCTTAAAGTTTCCCCAGCTTCTTCAGGTCCAGATGTTTATTTGAGCCTCTTGTCTCACTATTAGCCACAAATAACTTTTGTCTCCTGGGAAAAACAAGTGTTTAACTTTGATGGATAAATAGCACTGTGCCATATAGATATTAGACATCTAAGAAATACTTGTTGATCAGTATCCACTCCCTTTCTCTTTTCAGTGATCTTGGTTTTTCCCTTTTTTCTGCATGGAGTTCCAGAAAGTAGGGAAACCACCTGGGGAAAAAAAGTAAGCCTTAAATGTCTACCTTACCAAGAGGCTTATCCAAACCCCCTAATACCCTACCCAAGCCCAGAACCTTTTCAGTTTCATTTTGAGTGATGGCATCAATATATAGTAGATTGAGCAATAGACTTGGAGTCTAGAAGATGTAGGTTCAAATCCTGCCTTAGAAACTTATTAGCTGTGACCCTGGTAAATTTATGTTACCTCTCTGGGCCTCAGTTTACTTATTTTAAAAAAATTAGGATGTTGTATTTGTCCCTTCCAGCTCAAAATCTATCATTCTAAGTCCCTTTTTCCCATCTAATTAAACTCCAATCCCGTTGGATTCTTTTCACTTTGGTGGATTGAATTAAATTATCCATTGTAAGTTTTACCACTAGATGGTGCCCACAGCCTCTTGACACCCCCTAACTAGCCTGCTTCTCTGATCTGGGACTAGAGAATTAGAAAAAGACGTTTAACATTGAACTTGACACTCCTTTTTTATCTGGACACCTGATTGTATTATTAGATTCAATAGAGATACTATTTTATCAATATAGATCCTCAGACAGCTATGAAGAATTGTACCTGCTTTCAATTCATTTTTACTTTTACTTGTTTATTGGTCCCAGACTGAAAGACGTCTTAAGGATCATTTAATTTAGGAATGGGCAAGCTATGATCCACTGGCCAAATCTTGCTCCATTTTTGTGCAGCTCATTAGTGGAAAATTACTTTTTTTAAATTACCAGTGATATACCCATCATTATCAAAACAAAAAAAAAAAATTTTTAACCCTTACCTTCTGTTCTTGGAGTCAATACTGTGTTTTGGCTTCATGGCAGAAGAGTGGTAAGGGTAGGCAATTGGGGGATCAAGTGACTTGCCCAGGGTCACACAGCTGGGAAGTGCCTGAGGTCAGATTTGAATTTAGGACCTCCTGTCTCTAGGCCTGGCTTTCAATCCACTGAGCCACCCAGCTGCCCCAGAAATTTTTCAAAATAAAAATTGTACTCTCTTATTAACCTTTAAATGGCTTTGGAAATTAGCTTTTGCTGCAGACTTGATAATGTTTCTTAATGAATTCAACCTAAAATTAGAAGGCACAATTGTGCTTATTTGCAAAACTTATTCTATGGCGAAATCAACTCAGCAACTAATATCAGAATCACAGGTAATTCCAGGCTGTTTTTAATACCTTTTCCATGCTGTTATAAGTTAAAACAAGGAACAAGATCTTCTTTCTCACAAATTTGTAACGAATATATTTTCTGAACTCAAACTGCATTTCTAGCAGAGTTTTTCAGACCTTGATACAAGTGCAAAATCTCAATATTTCCATATTTCAAAATCCATTTAATTATGCATTTGAGAAGTTTCCATCTAACCCTTCAGGTGGAACATGATTTCTTTGCAATTTGACATGCTAAAAGGAAGACTTTCTTTTTGTGCCTTTCAAGAGATGAATATGCTTAGTTAATATCATATGCTTATGGATTGATAACAGTATTTGGCAGTACCTCTCTGTGTGAAAAGACATTTTTTAAAGATGAAATCTCTAAAATCTCATTAGAGATTAGCATTGATGAACATTTGTAATCAATTTCAATTAAAAGGAATATTAACTTTGAAGTCCTATTAAAGTGAAATGTCATTGCCCAGAAAGGAATTCTATTCTCATTCATAGACCTGTTACAAAAAAGGGTTTCTAATATTATGTTTTTATTTTCATTAAAAAATTGTGGAAGTTCATTTTCTCTTTAGTTATAAGTATGTAATATCCTCAATTTTTGCTCCATGATCTGCAAAGCTTAAAATGACAGGCTCTTTTTTTACAGTAAAAGTTTGCCAACCCCTGATCTAATTCAAACTTACCTGCAGCATGAATCATCAAGGTCGAAATTACAAGATCATAGCCTGGGTCAGCTTGAGAGAGCTAGATGATCCAGTGAATAGAGCTATACTTTGAAGCCAGAAAGACCTGAGATACTTAATAGCTATATTAATTACTTTAATAGCTATATCACTTAACTTGTATTTGCCTCAGTTTGACCAACTGTAAAATGGGGGTGATAATTCAAATGAGATTATATTTGTAAAGTTCCTAACACAATACTTGGTACATAGTAGGCATTTAACAAATACTTATTTCTTCTCTAATTTCACTGCAATAGGGTAAAGGAAATTCAGTACTTTTTCTTCGATTTGTAATCTTAGAGAATTGCCTAAAACAGAGAAGTTAAATAACGTGTCCAGTACTCTACAGCTAGAATGATGTCAGAGAGACATCTTCCTGGTTCTTGGTTCCCTGCCCCATGATGCCTCATGTGTATTATTAAGGATTTATTGAAGAGGGATGCTAAATGGAACAGCAAATTTTTTTTTTGCCCTTAATATTGCTTTAGTAAAGATAAGAAAGGCACCCTGGCATGATCATGTCAAAAGGTCAGGGTTGGAATCTTGCTTCATATGCTTACAAGCTTTGTGATCCTGCTTATAAATTTAGAACTGAAATTGACCTTAAAATGCATGATGGGGAGCAACTAGATGGCTCAGTGGATTGAGAGCCAGACTTAGAAACAGGAGGTCCTATGTTCAAATGTGGCTTCAGAGACTTCCTAGCTGTGTGACCCTGGGCAAGTTATTTAACCCTTATTGCCTAGGCCTTACCACTCTTCTGCCCTGGAATCATTGCCCAGTATCGATTCTAAAAGGGAAGAGAAGGGTTAAAAAAATGCAGCATGACACATTAGAAGAACTGGATTGATTCTGAGGACCTGCATTTGATTTGATTGTTCAAAGTCAGTTCACCTACCTTGAGACCTCAATTTCCTCATTCATAAAATGAGAGAGTAGGACTTTCTTAAAATCCTTTTTGGCCCTAAGTCTGTAATATAGTCCAGTTTATAGATAAGGAAATTGGTGTGAAGTTTAAATGAAATGATTGCTATTAACTGCTTTGTATCAATAATTAGCACAATATTCACTCCAGCTTTGTAACAAAACAACATGGTACTTTTAATCAATCAGATTCTTGTCTGTGGACTTACTGTCTTGATATTTGTATAAGATAGATGATTTTAGCCCAGAGGATAGGTGATTTGCCAGAGGCAAATGTAGTCACCTAAAACTTTTCACAAGTTTAGAATTCAAAGAAGCATTGGATCTCAGGGATAAAGATGGGACCCCTCTGACATGACTCATTCTCTGGGTTTTCATCCTGGTAGCTTAAAGAGAAGGATGGAGTGTGCTTTCTTTACCCAGAGGAGTGGTTAGAACACATGTGAATAGAATGGGCTTCCTCTGTAGAGAATGGAAAAAAAGCAACTGTCTGATGATCTTGCCCAGGGGTCAGCAATGTATGGCTCTCAAGCTATATCTGGCTCTTTATGCAGGAGCCATAAAGTCAACTGAGGCACAACAACTAACAGTTTATGCATGACATGATACTCACGTGATCCTTTCGGTACTGCGACTATCTTCTAAGATAGAAGCTCCCTCATTGATATTGCCGCGTGAGATGAATCCTGGTCTTTAGTTTGTCTTGGTAGGTGTGCCGTGTGTTCCTCCTTCTGCCCTCCTTTTACTTTTTCCACACCTATTACTGACATCTTGAGGTTCTGTATAGTGATTGATCACTTTTGTCTACATTCTCTATCCCTCTGCCTCTGATTTACATGGCTTTATCTCAGTGCATTCATGGGGTCTGCACTCCCTATTTGTGGGATTGTTAATTGTTTTTAACTTTTCTACCTGCTCTTAAAGGGGAACTATAGTCAGATTACATCTTTACATCTTTTCATTAGTGAGAAGCATTTCTCCCCAGGAGTTGTTTCATTTGATACAGGATGATTGAGTAGGCAGCACTGAAACACCTGTACCAGGAAATGTGTGTGATGTGTCCTGGCCAGTTTTCCATGAAAAGGTACCCTCCTTCCCCACTACTTACTAATACCTGGCCAAATGGCTTAACCAGCAGGCTGGCAGCTTTTTCTTCTCCTGTTGCCTGACTTGAGAGAGGGAGAGGAAAAAGTATTCTTCCCTGAATTTTTCTCTCTTTACTTCAGCAATTTTCTTAGTGTAAAGCAGTTTTATATGTATGTGTGCAGTTATATCAGTACTATAGTGCCCCATTAAGTCTTGTTTTTTATTAATAATCAAAATAATTTTGACTAATAATCAGCAAAACTATGCAGCACCAGAAGTCACATTAATGTACTTTATTCATCATTGGTTAGCACATAATAACGTTATTAAAATAGTTCAGAGACTTATTGTACTTTAAAAATGTTGTTCTTACATAAAATGCACATATTTACTTGTATTCAGTGTTAAACATATTGTACGGCTCTCACAAAATTACATTTTTAAAAATGTGGCGTTTATGGCTCTCACAGCCAAAAAGGTTGCAGATCCCTGATCTTGCCTGTGCAAGACCAGAGCTCTTGGATTCTAAGGAATACTATTTAGTGGGCATAGGATTTTTAGATGCCTCAGAGCCCTCATGTGTCTCCTCCTTCCTGTCCCCAAAACCAGTCCCCATTCAATGTGACACATTTTATCTGTGTTTCTTAATCCTGGGAAACAGGAATTTTGTTTTTAATATTTTGATAACTATGACTATATAATTGGCTTCCTTCATAATCCTATGTTTTTGATTTATTCTTTTAAAAATATTATTCTGAGAAAGTGCCTATAGACATCATCTGTCTCCTCAAGGCCTATGACACAAAAGGTTAAGAAGTTCTGCTTTAGATAATGAAAAACTCAGATAATATTTGGTTTACTTTAATCTGTTCAAAGGGTTTTTTTTTTAGACCCTTCCCTACTGTCTTAGAATCAATAGTGTGTATTGACTCCAAGACAGAAGAGAACTGTAAGGACTAGGCAGTGGAGGTTTAATGACTTGCTCAGGGACAGATAGCTAGGAAGTTTTGTTTTAGGGCAGTTTTGAACATAGTACCTCCTTTCTGTTTCTTAGCCCATTGAGCTACCTGGTTACCCTGTTCATACATTTTTATTAGAAAATAATACCTGTAGTTTCTGTCTTAACAGGGTGATTGGGAGACCCAAATGAAATACAGGGTTTTGCAGACTTTAAAATGATATATAAATGATAGCTGTTATTATTAATGAAGAATAGTCAAACTGGTCAGATTGTAGCTGGTTGGCTTCACTAGGTGGGACTGACTCCACAGCAGGTGGATCTCCTTTTTGAGATCTATTTGATTTGGTACATTCAGATCTAGAACCCTTAACTTGCCACTATTGACTCACTCCTACTTACCTTTATTTTGGCAAGATAGGACTATTAGGATGTTGAGCAAGGACAGGCTTTCTCATCTTTTGAAGTCAGAAATCAGAAAAATGTGGCTGGAACTAGAACAAGGAAAGAGATAAGAAAAAAACACAGCTTCGTAAGGGATAAAAGCTCCTGGACATTGGAGTAGTAAAGGAGGTTTAGATTTCTGGATCTCTAGAAATATTAGTATAATATAGCCCTAACTCTGCCCCGCCCCCACTTTTTATTAAGGATTGGAGATGGATTAGGGGAGGAATATCTCCTCTTAAACTTAGGGGTAGTCCCTCTCTTCCTCCACCTTTCTCTCTTATCACTATACTTGTCTCATTTCTTTTCACAGGCAGCAGCCAGGTGACGCCATTTGGTGCCTCTCCTCTTGCTCCTGCCAACCAGCCAAGTGCCCTTTCAGATATGAGCAATGTCTTGGGAACTGGAATGTCAACTGGGGGCATTCCTAGTAGGTAGGTTGAGATTGTGGATTCCCCATCATAAGAAAGAGAAGTGAAAAGCCTAGATTTGTTTTTTTTTTTGACCCTGACACTCTGTTCCATGCAGTCCCTAGCTTTCCTTGCTTTTTCCTCTCAATACCTTCTATTTAATACCTTTGAAGGTAAGGACCAAGATTTGCTTGCATGAGCATCCAATAATTCTTAGTTCATAGTGGAGGATTCTTATTTCCCTGATACTAGTAATAGAGTTTTTCTCTTCTCTCACAGAGCCTTTGGGACTGTTGGCCATGTCTCTGGACTCCACACTGCTGCTACTGGCAGTAATAACAGCAGCAGCAGCAGTACTGGACTTGGATATGGGGGTGAGTTCCACTTGTAGGGAGCTAGGGTTATGTGGAAACCTAGTAAGAGAAAATCAACAAAGGCAGCAGAGATTAGGGGTACTGGAAAGGAGAAAGAGGGTGAAAAACAGGCCAAGGAAGATTGAAAAATATTTGTCAGTAAGAAAATACTAACTGTGCCTTCACCTACTTCCTCAACATTTAGCTTTCACCAACCCTTTCATAGCACCGGCTCCTCATCCACAGTTGCCTTCCACCAACCCATTCCAATCCAATGGCCTGGCCTCAGGTAAGTTTCTTTTGTTGTTTTCTGTCGTCTCCAGATTTCCAAGCATCTTTTTAAGGAAGTCTTTTTTCTCCCCCTTCAGATTATCACTGGAAGCTATAGGTATATCAGATTGTTTTTGTTTTTGATCACTGTCTTTCCAACTTTAACTCATAATCACCATGAGCCAAATTCTGCCATATCACTGTGGGTGAATCCCTTTTTCCTTAATAAGTTGGAGCCCTTAATACTTGTATCTCTTTGCTACTTCTGAAGTAATTTTCAGTGGTGCTTCATAATAGACAGTCTCTTTCCTTCCCTTACCAACACCCTCCCAGTTTTCCTTATTATAAACAACTCTTTTCTGTTTCTGTTCTCCTTTAGGAACTCTGTCATCCAGGGCCATGTTATCCATGCTGTCTCACCTTGTAGTCTCCCATTTTATTCCTCATCTTTAACTTTCCCAACCTCAGTGGTCTTAGCCTTCCCACTCCCAAATTCTCAAAGAAATTAAGAGAACTCTTAAAAATTCATTTGGAAAAGTACAACTAACTATATGCAGCAACAACATGAATACAGTACTCTCTTTGGAACCCTGAATTCCAGAGCCCCTCTGCTTTTGAACATGGTTGGCAGTGGACTCAGGGTTGATCTAGAAGCTGAAGGTTTTAGAGTTCTATTCAGGACAACTAAATGAGTTGATTTTTGGTCTGGAGAAACCTGTTTCTCTCATCAAGTATAGTCTTGATAAAACTGACTTGAATCCTGTCTTTCAGAGGCTCAGTTCCACTTCATCTGCTTTGTATCCACAGGACTTGGTTTGGGGATGAACACTGTGGTTCCTAGCTTTTCTTCTGCACCAACCCCAGGTGGCTTCCCTGGAACTTTCTCTCCCAGTCTCCTCCCTCCACAAACGTTGCTGGTTCAACAGCAGAATGGTAAAGGACTCTAATTCTGTTTCACAGTAGAATTGAGATAACTATTCATTTTCTTATATATAGGTATAGAGTAGTAAAGAAGGAATAAAACCTGTGTATCCTCAAGTGAGGAGCCTTAGGAGTACACATCCCCCAAAACTTGGGAGTATCTTCTTTTCTCTTCCCCAGTCCCTGCTGGGAATGTGGAATATGCCTACTATCTGGGGAAACAAGAAAGATTGTCCAGGTTTATATTACCTTTCCATGATAAGTTTGGTTAAGCTCTGATGAATGCTACTATTCATTGAAATTAAATGGTGTTATTTTATTTTTTTGTCTTTTTAGGCTCTGGCTTTGTGGGGTTAGGAGCAGCCAAACTGGGGCAAAGGCCTGTGAGCCATCCAGCAGGGATCTCTACCAACCCCTTCATGGTAAGGCAAGAAGAGAATGACTCTTGAAGAAATCTAGAGGGTGTGGGGAGACCTCATGTGGATGTGTTGGAAATAGGGACCTGTGTCACTGGACATAATTAGGAATGAATTCTCTGTGTTGTGCTGGCTGCTGTCTAGGTCAGATTCTGACTCAAGGGTCTCTAATCTAGTCCTTTTTCTATTTGTTTCTTTGAACCTATCTTCTCTCTTTAGGTCTTGTTTCCTTGTCCCACATTTTCCTGACACAGTTTGGGGGTGGGATTGACGCTGGAATTTGCCATTTCCTCTTCCTGAATCTGATTATTATTTATTTTGTTCTTTTCTCTTCAGACTGGACCCTCATCAAGCCCATTTGCCTCCAAACCTCCTCCTACGAATCCCTTCTTGTAGCACAGTGCCCAGAGGGACATCATCCTTCCTGCTCCCTCTACCCCCAAGTATCCCTCTGTTCCCTAGAACCCTGGTGGCCACCTTTGTTTGTTGGCATTACTGTGATCTCAGCCCAAGATGGGGCAGAACTTGCCTTGCTCTGGGTGGTGGGAATCATGGGGATAATGAAAATGTTAATGCTTTGCTCTGGGCTTGAAGATAAAACAAGAGCCCCATGGCCAGTAGCCCTCTCCCAGAGCAGTGAGAACAGTGGGAATGGTTACTAGAATTGGCTGGCCCTGGTGTGTTTTATTATTCTAAAATTTTTCCTTATCATCCTTCCTCCCCTATATACATGCTTCTCCCAGTTCCTAAAGCCTTCTCCTGTGGAGAGAGTTATAGGTGCAGGCTGACACAAATTTTCTCCTCTTAGTGCTCTAGTATAACTGCTGGGAGGCTAAGAGAAGCTGAACCCATATGTGGATCTTTCCCATCATGCCAAGAGGTCCTATTCCCAGCCAAAAGAGTGGGAGCTATGACTGCTGAAACCAGGCATGGCAAGCACATGGACAAGCATTGAATGGCACTAGAGTTGGAGCACCTTCAACCCTGGCTTCTTTCTGCATAGCCGGGCACTTTAGCAACCCTCCTCTCACCTTCCACATCCCCAAAGAAAGCCTTCTTCTTTCTTGCACAAACCCCTAAACCAGCCTCCCCTACATGCAATGAGGGAAGGTTCCTGTCCCTCATATCAAAGCTGCTTCTCTCCTTTTCAGTTCTGTTTGCAAAAGTATTTTATCAATTTAACCCCTTAGCCTATTCCCCTCATGTCAGGCACTTTAGTTAACTGTTAGTTTCAATGTTTGGATACCAGTGTTTTGTAAACACACCCAGAGTTTTCTAATATAGCCTATTATATATACACACACACACATATACATATATATGATACTTATAATCTATACAACCACCCTTCTGTACACTTTGTCCCCAAGAGTCACCAGGTAACTGATATTTATGGGTAGCGAAGGAATTCCTTATCTACTCTGACCATTCCTCCCTCAGCCTTGATGGGAATTCATGGTCACTCCCAGCCTTACCTCCTGGACTACCATAGGGGAGATTTTTGTGCAGTTGCTGCTTTGTTTTTTCACATTTCCTGTTCTGCCCTGACTTTGATTCTTGCACTAAAGTTCATCAAAGGCATTGTTGGAAAAGAACTTTGATTTGAAAGAAAAAATTGCTGCTTATGGTCTGGCTTTTGGGGCCCTTGGTTTCACACACCAGCAAACTTCCCCGATTAGCTTAATTTAGAATTTTTTTTCTTTGTCCAGACAACAGCATCATCTATGAACTAGCACAGGCCTTCCTGGCAAAGTGACTCCAAAGAGAGAGTTGAGATGGAATGGCGGGTATGGGCATTTCTCCTATATGGAGGGAAAGATGGACAGGAATGAGAGTGACTCTCATTCATTCCTTTAGTGTTGAATTTGCTCATACCTAACCAGACTACCAAGGCATTCCCATAACATCCCTGACAACCAACTCAGGCAAACACAGCTGCTTATATTTTCCAGTCCATTGTGTTATGTCAACAGCTCTTGAAGCTGAGCTGTTTGTATGGGGACATGGATATCTGCTTAGGGTAAACTTTCTATTCAGACTGAAGCAGAGAGTTATGACCTTGCTATTTGGGACAACAATATGATAGACAGATGAGAGGGCTTGCTTACAGTTTCACCTTCTCTTATTTGTGGGTATATTTGGGTCTTTGACCATCAGTAACACTAGAGGTATGGGAGATTCTTAGGTTTGGGGAAGTTTTCTGGGAAAATGCTTTTAGCTGAGTGTAATTTTTCCTAGCTAGGATCAATTTCACCGTATCCTTGTTGAAGAGCAGAGTGCAGATTGTGGTCTAATTAACTTTCCTCTATCCCCAGCTCCTGACCCATTAAAACTGGTTTTGATAGGGGAAAATGGGAAATCTAAGCACTGAGAAACTTGTCACATCTTCCTGGGACAACAGAAGTCATGCTCCTCATATCTTTCTTCCCTCCCTCCCATTTTTGTAAAGATCTACTCCCCAGTATGGGCAGCTATGCCTAGTCATGCTGGTACTTCTCCCTAAAGGCCTATGCAAGGAAGCAAATTTGGTGCACACCCAGGCCTGAGGCCCTTCATTCCGAAGGCTGCACTCCTAGGCAAAAGAGGAAAATGAATTGAGGGCTTACTTTGCAGAACCTCAATGAATTTCTCCTTTAGGGAGAAAACCAATGGAAGTCTTAAGAATACCTCACACCATCAATGTTGGTTCCAAAACTGATCTTGATATTCTCTGTCTCCATTTCTCCCATTTTGGCTTTTTTCACCCTATGTCTTCTCATGTTCTTATACTTTTTTCATTTTTTTTCCTTTCCTTTCTCCTCTCACTAGCCTTGTTTGGGTGCTTTTGAGGTAGTAAGGGAGTCAAGAACCTGGTTGGCATGCTGTGTGGTGAGAGCTATCCTCAGACTTCTTGTTTTCCCATAATTTGAATGCTACCTTCCCCCCCCCCCCATTCTTCTTTTACCAAGGAAAATCCTTCAAAAATCACTGCTAGTTGGAACTAATTTAAAGAGCTAGAGATCCAAGATGCCTTTGTGTGCCAGATTCTTTCCCTGGTACTTAGTGCCCTAGGTTCAGTGGCCCCCTCCAACTTTTCCCTGGCATTTACTGAGTTAGCCAGTTCTGTTGTCATCTTTTCTCCATTCTGTTTCTAGGACCCTTAGCTATTTCAGGACAGATGGTCATAGGTGAAAGGGCTAAGTCAGCCACAGATCTCAAGGTAGCTTTAGGAAGAGTGAGACCAAGGACTTCAAATGCTTCCAACCAACCCTCTCCATTCCTAGCCTCACTCCTTATCTCTCCAAGTTCGGTGGGAACACTAGTTCTGATCCTGTCACTGACCTAGGACGAGAGGAGCAGCTCTGGGTGTGGAACCTGGAGTTTTTTTGTTTGTTTTTAAAAATTTTTAATTTTGAACTTAACGCCAAAAAAAAAAAGAGTATCTCTGTATATGTAAGGATTTTGCATATAAAACTTATGTATATCCATACTGCTTGCTTTTTAAAAATGTATATAATAAATTTGCATTACTTTCAAAGCTGTTCTTTGTGCTTCCTCCTGAATATTCTGTGCATTTTAAAAAGTATTTCAGTGGCCACTATTTTTCCTTTGGCATCATAATTGCATATCCCCCCTGCCAAAAACAAACTGTGTCTACAGATAGTCAAGCAAAACAAGTCCATACAGTGTCTTTTTGCACACTGAGTCCACCAGCTCTGTAGGAGGTATACAAATGCTTTCATAATAGTTCCTTTAGGTCTCTCAAAGTTGTTTTTATTTATAGTGTTGTCCTTATTTAAGTTACTCTTCTGTTCACTTCACCTTGAATTAGTTCATACATCTTGGCAGAATTCCTGAAATCTCCCTTCATTCTTCATTTCTAATAGCATAGTAATATACCATTACTGTGGCAATTCATATACCACAGTTTGTTTAGCTGTTCTCTAGTTGATGGACACCACCTAAGTTTCCAGCTTTTTTCCCCTTTAAGTATCTACCCTCTAAAGCTGTTTTGATTGCCATTAACTTCCTCTCAGGAGCAGCTAGATGGCGGAAGTGGAGAGTGCCATCTTCCTGAATTCAAATCTAGTCTTCACATGATAGTTGTGTGATTCCGAGCAAGTCACTTAACCATGTTTGCTTCAGTTCCTCACTTGTAAAGTGGGCCATAGGTGGTTTCCTTCTCCTGTTGCATCCCAGCTCAACCACAGAACACTTATAGCCAGCAAATCTTTGTATCCACCACCATCTTCTTCCTTTCTATACTTTATCCCCTTACTTTCCCTTTTCTTTTCCCTCTTACAACCTTTATTTCAGAGTTCCTACTCAATTCTGGTTTTTCATTAGGAATGCCATTACATTTCTGGGTTTTTTTCCTTGTAGATTTACACTTAGTTTTGCAGAGTCAATTAAGTAAAACACTCATTTGCCTCTTGGAAAATTATACTCCCAAGATCTCTTAAAGAGAAGCTGCCAAGCCTTATGTGACCCTGACTTTGATTCCTTGGAACTCTTGCTTTTCAGCTGCTTGAAATAAAAATTTGACTTAGAAGCTCTGATTTTGGCTATGACATTCATGGGATTTTTCCTTTTGAGATTTCTTTGTTTTCCCTTTGCCTTCTGGTTCTAAAGATCTGAGCACCTTTCATTTATTATTGCTTTGAAATATAGTGTTCAGGCTGTTAAAAAAAAATCATGGTTTTCAGAGTCCGAAATGCTTCTTACTAATCTGTTTTCCTGGTCAGCTTTAAAAAACATAAAAATAATAGATAATTTTTCTCATTATTAAAGGTCTTCTCTTTTTAAAAAACCCTTACTTTCTTAGTAACAACTCTAAGAGAAGTGCTAGGCAAACAGGGCCAGTTAGGAAATGTATGAGGTCCTCCTGATACCAAGCCTAATGCTCTATCCTACTGTACCACTTAGCTTCCCCAAAAAGTTTTCTCTTGATTTCATTCTTGTTTCTTGTCTCATAGTTATTGATTTGTTTTTGGTCTAATTTTCAGGGAGTTCATTAACTTGGGTAAAGCTTACCATTTCCTACATTCTAAACAATTTATTCTCCTTTGGCTTCTCAGGAGAGTAAGAAAGCCTGTGGGCTTGTGTAGCCTGTGCTGCACAACCCAGTCTAGGTGCCTTTGCTCCAAGTCCTTCCCAAAAGTCCATATTGTGTTTCCAACCATCCTGGAGCTTTCTCTGCTCTTGCTGCCTCTGGATACAAAGATTTGCTGGCTATAAGTGTTCTGTGGTTGAGCTGGGAGGCTTCCATCTTGTTTAGTCCCTGGCATTAACCTTTTTGGAGAGATTCCCTTTTTTAAATAGATTGTGAGCTTCTGACTTTGTGCAGTTCTGAGATGAAGTCACCCTGGAAGCATCTTGGCCAGAAGTCTAAGTCATAAATTCTTTTAATCAGATGACATAAAAATATTTTGAAAATAATCAAATGATACACAATTGTGAGGTCATCTAGTCATCTGCCAGGGACACATCCCCTAGCCGTATCAGCATTAGCAAGTATATCCATGAGAGGTATGTGTGTGTTCTTTCAGGTTCTTCTTGGAGACCCATGAAGCACAGATAAAAATAAGCATTCATTAAAACTACTTATTTCTCTATTAGGTTCCACCATGCTTCTGAGGTAAGAAAATAATTTAGGGAGTCAGCAGTTGGGAACTATCTTGACACCTTTCTCTGGATTGGTTAAAATTCAGGAAGCTAAATTGGAGACCATATATGAATGGCAATAACACTAGGTGTGTCCCTCTTCCAACTTTCTGGAAGAGGTTCTCTCTGAATTACCAGAATGGTCAGGCAGATCTGAGATAAATCATGACTCTACCATCACCTAGTTACACATTATTTAATGTTCTATTCTTACTTCATCAATGCAATAGGGCTCTCTTATCTATAGGAATAATTGAGGATTAAATGAGAATATATGAGGCGCTTTATAAACTGGAAACAGTATTTTTCCTACTCCTACTTTGCTACTCCCCACCTACCAGATCTAGTCAGTTCTTTCAGGCAAGCTCCTTAAAGTTACTAAGACAGTAGCATATCATATCTGAGTGAATTAGCTGTGACTCAGTGAACAACTGATTATTGTTTTTCTCTATTTTTGTTGTTTTGGGTCCCCCCTAACCCCATGCTCAGAAAGTTGTTGGATTACTTAGTAAATGCCCTTCCTCCCCACCCCCAACATTTAATTCTGGTCCCTCATCTACCTATTTTGTCCCTTCCCATAGTTACCTAGTGCCCCTTTTGACCACCTTGCTATTTGCTTGGAGGGGTCCAGACCCAAGGGTAGGGTTATTAATCTCTGTGAAATCACAGTTGCTGTCACAAAGGACCAGACTGAATAGAGGTCTGGAGGAGGGGCTGATATGAAGGGACTCCTCAACCCCCATAAGTGGGTTCAAATCAGACCAGATTGAGAATAGGGGGCTTGGAATGGGCACCTGGGTCCCTTTGGGAAGATCTGGGCTAGGGAGGATAAGACCACCTGGGTTCCAGCTGCAAAGTGAAAGCTGAAAGTTAAGGCCTACCTGAATTGGGGGAAATGCTTGGAGTTCCCTAATTTCTGTCCTCCCTCCCTCAACCTATGGTGATAGCAATAAAAGAGGGGCCAGTACCCTGGCCCCAAGCCACAGTGGGGACCATATCCTTTATTATAAGCCTGTTCCTGTGGCCACTCTTGGACCCCAACAATTCCTGCCTTTCACTGGCTACAGCCAACCGCTGGTGGCTTTTGCTGCTGCTGGCACCTGTGCACCATGAGAACCCCTGGCACCTCGCCTGCAATGTGGTGGGGCTGTGGCTGACTGGACGTCATCTGGAACAGTCTGTGGGCACAGGTCGAATGCTAATCCTGATGTTCTCAGCTGCGCTGTTCACAGGTTTCCTTCACCTTGTCCTCAACTTGGCCATGGAGGTGCCATTCCGAGATCCTGGTTACCGTGCTGGTTGTGCGCTTGGCTTCTCGGGTACAAGGAGGGACAGGAAAATCCTATTTCAAAGAGAAAAAAAACCCCAGGGGTGGCGGGGTAGGGTGGTATCATGGAAAATCAGTCTTCCATTGCTTCAGGTCAACCAAATTCTGGATAGAGCAGTCATTCTGAACCTCCACACTAATCCAGCCTGAAATATCCAGAGAAATTGCTTTGCCTTGAGCTATATTATGTTTCTCCCAAGGATGAAGCTATACCGTGTAGCTGGGAATTTTCATGATTCCTTTGGAAAGGAGAGGGGGTGGGAAGAGAATCTGGGACTCCTGGAGGGTAGTAAACCCATGGAGTCCTCTTCCCCTCCACCCCCAAGGTGTCCTGTTTGCCATGCAGGTGATGTCCAGCTCCGACAGCAACCTTGTGGGGAACCTATTGTTGTGCCTGGCAGAATCTTTGGTGGTCAGCGTAATCGCCCCCAAGTGAGTGGGGTGCTTGGGTTGGGCTGGGGACAAACGTAAACTTCACCAGGATTCATAGACTATGTGTGTATGTGAGGGCGGACCTGACTCCTGATGTGCTAAGAATTACATGGTGCAACTGCGGCCACAATGAAGTTCCCTAATTTCTAAGATTTTCCTGATCCCGATTCCCCGGGCTTTTGCCACGTGGCGTCTTATGTTTCTGCATCATGTGTTCATTTGCCCCTTCATTGGGGCTCCTCACTCTTCAGGAGCTCAGTGACCTCAGATAATGCCCTTCTTCAAACTGCTCTTACACAAGTGTCCACATAGGGGATTCGATTAATGTCCACATTGCTCTAACGAAAAAGTCCCCGGAGCCTATTCGGTTTCGGCTCAAGACCGACCCAGGGGCAGAAGCATCGAACTACCGCTCCCAACAGTCTCTTTCTCCTTCCCAGGGTCTCCTTCAGCGGACACTTGGCTGGGGTCCTGGTGGGCCTGGCCTTCCGCTGGGGGCCGCTGCAGGCCTTCTCAAAATCTTCCGGCGACTGGAAATAAAAAACTACGCTAAACTGCTAAACTCTTCCTACTCCGACCCAACTACAAGCAACCAATACAGCTGATAAAGCCTCAGCCTTCGCCTTCGCCTTCGCCTTCACGGTTACTGCGGGGAGGGGATTCGGTAGGGATTGGGGGCGGGGTAGTTTGGAGCTGAGGTCGAATCGCCAGACCACCGCCAGGAGCGGGAGGGCGGGGCGAGGAGGTAACTGGCGGCGAATGCCTATTGGCCAGCACTTGGCCGGTTTGTCCAAAGGGATTGATTGGCCGACGTCTCAAACACCACCCTTCGAGCTTGACGCCGGGAGACACAATCCTTCCCTTCTTCCTCAGGCTCGAAATTCTTCCCTCACAAGCGACTTCTGGCAACTCGCTACAGCGCCGCGCGGTGGCGAATGCCGAGTCTCAAGTTTCCGGTCAATTCTTCCCTTACTAGGCAAAATCCTAACGTCCCCGCCTTACCCCAGTATTCCCTCTGGTCCGTAGGGGGTTAAATCCCTAGAAGAGTGGGACTCTGAGAGCGGTCTAGGTAGCAGTCCCCAGGGACTGCCAAAGGAGCTAGAGTTGTTGCGTCCACCCCAGACTCCTAAGGAACTCACAGGGAAGCCAGACAGCGCTGACCAACTGAACCTGGGCTCGCTGTGCCACTCTCTCCCCTTCCCCCTGGGGAAGTCGGAGCTAGGAGATAGCAGCGGACTCAGGCGATAGCTCTCCTGGGTTAGCTTAACCAGCGCTGGGGAGACAGCGGGGTTCAAGCAGCCCTGAAGACCTAGCCCCACTAAAGAACTGCCCTACCTGGCAGAATGCATGCACGTTTCATTCATTACTCAGAACTCACGTCCACAACTCCCCCACCCTCTCTTTCCCTAGTTGCTTCCAAGTCTAGGTCAATTCTTCGACCCCTAGGCCCAAAGATGGAGCAGGGCACATGTGGTACTAGGGTTGGTGCAACCCTGGAGTCCCACTCCTCCGCAGACTCGCGGACCGTTCCTCTGCCCTGGTCCTGTCCCACTGATGTATGGCTCTGCGGTCATCTGCGGAAGCAAAAGTCGCAGCGGCTTCGTTTCTTCGTGCTCCGCGCAGAGCCTCCGCGACTAGAATGCTACAAGAGTGAGAAGAAATTTCGCGCTACCTGCGCCGAGAAAGAGCCGGGGCTGCAAGGTGGCACGGCCGTGCGCCCTAAGTGGAGCGTGAGTTTGGTGGGAGCGTGCACTATCACCAAGAGCGCCGATACGCGTCTGGGCCACCTTATCTTACTCTACACTCACTACAGCAGCCTAGGCTTGGCGGCTGCCAGTGAAGAGGAGCAGCAGACCTGGTTCCGCGCCATACTCGAGCTCCGCGCGGCGGCCGCGACTACCGCCATTGCCGCCGGGGGCGCAAGCACAGGTGAGAGCCTCAGGTCTAGAAGGAAGATAAAAGCGGTCCAGGGAGTCCCGGACGATAGTCTGGGTTGTCCACCAGGGGGAGAAGTCTAGACCTGTGGAGGTTCCTAGTGGGGAACCTGGCAAAAGGTTTCCTTCCATCGGTGGGTTCCTTTTATCCGGATCCCGCCTTCCCCCTAGGGGCACTCATTGCAGAAATAATCCCGCAGGTCCCTTTACCCGGGTCTTCCGAATTTGTCCGCTCAGACTCCCCGTCATCCTTCCTCCCTCCCTGCAGGCTGGAGCCCGGACCAGGACTCCGGGGCCCGAGACCCCGCTGCGTGCCAGGAGGTGTGGCCAGTGACCCTGCGGCCCAAGGGGCTCGGGCTACAGACCCGTAGCCTGGGCTGCGGCTGTTACCGACTGTGCCTGAGCTCCGGGGCGCTGGGGCTCATGCGGAAGCCCAGGGAAACCGGAGAGGTCTGGGAATCCGGAAGCCCTCGCCGTGTCCCTTCCTTGCCGCCCCCTGCCCTCTCGCTGCCCCTACTCAGTGTGCGGCGTTGTGGCCATACCGACGCCTTCTTTTTCCTGGAGCTCGGCAGATCGGCACCCACAGGGCCGGGGGAGCTGTGGCTGCAGGCTCCCGACGCGCTGGTGGCCCGGAATATCCATGAGACTGTGCTGGACGCAATGAAACGGCTTGGTGGGACCGGGCTGGGCACAGAACAGCAACTTCAGGGAACCTCCCCGGCCGCCCCTAAGTCCCCGGCCCTGGCCCGACCCGAGTCTCCAACCACACCCGCTGCCCGAGCTCACCGGGGCCAAGATTATATCCAGATGAGCCCCCCTCGGGCCTGGGGTGTGGCTCGAGAAGAGAGCCATGCTGGGAGCTATGCCCTCAAGGCAGAGGTGGGGCTGGAGCCAAGTGGGCTGGGGGACTACATAGCTATGGAGGCCGAGGGCGACTATGTGTCCATGGGAGGCATCGAGGCCAAGGGTTACATGGTGATGGGGTTGCCCCCGACGGATACATCGCTTCCTAATCCTCCAAATCGGCCACTTGGAAACTGGGGTGGCTCCGAATATATGACCATGGATCGGTCTTTCCCGGAGTCGCCGAGGAACTCCTCCAGCTCAGTGCCCCACTACTCAGAGCCGCAGCACAGATTAATAAAGCTGCTTCCCCCTGGCAATCCGGCGACTTGCAACGATAGCCAAAGCGGCCGCTGTAAACACCAGGATGCCAGTAAACTGACAACCCCCCGGGCTCTGGAGCCGGCAGAGGAATACGAATGCATTGAAGGTCCAGTCTACTTAGCCATGGAGGCCGGCAGGGCAGAGGAGACTCCCACTGCCAACCGGGAAAGCAGCCTCAACTACGTCGACCTGGATCTTCCGGGGCAAGAAGGACAAAGCAGTCAGGCCCAGGCTCAGGCTCGTCCTCTGGTCCCTACCCGTGGGGCCCGGCCCCATACCTATGCCAAGATCAAGTTCGGGAGGCTGGGTGAAGAGGGTGAGTGTGCAAGTCAGGGTGCCCTTGTCAACCCTTCCTCCCTTTCCAACAAGGGTGATGAATGTAGCAAAAGGGACAACTGTCGTCTTCCAGTTGTTGGGCTGCAGTAGGATTTAATTGGGATTGGGGGAAGGGAAATTTGTGGAAAGCCCTGGCCCTAGTCCTCCTTGGTGTCCAATACAGCCAACCCTTAGGAACCGAAGATATTTAGCCTTAAACCCTTTTCCCCCAGGTAGTATGCCCTTCAGGCTAATACCTTTCCCCAGTAAAATCTCTGAGGGGTTAACCTCACTACCTGCCCTCTTCCAGACATCTTAAGAGATAGACAGACCAAGAAAATGCACACACAAAACCCAGTATTTCAACTTTGAAAAATGGCATTTCGAAAAAACTGCCCACATATATAGCTTCTTGACTTTTTTTTTTGTTTATTTCTCTCTAGAATCCTGACAGAGGAACACGGGGAATTCCCCTGTGGCAACTTCCCTGGAGGTGCTTCCTCATTCCCTGCCCCTTCCAAATTGGTATTTTGAATTCCTGGAGTAGTGCTCTTGAGACCACCAGATCTGCATCCTGTTGGTCAGGATGAATGTCCTGACATAAACCCTTAGCTGCCACAGATCAGCCTCATAGCTCCTGCATTATTCCTGACCAAATTTCCTTGAGCAAGGAAGAATCTTAGGAGCAGCTTTCCCTTGGTAGCTGGTAAGGCCCTCAGAGAAAAATACCCTGTAATTCTGGGTGCAGCCCCGTTAACCTCTGGGAACTTCCTTTCCCCCACATCTCTGCTCCCATGGCGGCCCCCCCAGTAAACACGCAAGGCTATGCTCATCATTAGTCTTAGCAGAGACAATGTAGCCCACCTTTTAGACTGCACTAATTAATGGCACTGTTCCAGCCCCTTCTGCCCCCTACTCCAGTGATTTCCTCATATGCTACCATCCCCTAGATATGGGGTGAGTGATGATAGCAACCAATACAATAGAACATTCATTACTAGTGGAAAGGGGGAAGATCTGGATTGACTTGTTATCCCCACTGTTCAGATTCCTAGTCATACTACATACTAGAGCCTATGCCACAAATAGTTTAGACTGTACACTGCTAGAGTATGATTCTTCGCATTTGTATCCCCAGTACTTAGCTATAGGAGCCTGGAATGATTAATTAAATACTTTTCTATTGTGGGACACTTGAATACACATTACCCTCTTTATTCAGCCCAACACAGCCATATACATACATAGGAAAGGTTGGAGGTGGGTGGGGGGTGTGTGGCAGTGGGATCTGGGCAGAAAGGAACCTTCAGTTCACTCCCAATACTAGCAACAGGAGATGAGACTGGGGGGTGGGGGTGGGGTGTATGTATGTATCTTTGCTCTACTGAACTCCCAGGGAGTAGAGCAGGCTGAGAGGAGAGAACCACGCTTGGCTAGCTGGCCTTTGAAGTAGGGGGTGCTGATTCAGTGCCCCCTTGGCTCATCTCAAGTAGGCTGGTAATAGCTGTTATCTCTGGACCGCTCTGCCAGGTCAAGATAGGCTGTGGCCAGACTGACATTATAGGAGGTGGGGTAAGAAGCCGCCCAGATCTCCTCAGTACCTGAAGAAAGAACAATATTTAGGTTAGCTTGAAGGACAGTCTTGAGTCTTCTTAAGGGCCCCATTCAAGTCCACCCCAGCGACCCTGATGGAAAGGGAGGATTTCTCACCTGTTGGGGAGGCTGGGACAGACTAAGGGGAATCCGAGCACTGGAAGGCAAGAGAGGGTCCGAGAAAAAGAAATCTTCAGAGCCGAGGGCAGGAAAACCTAGGGATAGTAATTAGCAAATGCTAAAGTTTCACAAAGCACTTCCTTCTCCTAGCAACCCTGAGGGGTAGGGAGTGATTATAATTTCCCAACCTTAAAGTCATCCTAGACTCCTCTTTCATCCATCCAAACCCAATCAGAAGGCAAATTCCACAGATTTTAACTAAACATCTCTCCATTGGACTCTTTCCATCCAATCACAGCCACAGCCTTAATTCAGGCCCTCCACGCTCTCAAAGAGGAATATTGTAAAGGTTTAATGGCCTCTAGCAGCCTCACCCCTCTACAGACAACAACCAAATAATCCTAAAGCTGGGTTGGGACCTAGTCCCTGAGAAGTGCACAAAAGCCTCAATGTTTCCAAATTGCCCCTAGAATAGGCGATGTATCCCTGGCCTCACACCTAAGGCCCTCCACAATCTGGCTCAGATCCCACCTTTCCAGCTTTACCCTCCATTTGCATGTTCTTTTCTGTAACCAGAACTGGACATCGCATGTCGGAGGTCGCTATGCCTGTAATAAATTGCTCTCTCCTCTTAAACTACCGTTGAGGTCTAAGTTTTTCTGAATTAGCCAGCAAAATTTGCACTTCCCTCAGGACAAATTGGTAGCAAATCAGATGTTTTTAAAGGACCAGTCGGACCATGTGACTCCCTGCTCCTGCTCAAGAAACTTCAGTGATTCTCCTAGGATCAAATGCAAACTCCTGTTTGGAATTTAAAGGCCTACGTGAAACAAGTTTTTTTGGTATTGACTACATTGCTCCCCCTCACTCTCACTCTATAGAGTGCAACAAAACTGTCCTACTTGCTGTCATTTCATTGGATTCCTTTGTTCAGACTCTCCATCCCTGGTATTTTCTCGATCCTTACTTTAGACCCCCTAGTTTCCTTTGGGGTCAGCTCAGCTGTCACCTCCTGGAGGAAAAAAAGTCTTCCCTGATGCTCCACAAGTTGGTGCTTTCTTTGGAAGCCCAGAATACAAGTACAAGCACAGTACAAGATTCATAATGGTAGGTGCTAAATGCTTGAGTTGAATCAAAGAGGGAAATAACTTAAGGGGGTTCCCAAACAGGAATCTTGAAGTTCCTCAATCCATCAACATATCCTGGGCCTCTTAGACCTAGGTTTGTGACCAGGTTAGGGAAATTCAGTACCTTCATCCCATTGGGAGCTGTCTTGATTCCCCTCTATTTCAGGTGGAACTAGTGTTTGGGGGTCACGACACTGGGCATCATACAGGGCATAGAAAGATGGATGCCAGATGGTCCTGTATGAGACTGAGGTACCAGGCCCACAATTTCCTGCCTAGGGTTGGGAAAAGATTTTATCAGAAAATTCAACACAGATCCTCTCCCTCCCTCCAATCACTCTACAAATTTCACCCCACCCTTAAATCCCTTTTGGCCCTTCCCACCCACCCCCCTTTCACCCTTTCAAATACTGTTTCTTTCTTATAATCTGGTTCCCAGGGAGCTGGCTGACTCTTCTCTTTGAGGCTCTGGGTGGGAAGTTGGGCTAGAAAGAAAGGGAATTTGAAGTCAAAATAAGTCAAAAAACCAGAAGGGAAAAGGCAAAGTAAGAATAAGGAGAGTCAGCAATGGAGGTCAAAATTCAAAAGTGAGATAGGGAATCTCAGCTCACTTATTTGGGCCCCCCACAAGCTACTCACAGAAGTGAAGCCTGCCATTTGTTGGCTGAATTTGGGCCCTCTGGGCCTGAGAGGCCACGGGGGGGGGGGGGGGGGGGCTGAAAGTCAAGAGGACCATTAAGAAGCCACTTCTCATCTCTCCCATTTATTCCCTTAAGCTGGACCCCCACCTTCCTAGAGCTTTACCCAGCCCCACCTCCACTCACCAATCTGGTTGGGGGACATCCCCTGGCCTCTCTTCTCCAAAGCCATTGTCCTCTTGTCCATCCAGAGGGTCTTTCTCCAGACCTTCCTCTCCTTCCCCAAGGGGAAGACAGGGGATCATACTGGGGGAGAGCACACAGACTACCTCCTCTTCACCATTTTAGTCATATGGGAGTCCTGCTTCATAATTCTTCTACCTGGGCATCTTATGTCTCCCACTCCCAACCCCCCCACCTGCGGACCTTTCCTCCAGCATTCTGGGCACCCTGCTCCCACTGTTTCTTCCCTCAGACCAGAGACCCTGTTTCTGGCTCTCCTGCCACACTTAAGTAGGACCATGACCTGGAGCCCAAAATCCCCTTCCCTCCCTGGCTGGCCTTGAATCCCACGAGGTAGGGCCCTTTTGGACCCAAGGTGCCCCAGACCCGGCCAGGCCCAGTTCAACGCCCAGACCCTTCTTACCTAGGAAAGGACCTGGTCCGGAGGTCCCTCCTCCACCCAACGCGGCAACCCAGGTACGCAAGTACTAAAAAGGTGCTAACTCAGCAGGGGGGCGTGGCGCCCCCTAACGGGAACCCGCCCATTTGGGTGGGGAAATATGAGAAAATGGCGCATGGAGGGCCGCAAAGTGGGCGGGAAAACCAAAGGGTGGAGGTCAGAGGGGCTTGACCTTTTACCTGCTGGGAACCCCCAAGGGAATCGTTACACGTCACTGATGGGGCAGGGCAGCAGAGAAAAAGTCGAAAAAAAGGGAGGCGGGCAGATAGAATTACTGGAGAAAGACCAAAATGAAGAGATGTGAAGGAATTAGATGGTCGGAGGTAAAGATACACCGGAATAGACAGGAACCTCCTCTCTGTCGCCCCCCAGGCATTAAAAAAACGTTTCACAGAAAGGCATTCATTCACAGGCAGTCTAACCAAGTCAACCTAGGAAGCTCCTGGTAATTCTTTATTGAGGGACCTGGCACAGCTTGAGGTGTGGAGAGATTTAGTCCAGATACCTTCTTGTTCCATCACAGCCCTCTTCCCTTGCCTCTCCCCCCAGAATCCAGTCTTTAGCCATTTCTTCCGTTGGCCATGGGGAGTTCTTTGGAGAACCACAGCATCTCAGTAGGAACTACTGCTCCCTACACCAGGAAGAGTCTGGAAACAGTAACTGCCAAGGCTGAGGTCTTCCCACCCATCTAAGAGTCCAGGGGCAGGAATATGGATTGAAGGTCCCTCTGCCCCATCCCACCTTCAACTGAATTGTGAGTGGCAGTAACCTAAAGATATCCATCCATATTTGCTGGTGCAGGGAGAAGGGTAGCCACTGGGTTCCTGGATGTCTTGTATCTCCCCTTCCCCCTCTCCTAAGAATGCCCACGGGACCCTGCCTGCTCCAGCAACGCGTGGACAGCGGTGATGATGTTGGGGAGGCCCTTTTCAGGGGTTCCCTCCTCTTCTAAGATGTGGTGGGGCTGGCACAGGGACTCCTGGGGGGAGGGGATGGGAAATTAGGAAGGAGCCTAGGTTAGTCTTCATGAAGTATCTTCTCTAGCCCACCCCTTCCTGGAGAGATAAACAGGAGACCCCAGCCTGGCTTTTCACTTCAGTCTTGATTACTTCTCCCACCTTAGTCAGTAAATAAGGGACACAAGTTGAATGGAAGGGAGATAGGCAGGGATCCCCAAAGTGATAAAGAGGCCTGAGGTCCTGGCTACTTGCCCTCTCCCTTTCTGTAGCTAGCCAACACTGTCACCTGGATCCAGCCCTGCATACAGACACTGCACAGACTGGCAAGATGAGAGAGAAGCCTTGGAGGGATGAGATGGGGAAGTGCTTGACAAAGTGCTCAATTATCAATTGCTGAATTGGGTTAGAACTCTAAGCTAACAGGTTCTGAGGAAAAGAAGCTCTGAAGCAGATCTGGAGGGAGGCACTTCAAAGTATACTATTAGAGGGCCTTGGAGTGGGGCAACACAGCTCAGGAGATTTCCTCTTTATTATCTAGAAAAGGGGGCCAAGAAGGAAGATGGCACAAAGTGACACAAGCAGAAACAAAATATACATAACAAACACACACTGAGGCTGAAGTCAAGTTCTATACAATTTATAAACAAAGAGGGAGGATTTGGGCAAGGGCCCTATCATCCCCTAAAAATATAGTGATCTCTCTACAAAATAAAGATAATTTAACAAGGGAGGACTGGGGGGGGGGGGGAAGAGGGCAGGGAGAAACAGAGGAGGGAGTGCAGGGGCCCAAAGCCTCTCTGAAGAATCAAGGGCCAGAGAGAATTAAGAGGTGGAAGACCCACAATGAGGGCCCACAGAAATGAGTAGAGGCTAGGGGTCCATTGTAGAGGGAGACCCTACGTAATGTGGGGCTTCTGAAGTCATTGTATGTTTATGGAAAGGGAAGAGGTACAGCTTTGGTGAGGGCAGAAGGCATCATTGGTCAGAGAGAAAAGAGGGGTAGTCCCCACAATGAGACTTTTCCTGAGGGGGTGGGCAGTAGGGGAAGGAATTGTCATAAATAGGCACACGAGGTTTGGGGACGTTCAGGCTCCAGGGTCCTAGGAGCCTAGAAGCCGAGCGTAGGTGACATAGAGCAGGAACATGAGGACCACGTAGAAGGCGGCGAAGCCCCCCAGGCTGGGAGAGAGCCCAAGGGGGAGGGGGCCCTCCCCACCACCACACTTCACAGCCTCCATCGTGGTACGTAGCCCCTGTGTGGTACCCTGGAGGAGGTCTGAGGGCAGGCACAGGTCAGCCTGTGATAGGTCAGGAAGGCAGGGAAGCAGAACAGACAGACATCAGCAGCAGTACAACTTTCCCCTCCCAAATTTCCCTCACATGCTGAGGATATTATATTGGTAGACTAAGCTTTCTCCCATATTGACATTCTTCTGGTAAGGCCTAGGACCCCTTCTTCCCTTTCCTTCATGCATAATATGCCCGGCCTCCCTCCCCCCTGCACAGACTCTCTCCCCTCCACAGCATGCACCCACTCCACCCTCATAAGCTGCCATAGCATACCTCAGGGACTCCCATCTTTCGGCAGGCCTCTAAGAAACTCTCCACATTCTTTCGAGCCTTGAGAGTACTAAGTTTTGGCTGAGATAGGAAAGAGGAAGTTAGAGAGGTGAAATATAAGAGGCAATAAATGACCCTTCCTCTTTCTTCCACCCTATTGTCCCCTATATACTAACCACAGCAGGTGAGGGAACATGAATGAAGGGCACAGATCGTGGGCGGAGGTGATTGGCTAACTGACATAGGATAACGCCATTAGCCAGAGCATCACTTAAATCATCAGGCAGGGGCTGCTGTAGGCAAGATTCGAGGACCTGAGGAGTCAAAGATGAGAGCACCAGCTATCTTTCTTTTCATCCTCTTTCTGGGAAAAGCAACAGATTTCTTGAGTTCCATGAAGTGGGAAGTACTTGTACTTGGGAAGGGAAAGGAGGTTGGAGTAGGATTCCTGGGTCTCTGAAGGGAATCCAAACCTACTTCTGTGCTTGAGAATACAAATGTAATGAAGCTGATGAAACTCTACCTGTCGGAGTTGAGCCATTAACTCTTCCTTATCCTCCATTGACTGGGGGGACCGTCGTGGTCTCAGAACAGGCTCTGATGAAAATGGGCCTGGAGAGGAAGCTAAAGACAAAGTTGACAAAACGATGATATTTCTCCTTCTCTATACCATTTGCCACATTTTCCCTTAATATTCCAACTAAGATCCAGCTATCTAGATCCAAAACACTTGCTGTTTGTCAGCTTCTCTGAAAAAGGAAACTGGGATACTGGAGAATTCGCAAGTGTCAGATAAAATCCCAAACTGTAGAAATTTGTAAAAGGGTTAGGGGAGTGACAGGCACTGGCAGAGGGATATAGAAAACAGCTCACCAGGCCTACAACTCACCTGAGCTGCTCTGAGAAGATGAACGGAACAGGAAACTGTTTGGTCTTTGGGTGGGGCCAAGTGGCTGGGGAGAAGGGCCTGTGGCTGGGGGGGTGGGATAGGGGTAAAAGGAGGGAAAAGTGAAGCCTGAGAAAGTTAAAGTAGTACTCCACCATCCCACCACTGTTCATAGTTCTCCTAAAGATCCCACCACCATCTAAGAGATGCCCCTTCCTTATCCCCCTTAGGGACCCCAATTCACCTGGACAGACTGTGTGGAGGTCTGGAGATGAAGAGCTGGGTATAGGAGCTCCAGGCTGGGGGCCACTTGGCTTGGAGGAATTGCTAAAGGGAGAGAGTTAGCTGGGGGAGGATATACTGGGAGAGGCCAAAGGGTGATCAGATGTTGGAGATGAGAAGAAAAGACTTACTTGTTGGAGGCTATGTTGGTAGCACTTCCACCATTACCCTTGTTTGCCAGTTTCAGGAAACTTTTACAAAGAGACCAAAAAGACAGAAAATGGAAGACACACATTAGAAAAATATTCACATAGGGTGGGAAGTGGGCCAAGGTGGGAGACATCAAGAACAGATCAAAGCCTTTGACATAGTGGGGAAAGGAGGAAGCATCAGAGCAGTAACTTCTTATAAATCTATCCCCTCTCCTCTACCAACCAAACACGGACAAACAATAAGTCTAATATCATCCCAATGTTCCCCATCTGAACCAGTCTCACTCTTGTTTGTCATACCTCTCCTTTTGCTGTTGCCTCCTCTCTCGGTCCTGCCACAGCTGCAGTGTGTCTGGCCGGCGACGTTCTTCCCCAGCTGGCTCCACCAACCTGAAAGGTCACAGGGAAGTCAATAATTGGGCATCCATCTATAGAGTCCAAAGGGAGAGAGAACTGAGGAGAAAAGATATCCATCAAGTCAAAGGAGAAGAAAAAAGGCACCAATGGGGCAGAATGAAGTGATTCACAACGTGGAATGGGGGTGATACTAGGGCAGTGGGCTGATAATGGAACTGGGGCAGTAATACCTGGCACTAGGGGGCCTTTCTATTTCTATCTCTGGGGTCTTGTGCTCTTCCAGTTGCTGCTCCTAGAGTACAGGATTGGGAAAAGAAGGTACACAACAGTCATGCTGAAAGATTTCATATGGTAATGTCCATATGCACCTTGTTATGTTACATTTTCCTCAAGGGTCCACCTAGCCCTCCCCATCTCCCTGGGAATTATGGAAGCTAGGTCATCCTCACCTCAATAGGACCTCTGTCCTCTTCCTCCCCAGGTACACTGCTATCTATGAAGTCAATTTGTTCAGGGTCCCCACAACCTGAGGAGATCAAGGGAAGGTCATGGGAATATCTAAGCCTCCAGCAGCTCCACCTTCCCCATTCCAGAATCACTAATAATAGCCCATTTTTTCTCCAATCTCTGGCACCCAGGCATCACTCACCACTTCGATCCTCTCTCTGCTCCCTAGGCCCCCGAGGTTCTTGGGTCAATTCTGAGATACGGAAAGATAGTTCCGAAAATTCATCTGTCAGCTATGGAGAGGGAGAATGAGGCCTCTGAGACCAACCCCCAACATCACAATTGGACAGCACGTGATGAGAGAGTGGGAGTAGAGAGAAAGTGTGTGTGTGTGTGTGTGTGTGTGTGTGTGTGTGTGTGTGTGTGTATCCTGCTGGCAAGTGGGCAGCCCCCTACATCCAATAAAAAGGCTCCTTGACCACATCCCTATATCCTAGGGCCAGTGGATCTCTTTGTCTGGGAAGAAGACACTTCTTTCATAGGACCAGGAAAGAAATGTCCAACTTGGGAAGGCCCCTACCTCATTTCCAGACCACCTCTTACTTCCACTGTCAACACTGTGGAAACCAGAGTCCAGCCCACCATCATACCGACGTCCAGGGAACAAATCTTCCACAGGGCTAGAGTTGGAGGAAGGCATGGTCAAATGTCAACAAGATAGTTCTAACATCCCTACCTCCCCAATGGCAACCCCACCTCCCCCCATCACATCCATATCTTCAAATTCTTTGTTATTTGAGAAAGAGTCCAATCCCAAACTACCCTGAACACTGTGGTCCACAAAGCTAGAACAAGGGATCTTATTAACTAGGTAACTCCTCTATAACCTGTGACTCACCAGGGGCTAAAGCCTGATGGGTGAGAGGGTGGCAGGTCCCCAAATCCAGAGACTCCCCGCTCTCCAGCCTCTGATGAAAGATACTTAAAGATATGAAGCTTTCCCTTCAGGCAGATCTGGGAGTCAGGAGAAAAAAACGGGAAAATTTGGAGAACCACAAAGGGCAATCCTCCTCAGGCTTCACTTCTTCCCAACTTTGGAAAATGGCTCTATAGATATATTGAATCCTGCCCACCTGCCCTTCCAGATCCAGGATACCTCACCTGTGCAGGAGGGCTCTGAAGGGGGTTGCTATCCAGCAGAATGACCTGGAGGTGCCTGAGGCGGCGGAAAGAGTTTGGGATTCGAGAAACATGGTTACAGGAGAAGTCCAAACGAACAAGAGGAAGGTCTCCCAGCTCTGGAGAGCAAACAATGATTTTGGGTTGGATGGTGGAACGGAAAGTCAGTGCCACCCTTACCTATCCAACCCCATTTCACACTGCTCCTCCACCCCCAAACACCTTCTATTCCTGACAGACTGGTCTCTCTACTGGTCCACACTATGCTCATTCCTGCCTGTGCCTTCTATCATGTTACCTTCACTAGGAATGCTCTCCATTCAAATCCTACTACCCTTCAAGACTCAAGTCAAGTTTCACCTCTTCCATGAAGCTTTCCCTGGCTCATCCAGCCCATACTGGTCTCTCCTTTCTCTGATTTCCTAGTATACTTATAATCAGAAGCACACAATTTAGCATTTAACTTACAAACTGGCTTATATTTTTTTCTGTTTCATGTCTATTAATCTGGCTTCTTCAACTAGATTTATGAGGGCAGGACCCATACATGTTAAATGGCTGCTTAATTTGAGAGAAGGGGGTTGAGGGAGGTTTCCTAAAGATCACTAAGGATTCCCCACCCAGGCCCTGACCTCCCTCACCATCAGGCAGAGTGCTGAGCTGGTTTCTCCGAACATTAAGGTCCCTCAAGGAGTGGAGGTTACCCAACTGGAGGGGAAGGGACTGAAGCTCATTGCTGCTTACATCCTGAAGTTAGGGAGGAAGTTGGGGCTTGAGACAAAGGTCAGGCCATGAATCCCTGTGCCAGTCCCTCTAACCCCCATTGATTTAATTCTTTGGCATCATCACCTGTGTGTCTCTCCCCCCCTCCCCCCACTCCCAGCAATTGTTTCTCCTCAACTTTCCCTCCAAAGAACCCAAGGTTCTTCCCCTTCCTTAGCTGTCCCATTCTCACAAGCTGTCTTAGGCTTCCCAAAGCCCCAATGTCAGGAGGCAGAGCTCCCAGCTTGTTGTTGCTGACAATGAGCACACGAAGGGGCAGCTGGCAGATATAAGGAGGCAGCGACAACAGTTGGTTCCGGCTGTAGTGGGAGGAAAAAAAAGTAGGCTCACAATTCAGACCTAGATGGCTCAGGGAACACCTCCCTCCTTAGAAGATTCTGTAAAGTCTTGACAGTCCAGGGTTCAATCCCTACAATGTAACTCAAGAGTGGAGCAAGATATCCCCATTCCCCTTCACTTCTAATGCTGAGACCTCCCCAAACAACCACTGTACCTTAGGTTGAGGTAAGTAAGGGCCGTGAGGTTCCCCAGCGCTGGATTCAGGCACCGAAGGCAATTGTGATAGAGGCTCAGACCCTCTAAGGACACCAGCTGGCATGCTGCCTCTGGCACCTCAGGGAACCGGTTCCTGGATAGGTCTAGAGATCAGGTAAAGTAGGGGATAACTATGGAAAAGCTCAGACTCTATATAACAGTCCCTGCCTTACCCAGAGCTGGTGCATAGGGATCCCATTTCCTACTATGACAAAGGGGTAGCCCCTTAAGGCTTAGGCCCCATGAGGGCAAGAAGATGAGAGAGAACAAAGGTAAACAGAGGACATGTTGAGGTTATGGGCAGAAGGAACATAGAAGAGCCTGAAATAGGGAAAAGGAAGAGGGAAGAGTTCCCCATCTCCCTACATATTCCTCTTTCCCATCCTCACCTCGTCCTGAGCTGGGTAATTACGCTTGTCTTGGGGAAATCAAGATTCTTTGTGTCCAACTGATCAGGTTGAAAGACAAACCCTTCTCTAAGTAGTGATGAGCTAGAGGTAAAGACCCCAGTATTTAAAAAAAAACCTTCCTCTTGGGGTAGCTAGGTGTCTCAGAAGATGGAAAGTCAGGCCTAAAAATGGGAGAACCTAGGTTCAAATCTGGCCTCAGATACTTCCTTACCTGTCTGACCCTGGGCAAGTCACTGAACCCTAACTTCCTAGCCCCTTCTGCCTTAGGGGGTTGAACCAATAATTAATGATTCTAAGACAGAAGAGTTTTTTAAAAACAAAAACAAACCAAAAAAAGCACCCTTCCTTTAAACCAATTCCCTCCAGACTGGCCCCAGATGGCTGTTTGCCCAGAGGAGCTACCATTGGCTGCTCCCCAACAACCCCCATTCCCCACTCAAGCCCTCCTCCTTGGGCCAGATTGCACAACCAGTTTCATTTCCTCTCCACTTGACCCTGCTGTGTGAAGCTCAATCCTCTGTGAAACAATCTTTCTCCCCCAACTTCCAAGTAGGGAGCAGTGGGAGGAGAGACCCAGCAGTACTCAAGTAGCTAAAAATAATTCACCTAAGCCAGACCCTGCCTCTCTCCTCCCCAGAAATCCTAGAAACTCAGGACTCCCTTTTTTTCCTACTGGTCAACTGCAGAGGTAGATATTACAGGACTTGGAGTAGAAAGCTTGAATAAATCTCAGGATTATACCCCACCCCTATTCTCCAGTGCTGTAGGAAGAGTTTTCGAAAGGTAGGGGGATCTGGCCCCCCAGAAAAACTTTCCCCAAGGAAACTGGCCTCATGACAGGAAGTGAAATGGAAAACAATCTCTCCTATTCCAGCACCAACTGCCTGAAATTTTCACAGGGCAAGCAGAGGGGAAAAGCTTCTGCTTTATGTTTTCCCCAGCCTATCGAGAGCTTTGTATCATATGAAAAGACATTTTGGGAAATATTTAGGATTCCTATCTGCATTCATCATGACCTTGGTAGGGAGGAGTGGGCAGACAGGCTGGCATGGGGTTGTAAAAAGGGACCTCAAGGTAGGAGGGGAAAGAAACACAGGCTGGGGGTGGAGGGGCAAAAGAGAGACAGGATGTGGTCAATAGCAAGGCTGCCAGCACTTCTCTTTTGCTAGAACTGTTCCCTGAACCCCACCTCGGATTCATCCCTGTTTTAGGCCCCAGATAATAGAGTTCATTGGAATGAGGAAACACAGGGCATCTCTCCTGTATGGAGGAAGTACTGAGTTGGATGAGCTTGGGAAGGAAGAAGAAATAATTTCTTCCAGTTCAGAAAGAGCTGAGGAAAGGAAGAAAAAAGAGATTCTAGCTTTCAAGTCAAAAACGCAAAATGAAGAACGTGAAGGAGAAGGAAGTCTGCTATTTTATCATTGTGTGGGGAGAGGGGAAACATTGAAGAGGGAATCTCTGGGGAGGATGGAGTAAAGTTTTTTCTTCTCTGTGAAGAAGAAGATAGTAACAGGTGGAAAGAGGGAGGAAGGGTGGTAAGTACTCAGGCTTCCTACTGAAGAACACAGTGACCTCATTTTCCCCTTTGAGCCGGAAGAATTTGGCTGTAAAGCAGAAATTAGGAGGTTGAAGAACTAAAAGAAGGTTGTAGATGAGAAGCAGAATGAATTTAGAGTCACAAAGCCAGGGTTAGAAACTTGGCTCTAGCAACTGCTTAATTAAAATTAATTTAAACCAAAATTCCTTAGTTTTTCTAAAGGACTTCTATAAAATGAAGAGGAGTTAGGCTAGATGACTTAGAAGGTCCCTTCCCTCTCTAAATCCATGATCCTATGATATAACAATTTAAGGAGCCCAGGGCTTCAGATATTTCCCTTTTCCACCCTGGCCTACCACAGTAAAGGAACCTGGTAAAGAACAGAAGCAATCTAGTCCATATAGGAACTGCTAGAAGGAATTGTGGAGGGGGGAGAGGGAGTTGGGGTTTGAGGATAAGGAAAGCTAGGATTTTTCCACCCTCTCTATCTGACATATAACTGTGGATAAACACTTCAAAGTCCCAGATAAAAGAAAAGGAAGATGAGTGAATGTGGGGAGAGAGAAGTGGGGGGTTGTTCTAAGTGGCTCTTCCTTCTTTCTCCAACTCTAGGGCCTCTTGTAAAAAAACAAACAAAAAACAACAACAAAAAAAACCCCTAAAACTCATGGGTGACATTTAGTCTTTTGCAAGGCTATTATATAGACAGAGGAGGTACAGAGAAAATGAGATGTCTTAGATTTGGTAGGGAGTGAGAAGACATAGACAACCCCAAGCTAGCTTAAGCAGAAAGGCTTGCTAGCCACACAATAATGTAACCTAAGAGAACTGAAGAAAAGAAAAGGGACACTGGGTCTAGAACAGAAATGGGAAGGGGTAAGTACAAATACTCACTCCAGAGAGGAAAGGAGTCCTTGAGTTTGGTGGTAGGGAAGAGTTCTCAGTAAGTATAGAATTCCTCAGTTTAAAATCAAATGAGAAGAGGGATAGCTTTCATAGGCTGGGCCAGGGTTGGGCTCCAGGAATGCACTTTTCTAACAGCTGCCAGCTCTAGATCCTAGCCAGCCTTAAAGAAGCAGCTAAATTTGAGCACCCCTGACAATCTTCCTAGCAGATATCAGAGTTAGAAGGCATTACTATCTATTCCTCAAATATTAAGTTATGGAGAAGATAGTTCATATAAAGTGTTACAGTGGAAAGTATACTTATTTAGGAATTAAGAAACATGGGTTCTAATCCCAGTTAGTAATTTGTGAAAGTTTACACATGTGTGTTCATAGGCAAGATTACTTTCCTTCTCTAGTTGTTTCTTCATTTGTAAAATACAGAGGCTGGATAACAGGATCTATTTTAAGTTTCTCCCGGTTGTGAAACAGTAGAATCTTTAACCAGGAAGAAGGGGTGTCAGGAGAGAAAAAGGGATTGTAGCACTTTTCTCCCTTCACTTCTGGGGATCTGATTTCTCCACCTAACTACAGCTATAAGATCACCTTTCCTTCTTGGCGGGGGGGGGGGGGGGGGAGCAGAAACTAAGATGTGAACTCTAGGGTCCCTATGAGGTCACAGGCTCCTCTCAGTGACCTCATGGACGGAGGACAGGAGAAGCCTCAAATAAGAAACCAGGGATACGATAGGGCAGTAAGCCTAGGTAAGGTGGCTTCAATTCGCAAGGTTCTTCCCCTAGGCTCACCGATTGGTTGGGTTGGTGGAGGGGTAGGGGGGAGCGGAGAGGGAGGAGGTGCGGTGAGAAGATTACAGTAAGAAAACAAGAACCATCAGTTCCAAAGTGGGTAGCCCTTGGAGAAGGCAGTGGGTTCAGTGAGACTTGAGATGAAGAAGGGAGGAAGAAAGTAGTCAGAAGTCATTAGAGTCAGAACTTCGAAATGAGGAGACATACTCAGAACCAGGGGCAGGGACCCAAAAAAAAGTGTAAGTCACTTTAAAGCTCTTGGGGGCTGCTCAGTTTCCTCATATGCAAAATGAGGAGGTTGGGCTAGATGGTAGTTACGATTTCTTCCGGCTCTAGGTGAGGGGGCCTGCTTCGGTGCAACGCAGTGGACGCCAAGTTATGCAAATGAAGAGGCGCGGTCAGAAAAGTTCCAACTAGAATTTAGCCAGTTGGGGCATAGCTTTGCAAACGATCAGCGAATGCAAAGGCCGACCGGCCAGGTACGGAAGGAAGGTGGTAGTTTATGCAGAGGGAGCTCAGATACGGCCCGGGCCAGGCCGGAGGGGCGTAGCTATGCAAAAGAGAAGGCGCGGTCAGAAGCTCACAAGGGACCCATGCAGGAGGCGTGGCTATGCAAATGAGGACCAACGAGTCCCAGGCCTGGCGCAAGGGTGCACTCACCAGCTTGGGTGATATCCGACAGGTCGTAGCCACTGGCCGTGCCCCTGGGGAATTGCTTCAGACGCCGGTTCGACAGGTTCAGTGTCCCAGTGGCTACGGCCTCCTCTAGAGCCCGCTCGGCGCTACGGCTCCCTGGCAACCCCGTAGATCCCGGAACCCGGGCTGCTGCCGCGGTCTCCTCGCCCCCGACGGCGGGTGGGGCTACTATAGCAGCCGCCATCCGCTCCCGGCGATTCCCACAGCCGTCTGACTGACGGGAGCGGCCTTCCCCTCCCTCCCCCTCCTCGGAGCCGCCGTAGTCTCTCCAGGAGGAGGGAGAGGGGTCAGAAACCTCACGGAGCAATCGCCGTCGCGGGACGGGTGCAGCCAGCCAATCAGGACTGGCTACGGGGAAGAGGACTCTGCCCCTCCAGTGAGGGAGCGAGAAGGGGAGGAGGGATAGAATGGAGTGCTCGCCAACGGCCGTGTCTGGAGGCTGTCACACCCCTTGACGCCGTATCCAATCATAGTGCCCGAAGCTGGATAAGGAGCTAATCAGGTCCAGCGAGAAGGAGGGGACTCCGGCACTGGGGTAAATGGGAACGTCAAACGACGCGAACAGAGTAGGCCGTGCCCGCTCCTCACGGCAACCAATCACAGGCTAGCAACGGGCGAGTGGCTTCCAAACAGACCAATCAGAAGACCCTCAGGAAGGAAATAGAGGCGTGAGTTGAGGGCGTGGCCTCTGCTCTGAGGAACGTTTTTTTTTGCCGGCCAATAGCAATAGAATGGGGCGGTGCCAGGGTTGAGCTGGGTGGAGGTTAAGGTTCCGCTAATCTGGGAGGACAAGTGTGAGGGAAGGGTTGGATAGTACCGCTAGGGGGCAAGATGAGAGAGCGAGAGAAAGCGGAGAGCGTGTAGGGAGGGGTTAGATGTGTGCCGAGAATGAGGAGGAGCAGGGGGAACCTAAGGGGCAGGTGCAGGTGAGAAGTGCTCGAGACTGGCGGCAGATAAGGAAGAGGCACGAGTGTGGCAGGGCGAGCGTGCAAAGGTCGGATGGACTCCTCAGGCAGTGAACACCTAAGGGTGCAAGGGAGGTGAGCGTGCCAGTCTGAAGGACGTAGAGGAAGCTACGGGTGTGTGCCAGGAAAGTGTCAGAGACCTAGCACCCCAGGGGGTGGGGAGAGTAAGGGTCCAGTTGTTGAAAAAGGCTCTGGGTGTGCAGGGATGCAGCAGCCGGGGGTTGCTTGGAAAGGGAAGCTGCCGCTGTCAGTCATTGGAAAGTAGGGGAGGCCAGTGAACTCTCCTCCCCCAAACTTCTCTGCTTCTCAACTCCAGAATACTATTCCTATCCATATATATATATATATACAAATATATATGTATATATATAATATAGATATATACAAATCCTTATCTCTGCTCTGACGGTTTTCTTTCTATTAAGAATGAACTCCCAATGAGACCCTGGGGCTCCATGTTCCTAGAAGCTTCCAGGAGGAGGGCTGGAAAGAGCTGGGGGCAAACAAGTGTAGGACTTAATTAGAGTTTTAGGGGGAAAATTATCTCCCATACTACACCCCCAAAAGGAAAAAATCAGTTGCACATCAGGTATGAAGACGCTATTTTTGCTGCCAAAATCCTGCATTTTTTTTTTCTAGTAATACTGGTAAGATTTGCTAACCTGACTGGTTTCTCTTGAGACAAAGAGCTACAAAGATAGTTGGGCCAGGGTTAGGCCTATAGTCAGTGGCCATGGAATAGGGAAGCCAACTAACCCACATAGGGAGCAAATACTAAACATTTAGGATGTTTCTATATTAGGAAGAAAACCTTTCATTACTTCCCTGATACACATAGGCACACAAAAGAGTCCATATTCCAGAACCCAGGCCTTTCACATGGCCCTGAAAGGTAAAAGTTGGCAGGAAAGGTAGATTAGCTTCCCCAGGACTATTATGATATATAGTCCTAGTCATTATTGGAATATGAAGTTGGAGTATTGGAAGGTGTGGAGTAGGACGATCACAGCTACTGC
>NC_058133.1:252509068-252537622 GCF_016433145.1 Gracilinanus agilis | reverse complement strand
CAGGATGGTGAGGAGGAGCCGAAGAAGGAGGCTACAGAGATTCACCAGGCTGTGCGGTCGGGAGGAGGGGCTCAGGGTGAGGGGGACAGGGGCAGGGCATGGGATAACAGATAGAAGAGGTAGTGTTAGGGTAGTGGGGGAATAACTATGTCTTGCACAGAAACAAGCCTGAAGGACAGATAGACATAGTGGGAGGGAATGCAGCTATGAAACTAGAGAGGAGAGGTGTACAAGGAAGGAGACAGGCTAGAGTTATAGAAAGAGAAGAGGAGAGAAAAACAGTGGCCACAAGACTCTAAACAATCTTGCCATTTTTCTTTTTGGATAGGTAAAGCGGAGCTGCCCCCCATGTGGACCAGAGCCTGGGAGTGGTGGGAAGAAGGGCAGAGGGAACCCTGTGTCTGTTCAGCTGTTCCCCCCTGAGCTGGTAGGTTGAGGGACCTTCTAGGAACCTGAGACTTAGGGGGTCTGACCCTAAGGATTGCTGAGGATTGGGGCCCGACATATGTCCCAAGTGATCTCTTTCTTCCCCTGAATCCTCTAGGTGGAACACATTATCTCATTCCTCCCAGTTCGGGATATTGTTGCCCTGGGTCAGACCTGCCGCTACTTCCAGGAAGTATGTGATGCTGAGGGTGTGTGGAGGAGAATCTGTCGCCGGCTCAGCCCCAGACTCCGAGAGCAGGGTGCTGGTGCCCGGCCCTGGAAAAGAGCTGCTATCCTAAACTGTATGCCTCAATGGTGTGGGATTTCCCAGCCCTAACTTTCCCTTCCCCTCAAGAAGTGGTCACTGGGCCCTAAGCTCTTATACCTACTCCACCGATCTTAGGATTCCCAAGACCTTGGAGACTCCTTGGAAGAGATTTACTTGCCCACCTCACTCCCTTTAGCCCTTTATATTTGCTGGAATCCTAGGCTTAAACCCCTTAGTTGCTCCCCAAGAAAATCACCTAGCCTACAGATTCTTGGATACTCCACTAACCCCCATTTTTATGTACTCAGTCCAATGATATATCTCCCCTGCTTCTTTCTTGCCCTTCACCCCAAAACAGCCTTTAGTCCAGAGATGTAGCATTCTTCCAGAGAAACCTAAAGATCTTTAATCTTAAACTCTTCACAAATATAATTTCCTAACTTTTGTCCAAGATTTACCCCAAAGTTGTCCTGAAGATTACTCTGCAACCCCTACTTTTGCTTCCCTTCTCTCTGAGGGAATCTGGGGAGGGGTCTGGGTTCTGGATTTCTACCTCTAGACTCAATATGAGAGAAGGTGATGGAACAGGCCATTCTGTTTCCCCTGCCATCCCTGTAAATTGGTTTTGTTCATATTCCTGTCTGTCTCCAAGTATCTTTCCTGATATCTGATATCTGTTAGACTTTATAGCTAAGTACATCTTTTGGGATTGGGGAGGTGGGGAGGCAGGATTTTGGCATGGGTCAAAGGGAAAGAAGGCCTATGACCCAGGAGTTATAAAATGTGGGTATGGATTTTAAAAATGATTCCCAATCCTATAAACGGGAGGGGTAGGGAGCTAAGAACCATGGAGTTGCAGAATCCAGTTTGTCCCAAACTCTTAACCACTGCCCCCTGCCATATATAATTTCCCCCTCCCCCAGACACCAAAGGCCTATACTTCCAGGCGTTTGGGGGCCGCCGACGCTGCCTCAGTAAGAGTGTGGCCCCCCTGCTTGCTCATGGATACCGACGCTTTCTGCCAACCAAGGACCACGTCTTCATTCTTGATTATGCTGGGACTCTCTTCTTCCTCAAGAATGCACTGGTGTCTTCCACTCTTGGCCAGATCCAATGGAAGCGGGCATGCCGCTATGTTGTGCTGTGCCGGGGAGCCAAGGATGTGAGGGCCTGGGACCCTAGAGACCCTCAGCCAAACCCCCTCCTCATTTTCAAGACCCTCACCCCCTTACCATCACTACTGGGGTCTCCTTAGCCCTAAGGCATCTGGGAATTTAACTCCAACCCTTCCAGCCCTAGGACTTTGGAACTAGTCATTTTCACCAATTCTGGGACTGAGATATCCTAATTGCCCCTACCCTATTGCCAAGTAGCCCCTGAAGCACAGGCATTCCTGTCTTCCTTGCAGTTTGCCTCAGACCCACGAAGTGACACTGTCTATCGGAAATACCTGTATGTGTTGGCCACACGGGAACAGCCAGGAGGGGTGGGGGGGCCTGGTGGACGGGCCTGCGACTGTGTGGAGGTTTATCTGCAGTCCAGTGGGCAGCGTGTCTTCAAAATGACATTCCACCATTCCATGCGCTTCAAGCAAATTGTGCTGGTTGGTCAGGAGACTCAGCGGGCTCTGTTACTGCTTACGGGTAGGAGCCTGCTATTATATCCCAAATTGAAAGATACAGAATGTCAGTCAGAAGAGGCCTTAGAAGTTCCTTCAGTCTGTCTTCCCCCTAATTTTACAAAAAGATGAGAAAACTGAAAGGATATGATTTGCCCACGTTCACACACCCTGAACTAGAAGTTCAGATAGCTGGTCCAGGGACTTTTCAGAGGCCATGCTGTCCTGTCCCCTAATTCCATTAAATAAACATCTATTAAGTCCCTACTTCTTACAAGTCAGTGCTAGGTACTGGAGAAAACAGAAGCACAGACAAGAACCTTAGAAATGTAAAAAACCTCCAAGTAGTATATATCAAATATATATAATCTCTAATGTGGTATTAGAAGAGACAGCTTGGTCAAAATGTAACAAAAGGAATAATAGAAAAAGGAAAAAACCAAAGTGCTTTTATGCATATAATAAAGAACTAAGATGCATTAAGCTCCTTAAGTAAAGGGCTTATTTCACTTTTATATTGATTATGCCTAGCAGAGTGCCTGGCCATATAGTAGGTGCTTGATAAATGTTTACCAATGGATTGATTAAAAAGATCATTAACTCTTGCCTAAATGTCATCCCAATTCTGCTTTTGAGCATTTGATTTGATTTCTTCAAAAGACACGCATGGGTCTTGACAACTTAACTTCCTCTTAATTATCCCTTCACCCAACCTTACCCCTCAACTTGAATTTGAGAAGTCATATTAGATTGGGAACTGGGGAAATCTTTGGTGTACTTGAAGAAGGGAAATCTCATAGGAAAGGAAGATTGTTCCTTGATTTTGAGGTTTAGTTTGAATGGTGAGGAAGTGGGGTGATTCCTACTCCTTGGCAATCCCTAACAGCCCTTTCCTGGCCCATCCCCTACATTTTCCAGAGGAAGGAAAGATTTACTCCCTGGTGGTGAATGAAACACAGCTAGACCAGCCTCGGTCATACACTGTGCAACTGGCACTGAGGAAGGTGTCTCGATGTCTGCCCCATCTCCGAGTGGCCCGAATGGCCTCCAATCAAAGCAGCACTCTCTACATCACGGGTACATCTCCCAGGGCCCCACTCTGGGATCTTACATTGTCCTACAACTTCATCATAAATCTCTCCTAATTCAAACCCTCCTCCTTCCCCTCTCCCATGACTTGGGTACCTAACTCTAAATAAGTTCATTATTACTATGAGTATTTGTACTGAGCATTCCAGCACCAGAGATCAGGGTAGACTCTGGTGTTCTAGTCCCTAATCATCCCCAGAAGACCCTGTCTGTACCCAGCCCTTAATCCTATCCTCCATGCCTCTCCTTCCTCTTATCTAGAGATAACCTTCATCCAGGGGTGGGAGTCTTGTTCCTTGGGACTTATAGGTTTTTTAGGAGCCTCAATGCTGAGAACTCCCGGCCCCCCAGACCAGGGGGGAGTGTATTTTGAGGTACATACTCCTGGAGTATATCGTGATCTCTTTGGGACCCTTCATGCCTTTGATCCTCTGGACCAGCAGATGCCACTTGCCCTTTCATTACCTGCTAAGGTGGGAGACTGGGGGCAGGGGATGGTTTTAGGGGTTAGGAAGCAGAAATTGGGGAAATGGGCTGAAAAGGAAAGCAATATGGGCAAAGATGGGAGAGTCATGAGGGGGAGGTGTTGGCTTGAAAAGAAATGGGGAGGGACAGTTAGGTGGCTCAGTGGATTGAAAGCCAGGCCTAGAGATGGGAAGGGTGCGAGCCACTTAATCCCCATTGCCTAGCCCTTATTGCTCTACTGTCTTGGAACCAATACATAGTATTGATTCTAAAACAGAAGGTAAAAGTTGTTTGTTTTTTTAAGAGAAGAAAAAGTTGTAGGTCTTTGGTCTTGGGAGTTGTGTTCAGAAGGAGCTGAGCCCTAACCTTACTATGGCTCCTTCACCCTCCTCCCTCAGATACTATTCTGTGCTCTTGGCTACAATCACCTTGGTCTGGTGGATGAATTTGGACGAATCTTCATGCAGGGAAACAACCGTTATGGGCAGCTGGGGACAGGGGACAAGATGGACCGTGGGGAACCCACTCAGGTGAGACCCATAACCAAAATTTTCGGGGCCTGACCCAGGTGTCCTGTTGTACACCTTCTTGTTCTCATACTGACTCTTCTCATTGGATCTAGCTTTCCTGCCCCTCCAATGTAGGGAGACTCCCTCAGCAATGAATCCCTAGTCCTCAGTCAAATCAACAAAACTGATTCATCCTGTGTAAAGGAGCAATATAATTTGCTGCTCCATCTGCAGAGCAGCATTAGTCAATCTATGAAGACATATTTACTGAAACCTTGTATTTAAAGAGCAGGAAAAGAATATGTGTGGTCTTTGTCTTTAAAAAGATTACAGTCTAACTGGTGAGATGTGACTAACATTTGAACCAACTGGAAAACACAATAATTCAATTCAAACAATAAGATATAATCAACAGACATTCAGTGCTTAATATATGTATTATATATCTGTCTCTGCCTAAGAGCTTTGTGCTGAACTCTGAGGGAGACAAATCTTGTATCAGTCAGGCTCCCTGCCCACATAGAGCTAATAGCCAAGTAAAAGGCTATAACTGAAATAACAATAATTCACAATAAGATATGGCACCTTTATAAAAATTATGGAAACAGTGATTAAAGGGCAAAGGGCTCCCAGAAACCATTTAACTATTCCTCTCATTTTACAGTTGAGGAAACTGAGGCCCAGAGAAGTAAGTGACTTAGCCAAGGGTCACACAAGTAGCTTAAAAAAGAAGCAGAGGTGGGAATTGAACCAAAGGTCTACTCCGAAGTTCATTTCACTGCCCACTGGAAATAAGATTGGATCAGCAAGGAATGGGCAAAATTATGAAGGGCCAAGAAGAGAGATGTAAAGTTGACAAGGCATAAAGTGGCCATTAGAGAGGTTTTGTTTTTGTTTTTGTTTTTTTATTTTAAACCCTTATTCTCTGTCCTAGTAACAACTCTTTAAGACAGAAAGTACTAGGCAATTGGGGTTAAGTGATTTGCCCAGGGTCATACAACTAGGAAGTGTGTGGGGTCACATTTGAATCCAGGACCTTTTACCTCCAGGCCTGGCTCTCTATTCATTGTGGCACCTGACCCATTAGAGGTTTTTAAGTATGGCCACAGGTTGAAAGTGGTGGTTCATAACTTTCCATGTTCCAATTGCACTCTCTGATTTTCAAAATGCTTTTCCTTCTAGCTTTGTGTTTTAGTCAAAAGCAAGTGTTTTCCCCTTTTCACAAATAAGGGCACTCGGGTTCAAAGAAATTATGACTTGTTCTAGGCTCTAATGTCATAGCTAATGTCATAGCTGGGACTTGAACCTTCATGTTTCCTGATTCATAAGCATGCTCTCTATTCTACCACACTGTCTTTTATGAAAGAACAGTCTGTGATTGATGTGTTGGTTTGTTTTACTGAACTGCTTTTTTTCCCCCTTTCCTGTTTTTTTTTTTTTTTTTTTTTTTTTTTGGATATGAAGGTGGCTCCCTGGAGAGGGGAGGGATATAGCTGGAAATGAAGGTGATGTAAAAGGTGACATATCAATTAAAAACTTTAAATAATACCAAAAGAGAGAAAATGTCTAGCAGATATGTGAGAGATGGACTACTAGAGGGAGAAGAAGAATCAGAGAGGCTATTCATTCCATGAACTTGTGATTTTTAGGGTCCCCGTCATTCTACAATCTTAATGTTAAATATTTCATGTCTATTCCCCTGGGCTTTGTAGCAGATACAAGATGATTAAGTCAATCCCTGCCTTTAAGAAATATATATTTTAGCAAGTGAGATAAAACATGGACAAAAAATGATACTATAGGATATAATAAAAAATCTAAATTCTGACTCTTGCTTACTCCCTGTTTGACCTTGGGTAAGTCAGTTAACCTTTCTGGGCTTCATTCAGATTCCTCATTTGTAGAACTAAATAACCCCCAAGATTCCTTTGTACCAATTAAATGCTAAAGGAATTCAGAGGAGGGAAAGAATATTCTCATCACTGTAGGAGGGCAGGGGTGCTCAGAAAATCTAGTCAACTACTTGAATTAAGCATCTCCTATGTGCTCAGGCAATGCCCTAAATGCTAGGGATGCAAAGAAAGCTCTCCCACTCTGAAAAAGTTAGTTTTTTGTGACAGATAATGGTAATAACAGCATTTTAGGAGCATTTCAGTTTTTGAAGCGCTTTTTATAGAGATCTCATTTTATCCTTATAGCAATCCTGGGAGTTAGGTGCTGTATATTTCCCTCATTTTACAAATGGGCAAACTGAGGTAGATGGTTAGAGCAATTTGCCCAGGGTCACATAAGAGTATGTCTGATGATGGATTTGAACTCAGAAGTGACATTCCAAACTGGGTCTAGTAGGCCATGAAAGTAATCCAGCCATGAACTAGGGTTTGAGGAATCAGGAATGGAAGTGAAGTATTGAGAAACATTTTTTAGATGTCTAATTTAGTTGATTTTATATGGCAAAGGAGATATGAATATGGATAAATAAGGTTTTCAGAATGTTACAAGTTACTTAACAACCTTCTAACAGAGACAGGGAATCTACAAATTGGAGGGGGTGTTAGAAATTATCTAAACCAGGGGTTGGTAACATATGGCTCTCGAGCCATATCTGGCTCTTTTAAGGGCCAGATATGGCTCTTTTTGCAGGAGCCATAAAGTCAATTTTTTTTCAGGCACTGTTACAGGAGTGCACACTGTAAGCACTGTATGGCTCTCATGAAATTACATATTAAAAAATGTGGCATTTATGGCTCTCATGGCCAAAAAAGTTGCCGAACCCTGATCTAAACCAACCATTACCTGAACAAAAATCCCAAGACATTTCTTTTTTTAAAACCCTTACCTTCTGTTTTGGAGTCAATACTGTGTTTTGGCTCCAAGGCAGAAGAGTGGTAAGGGTAGGCAATAGGGGTCAAGTGACTTGCCTAGGATCACACGGCTGGGAAGTATCTGAGGCCAGATTTGAACCTAGGACCTCCCATCTCTAGGCCTGTCTCTCAATCCACTGAGCTACCCAGCTGCCTCCCTAAGACATTTCTAAGAAGTGGTTATCTAGCCTTTGCTAGAGGCCAGGGAGAAAAGGAAACCATTACTTCCTAAAACAGCCCCTTCCATTTTTAGGCAGTTCTAAGAGATAGGAAACTAATCCTTATGTCAAGTTGTCTTTTCTTAATTCTGACCTTGGACTGAGAGGATAGAGAGAATAGAGAACATCTATATGACCCTTTCCTTCTTTAGGTTAAATGTCCTCAGTTCTTCCAAATGATGTTCACATGAGGCCTTTCTCCAGGCTGATGGCTGGCCCTTCTTTGAGTGCTGTCCCATTTATCAATATCCATCAATATCCATATCCATATCAATATCCAGTTAGCATTCAGAACTAGACACAGTTGGACCAACCATGGCAGAGTATAGCAGGAGTCTCACCTTCCAAATTTTGAACCATCTGCCTCTCAATGCAACCTAAGATACAATGAACATAGGAGGCTTTTGTATTATACTATTCACACACATTGATCTTGTAATCCAGTTAACTAGGAATCTTTTTCAAGTAAGCTCCATTCTAGTCATTATCTCCACCAGCTTTCATTTCAAAAGTTGATTTTTTAAACAAAAGCATAAGCTTTGACACACTGCTTTGAAATTTCATCTTATTAGGTCAGAGGATCCTAAGATTTGGAGCTAAAAGGATACTTAGGAGATTGAGGAGGAAGGTTATTAAGTAACTTGTCCTAAGGCAGCATTGGTGAAGGTTTTTGAGTTTTGAGTGCCCAGAGGGCAAATTCATGCTGTCTGAGAACCCCCACCCCCAATTGCAGAAAGGGGGAGAGAGAGAGAGAGAGAGAGAGAAGGGGAGAGAGGGAAGGGAGAAAGAGAGAGGGGGAAGGGGGGGAAGTGTTCACTTTGAGTGGCTGGACATGTCCTCAGGCACTAGGAAGAGGGGGAACAGAGCAGCTCCCCATGTACTGGCTGGTCACCCCTGCCAATACTTCACCAATGCTGCCATAGGATAACACAACTAGTCAGTCTGTCAATAAATATTAAGCACCTGATATGTGCCAGACAGAGGCAAGATTTAACAATAATAGCTAACAGAGTGCCTTCTATGTGCCAAGTGGTTTATAATTATTGTTTGATCCTTATAACAACCCTGGAAGGTAGGTGTTATCTCCATTTTACAAAGATGAAGAAACTGAGGCAAACAGGTTAAATTACTTGTCCAGGGTTAGTTATATAGCTTAGTAAATGAGTGAAGTTTTATGTGAACTTTTCCTAAGCCCATGGTCAGTGCCTCTACCTACCATGCCATCTACCTATTACCCCTATCCATAAAAAGAAGTTAAACAGGCCTTCCTCTCAAATCCAACATGCTGTCTCTTATTTCTATGATCTTGTCTGTGCCAAGGTTTTCACAATTCTGATCCTGATCTCTCCTTCCTAGTTCTGGGTATTCTGCTAAATTTGAGATGCATGACATTTAGGCTTCTAGTCAAGCCACTAATGAAAATGTTAAATAGCTTTCACCCCCAACACACAATTATGATGTGTATTTTTGGTTTGTATCTCTTTATGTGTTTTCACCACAGTAGAATGTAAGGGTCTTTGAGGTTAGGGATGCTTTTGTTTTTGTCTTTCACTCACCCAACAAGCATTTAAAATTTTTTAAAATTGTATTGATATCTCTTGTTTTCATATCACCTTCATTTATGAATATATCTCTCCTCCCTCCCCTACCCATCAAGCTATTCCTTGTAACAAAGAATAAAGAGGGAAAAAAGCAGTTCAACAAAGCTAGCCAGCATATCTGACAGCACATGCAGTGTTCCACAGCCACAATCCCTCACCTCTGCACAGAAGGTAGGGAGGTGCATTTTCTCATCTCTGGGGCCAAACTTGGTTATTATTATTAAAATGTTGTTCAGTTCCATTTTCTTCTTTCCAGTTACATTGTTGTAGTGATATATATTATTTTCCTGGTTCTGTTCACTAAATCAGTTCATACGTCTTTCCATGCTTTTCTGAATTCATCAAATGCATCATTTCTTTGGTGCAGCAATACTCCATTATATCCATGTACCACCACTATTTGATGATTAAGTCAACAAATATTTATTAAGTGCTTAATATGTGCCAGGCACCATGCTAAACACTGGATTAGGCATTCTTTAATCACTGGCTATCTATATCAAGGAGTTAGCTAAATGGCTTAGTGGATGATAGAGTGCTAGGCCTGGAGTAAAGAAGACTTGAGTTCAAATGTGACCTTAGATACTTCCTCAATATCTGACCTTGGGCAAGGCATTTAACCTGCTTACCTTGGAAGCAACTATACATGGCTTAGTAGATAGAACGCTAGACCTAGTGTTAGGAAGACCCAAGTTCAAATTTGGCCTCAGATATGTCCTTGCTATGTGACCCTGGGCAAGTCACTTAACCTCTCTGTTTGCCTTAATCCACTGGAAAAGGAAATGGCAAAATATTCCAAGTATCTTTGCCGAGAAAATCCTATGGACAGTACTGGTGCATATGGTCCATGGGGTTGTAAAGAGTCAGACATGACTGAAACAACTGAACAATCTTTATCAAGTATTTATTAAGTACTTCCTACACACCAAACATAATTAGATGCCAGATATACAAAAAGCCAGTATATACAGTTTATATGGAGTTTCCATACTATTGAGGGAAAACAACATGTATATAGAAAAACAAATATAAAGCAACTTTTGGGAAATGGGTTAGGACTAAGGGGATCAGAATAAACCCCCCTATAAGATGAGGCACCTGTGCTGAGCTTTGAAGAAAACCAGGGATTCTTTTTTTTTTCCTTAACCCTTACCTATATGAGTTCCAAGGCAAAAGAGCTTTAAAGGCTAGGCAACTGGAGTTAAGTGATTTGCCCAGAGTCACACAGCTAGGAAGTATTTGAGGTCACATTTGAACTCAGGACTTCCCATATCCAGTGCTGGCTTTCTATTAAGCCACCTAGTGGCTCCTGAAAACTAGGGATTGTAAGGACAACATTCAGAAGGGGTGGGCATTACTAATGCAAGGGATAGCCAATAGAAAGGCAGAAAGATGGGCAATGGAGCATGTTTGTGGAGCAGCAATGGCATAGATAGATCATTTTGACTGGAAGGCAGAGTTCCTAAAGAGGGAGAAATATGCAATTAGCCTGGGAAGACTGGAGCCACACTGTGATGGGCTTTAAAAGCCAGAGGAATTTGTACTTGGTCTCCAGTTATCTGGAAACCACTAGTACAGAGAAGTGGCCCAATCAGACCTGTGCTTTTTGAATATCAGTTTGGCAACTGTGTGAAGGATGATTTAGAAAAGAAAAATAACTTGAGGTAGCTTGAAGACTAGTGTAAGGGCAGCTAAATAGCTAACTCTATCAAGCCTGGAGACAGACGATCTTGGGTCCAAATCTGGCCTCAGATACTTCTTAGCTGTGAGATCCCAGGCAAGTCATTTTACCCTAATTACCTAGCCCTTAACCATTCTTCTGCCTTGGAACCAATACTTAGTACTGACTATTATAATAATAAAAGTGAGAGGTGAAGGTGAGGAAAGCCTGTGAACAATGACAGCCTTATGAGTTTAGAGAAGGGGATGGATTTGAGATGTCACTGAGGTGTAGAACTGACAAGACTTGACAACTGATTGCCTATAATAGGATGAGAGAAAGAAAAGAATCCAAGAGGACTCTGAGGTTGAAAACCAGGATGACTGGAAGAATTTCAACAGAAATAGGGAAGTTAGGAAAGAGGTTGGGAACAGATGAGTTATTTTTTAGACATGTTCAGTTTAAGATGCCTATGACATAACTAAATTCCAACATTTAGTTGGAAATATTCAATAGTTGGTGATACAAGGCTGGAAACATAGAGGTGTGGGAGTCACCTAAATAGAGATGATAGTTAAATTTAATAAGAATTAACTAGATCTTTGTGCCCCTGGTGCCTAGTTAATGCCTGCCACATAATAAATGTTAAATAAATCCTTGTTGAATGAATGAATGAATTTAAACAAGCACAAGGCCAAGCTGATCTCCTTCCAAGCTGGAACCATTGACTGAGTACTTGACTGCACTATAGTGTAACACATAGAAACTTTATAAAATGCTTCACTAAAATCTAGGTAAACTATATCTTCAGCATTCCTCTGATCTATCAGTCTAGTAACACTAGCACAAAAGAGAATTAGTTTAGTCTGGTATAGCCTGTTCTTGATGAAACTGTTAGTCTTTATAATTGTTGCTTCCTTTTATCCATTATCCATATCTTTTATTTGAAAAACTCTAGCATTTTGCCAGAGGTCAAAGTCAAACTCCCTGGTCTATGGTCTGTAGATTTCAGTTTTTCCATTTTCAAAAGATCAGGACATAAATGTATCTTCAGTCCTATAGTTATTCCTGTTCTCCCCCTTTTTCCAAGATCACTGAGTGAATCAGTAGTCTTATCCACCATTTCTTTCAGTATCCCATGATGTAGTTCATCTAAGCTTGATGTCTTTAACTCATCAAGATCAGCTAAGTGTTCTCTTAACTCTCCACTTTAGAGGGCAATCAACTCACTATTTGCCATTTTATTTTGTCTTTTTAGTTCTAAAAGTTCATTCACCTTGAGAATGGTCTAGATGCCAGGGTTCTTGGCTCTGCTGTATCATGCCTTCATATCTTTGCTAAGCCTTTCCACCTTTTTTCTCTGTCTTTTCAAGTGGTCTATAGTATATTTCAGTGACTACATTGTTTCTTTCTCTGCTTCTATTGATTTCTCTACCCAAATACTTGGTACTATACTTCTTTGCTCTGGTTCCTGGATCTCTTCATCTCTAACTTTATCTTCTTAATATACACAATGTTATTAGACCCTGACCCCTGTCCTTTTACTTATCCTAAAGGTTTAGGATAACAGATTCAGAATTAGAAGGACTTTTAGACACCATCTAATCTGATCCCCTCATTTACACATGAGAAAACCGAGGCTCAGAGAGATTGTAAATGAAATATATACTCTTCCAGTCATATTCCAGAAAGAGTTCTATCCTACTAAGTTTCAACAATACCCACGAGATCAAATTTTGCCTCCTTGCATTGGGAGGAAGAACTGGTTTTGGGGGAAAGATAATGAGCTGCATTTTGGACTTGTGAAGGTAACAATGAAAACTTACCAAAATGTTTTAGAAGGTAGTTAGAGATACTGTCTGTGTTGGTTTGGGTGAAAAGGCAGGGTTAGAAAACTAGATTAAGGATTCATCCAAATAGCCTTAAAATCATCTACATTTGGTTAGAGAATATTTGATAGTTATATACACTCACATATATTATTTAATCTTTTTTTCAAAACCCTTACCTTCTGTCTTGGAGTCAATACTGTGTTTTGGCTCCATGGCAGAAGAGTGGTAAAGGTAGGCAGTGGGGGTCAAGTGACTTGCCCAGGGTCAACACAGCTAGGAAGTGTCTGAGGTCAAATTTGAACCTAGCACCTCCTGTCTCTAGGCCTGGCTCTCAATCCATTGAGCTACCCAGCTGCCCCCTATCATTTAATCTTAATAACAACCTAATGCAATTAGACAGTGAAATTATTGCTAATCTATTTCTTACAAATGAGAGATCATTTGTTTGGGGAGGCTATAAACCAGAGGTCTCTCAGCTATTGAGCAGATGGTAAACTGTCTTGGCTTCCTTTTTTTCTTTTTTTTTTTTTGCTACCTTGCCTTATTTTTCACAAGAAGTTGAATGAAGAGGGACATGTTAAAAAAGAGAAAAAAACAGGATGGTGTGTATTATCACAGAAAGTATAATTAGAACATGGTAGTCAACATTGTGATGTGCAACTAAGTTCCAGGAGAATGAGGATGGCAAAAATGTCACCAGAATTGTCATTTAGGACAATCCTGAACCTTAAATGGTGGACCCACTTCATAGCAACGTGGTAAAGACTGAAGCCCAAAGACAGGCTGGGTGGTGGAAGAACTGAAGGCTGCAGTAGGGCAATGTGTTCACACTTAGATAAGACCACCATGGGGCTTACATGGGGAGAAGCCATAGGAATTCTCCCTCTAGTCTCAAACCTCTCATCTTCCAAGATGAGGAAACTGACAACCAGAGAGGTATAAAGACACTTGCCTAACATTATACAGATAAATCCTATAGGCAGGATTCTCAGGATTCAAATATTCTGACCTCAAATCCAGGGTTTTCCCAACTTTGCTTGGCTGTCTCTAATAAAGGCAGCAGCAGCAGCAGAGTAAAAGGTTTGTGTTAAGGCAAGGTAGGAGCTAGTGAAAAAGGAAGACATAGATGATTCTTGAGAGGGAAGCTAAGAGTGCATAATCCTAAAGTCTGTCACAGGAACTGAAAAGAATGGTACTGCTGTGTGGTATGGTAAGCCTTAACAACAGAGGGAACTCCTCTTCTTAGAAGACTGAGTATTAGGATGAGCAGATGAATGCAGGGCCTGAAATGTATTAAAGGGATATATATGGGGGAAAGTGTGGAAGTAGAAGACAAGGTTCATTTACTTACAAACTAGATGAGGAAAAAAATATACATAAGATGAAACTAGAGAATGATAGAAGGTTTTAGACCAATCTGTGGTACAAACTGAGTTTTATGAGAATTGGGGAAAACGGGACTAGTAAGGAAGGAGGGTGGGATTCGAGCTAAAAGCTGCCCCCTCACCCCCTAAGCCTCCCTGTCCCCCAACCCAAGAATCCTTGGTGTCTTTCCTCACCTCAGGGATCCTGACATCTTGTCCCCAGGTACATTACCTGCAGCGCCCCATTGCCCTCTGGTGTGGCCTGAATCACTCCCTCGTGTTGAGCCAGAGCTCGGATTTCAGCAAGGAGCTGCTGGGCTGTGGCTGTGGAGCTGGTGGTCGGCTCCCTGGCTGGCCCAAGGGGAGTGCCTCCTTTGTCAAACTCCATGTCAAGGTCAGGATCATGGTGGGGAAAGCAGAGGGGAATTGAAAGAAGATCCCAGATAGATAACAAGAAAGTAGGCTTTTTTGACCTCTACCCTTCCACCTTCCCTGCCCCATCAAGTGGTGACATATGTACACACGAAAACACAAACACACACCACTCTCTCCGTTTGGGTCCCTTTCCTGCTATAAGCCACTTGTCATGGGGTGAGTACCCTACCCAACACTCCTCAGGCTCTTGCCTGGTCCCAGGCCCATACTCAGATTTTGCTTATGAATTGGATTTATAGAAAAAAGAAGTCCAGGCCTTCTTCCCTAAGCCCAGGCCTTCTTCCCTTTCCAAACTCTAGCTTTAAACCCTCATCCCCACCCTAACTCTTCCATCATCACCTCCCCTGACCTCAGATGCCTGCCATGTTCTCTCTGAGCAGGTCCCTCTTTGTGCCTGCTCCCTTTGCTCCACGAGAGAATGCCTCTACATGCTGTCCAGCCATGACATTGAACGCCGTCCTGCTTACCGGGACCTACCAGCCAGCAGGGCCACAGGGACTTCAGAGGCCAGTGTGGGGACTGGGACAACCCAGGATCCTGGGGGGGCAGCCCGAGCCTGTGAGGAGTATCTGAGCCAGATTCACAACTGCCCTACCCTGCAGGACCGCATGGAGAAGATGAAGGAGATCGTGGGTTGGATGCCTCTGCTTGCTGCACAGAAGGATTTCTTCTGGGAAGCATTGGATATGCTGCAGAGGGCTGCTGGGGGAGGTGGCCCAGGACCCACACCCCCTGAAAGCTGACCCCCCTCATTCCCCCAAAAGGATGGGGAAAGACTGGCCAGGGGCCAGGACACAGGAGAGCTGAAGCGTGTACTATATATATGTGAGAGATTTGGGGATGGGGGGAGGGAACAGGAGACACGCACTGGGACAGGGGTTTTGTAAAATGGTGGGGGGACTTCCCAGGAGGGGCCCCCTACCAGGGCATCATGGACAAAAGAAATTTGACGGATGGATACAATAAAAGAAGCTGCAGCAGAGCCCTGGCTACTTGGGTCCTAGCAGGGGAAGAGGAATGACAGTTTCCTTGGCTGCCCTTGGGAAATAAGGGCTCAAAGAGGAGAAGGCAGGGAGTCTGAGAAGAGCAGAATGCTGGAAGCTTAGGAAGAAGAGCTAAGGGAAGGAAGGTGGAGGGGCCTGGTCATTAGAGACAACAAGTCCAAAGGAAGGGGGATATTTCTCTCTTCCCTTAATTATTCTACCCTAGCCACAGCAAACGGCTCCTTAAGACAGAAATCTTTTTGATCCTCAGGCAGGGAAAGGACCATCTCTTTGGGATTTTAGCTCCACATTCCACAACATTCATCTTTTGTTTCCCCCCATTAGATCTTTCATCTTTTTGCCCCAAAGTCTCCCTTCTGTCTGCTATTTCTTTTGAGATCCACCCTCCACACACATTCTCCCCGAAGGTTCTACTTCCATATACTTGGGCTGTCCTTAACTGTTTTGCTGGGGCTCAAACTTTTATTATGTGCTTTCCTCTACTCTTGTGCAATCCCCTGTCTGGCAGAGGTAGAGCTATTTCCCTACCCTTCCAGACACCTCCAAATCCTCCCCCTTTCTGACTTGGTCTGGGGGGACAGATGCCTGGAACCTAGGAATAGAAATGGGGGCAGGGAAAAGAGGGAACAGCAACCCTGGGTAAGCAGAATTTTAAGGGTGAGGTAGAAAGAGGGAGATGAGATCAGATCCAGCAATTGGACTAGAGGGAGTCCTAAATGGGGCTAGAACCTGGGTCAGCTGGATATCATGATCATGAGATAGTGATAAAAGTATAGAGCATTTAGATCTTGGCCAACAACCAGGGTGCTTCCACTGCTTTGTCTCCCCCCCACCCCAATCACTTAGGTTAAGTCAATATTTGTGTGTACTGGGCCCGAGAGGCCCCCAGACTTGGCTCTGTTTTTTCACATCCCCCTTCTTCCTCCCCCTCTCTCCATTCCCCTCCCTAATTCGTCCAGTCCCCACGCCCACACACACGAAGCCAACCCATCTGGCATTGATTATCCTGTTGCTGCTGCTGGACTCAGCCACTGCCTCTGTCTCAGGGACCCCGGCGCCTCTCCCCCTAGCCATGCTGCCTCCTATTCCACTCTTCGTCCTGGGGCCCCTTTTTACTTCCTTGGCCCTGTTGTCCCTCACCCAAGCCCAGGAAGCTCCTGCCCAGACCCCCAACTATACCAGGTAGGTCTTTTTCCACCTTTCATGTACCCTTCGTAGTGTTCACAGAATCCAATAAAGGAACCTCAGCTTTATGGATATATTGCTGGAAACTATTGGGTTTTTTCCCTTTCTCTTCCCCCTTGAGAACCCTCTCATTTTGATCCCCATCCACATTTGCTATTACTCATGCTAATTGCTCCCCAGTCTTGTTTCTGCTCTCCAGCTCCTTTGTTTCTCAAATGACTTCACTTGAATCTCCTAGATCCTTTTCTCTACCATCTCATACCTCTCTTCTCTGTCCTTCATTCCCTTATCCCAGATTGCTGTGACCTGAAAGGAACAACCTCACTTTAGAGGGGATCTGAACATCTGTGTTCAAGAGGGGGTTGGGGGAGTTAGAGGGTCACAGAGTCTGATGCACAAGCCCCAGGCTTCAGAAGCTGTGGGAATTAAGGGGAGCTGATGCCTGGATTCTTTGAGATATCATTGCTTCCTTTCCCCTCCTATCCTGCCCCCTCCTTTTAGCAGGCCTGTGGCTGTATCCACATCTGGTACTAGTTAAGTCAGCTCCTGTCCCAGCTGCCAGGCGGGGTAAAGGGGAAAGGATTTGGGGACTTCCTGCCTGCTAGCTGGGCTAGGGGTGAAGGACCTTGAAGAATGGGAGAGAGGATGCTGGAGGTGATTAGTCTCTTCTCCTTTGCACCCTATCCCTGGGTCTTCCTCCCCAGTTGGCTATAATGCTGACCCTTGCTCATTTCCAGTAACTTCTTCAGCTCCGTCTGTTACCAGTCTCATCTCCAGCACCCATTCCACCTCTCCTACATCTCAGTTCCATTCCCATTTCTCTGTATACTAACCTACCAAAGCCTGACCTTCTAATCCTATACCCTGTTCACATCTCTTCCTTACTTCCCCTCACCCATACTGATTACCCACCACCTTCATTTATATGTCTGGCCAACCCCCTAGACCTGTGTTCCTGTGCGGAGGGGATGTGACCGGGGAATCAGGCTACGTGGCAAGTGAGGGCTTCCCCAATCACTATCCCCCCAACAAAGAGTGCATCTGGACAATTACGGTGAGTGGTCCCCTCTGTGTCCTCTATTCTGCCAATTTCATCCATTTCCCTTCTCCTAGTACCAGGGCAGCTTGCCTTAAAGATCAAGTACTCCCCTAGAACTCCAAGATCTTCTCCCCACCCCTGACACAGTTTCCAGCAAAAAACCCTTTTTCTTAACCCGCATCTCCCTTGTACCCATCAAACTAGATGCAGTTACTGCCATCTCCCTACTGAGCTCCAAAGGAAATGCTTTCTGATGTTATGTCCTTTTAAGCCCCTAGACCTCAGCACTCTGTAGGATCCTGGTACTTTTCTGACACTTCTATACCAATAGGAAAAACATATTTTGGCTCCTCCATGCCATGTTGCTAAAGAATAACCCTGGGCAACAAGACCAAGGGAGTGAGGCCAGACCTCCTTCCTACCAAAAAGAAGTCTCTAGGGAACCCCTCTCCATAACTTGGACCCTGGTGTCCCCAAATCCCCTTTGATAAACTGATAGGGAAAGAACTTTTGATAATATTTCCACACACACCCTCCACCCCCCAGGACCTAATCTGGCCCTAAATCACTAAGGATAAAGCTCCCAGCAATGGTATGGGACTATAGGTATAGAAAGAAATTGAGTCCTGAAATGTAACTCTTGGCCCCTTTGCCCTTTCTTTTTCTCCTCTAGGTCCCTGAGAGTCAGACTGTTTCCCTCTCCTTCCGAGTCTTTGACTTGGAATTGGATTCCTCCTGCCGATATGATTCTCTAGAGATTTTTGCTGGGGCAGGGACATCAGGCCAGCGTCTTGGACAGTTCTGTGGGACCTTCAGGCCAGGGCCTGTGGTTGCCCCTGGCAACCAGGTGACACTGAGGATGAGGGCTGATGAGGGGACAGGAGGACGGGGCTTCCTGCTGTGGTACAGTGGGCGGGCTACCAGTGGCAATGGTGAGATTACCCCTCCCCTCACATGCACACACTCTCCCACCCCCTAACTTGTGTCCCACCAAAATCTGAAGTGAAAGACGGGTCCCTCTCCATGAGACACAAACCCTTCTCCCAAGAGGCTCAGACCTGCCGCCCAGTTAGAGACCCCACTATCCCCTACGAAGAAGGCATCTTATCTAGATTACTCTCCTTAATCCCCATCCTCCACCCTGCATCCTCCCCTCTCCTTTTTGTCCTTACTAACTGCCCCTTCAGTCCCACCTCCCCATCTTTTCTACCATTCCTTTCCCTCCCTCCCACCAAACCCCCTCTTCTAGGCACCCCCCCAGGTGCAAGGCGGAAATGGGGCGCAGACCCGCGGGTGGACTGGGCGGCGTGGGGTTACTGGGATGGTGAGTAATTTGCCTAGCCCTTTGTGTCCCCTGCAGTTAGAACTCACCCGGCCTGGGGGGAGGGAAGAACTGAGATGAAGGGGGCAGAGCATATATTCCCCCAGTCCTGCATTCCTCCCTAAAACCCAGCCCTGGAATTCTGTGGTCTCATTACCCTTTCCCCATAGCAGAAGATACCCCTTTATAAAGTAAGGACTACTTTGATCAGAGGGAAGCATTAGAAGAGGCATTCCCCTAATTGAAGGGAAAAGAGCACCCCAAAATGGGTGGCCCTTGGGTTGAGGAACCCTCAAATTTGGGAAACTTCCAAGTGAGAGGACTCCGAGGAAGACTTCTGTTAAATTGGGGGGGGGGATAAGATCTCCCTTGGAAGGGGAAAAGTGTGGATAAGGAACAGTAGAGAGAGGGAGAGTTTGGGGAGTGGGCTGGGGACCCTCCAGCTAATTCCTATCATTTTCCAAGGCCGGGGAAGTGAGGGAAATTTGGGGGTGCCTTTATGCCCAAAGCCAGATTCCCACTCTTCTTCTCTCTCTTTTTGCTAACTTTCCCCTTCTCCTTACCTCCCCCCAACCCTCCTCCATTCAGGGATCCAAATATTTGAACTTTTTTTCCCCTGCCCTTGAACACTAGTCTCCCCTCTCCCTGCCCCCCCACCCCATTTCTCTCTCTCTCTATCCAGAGCACCAGTTCTGTGGAGGTCGGCTGGAGAAGCCCCAAGGTACCCTGACCACACCGAACTGGCCTGAATCTGATTATCCCCCTGGGGTCAGCTGTTCTTGGCTCATCATTGCTCCCCCAGAACAGGTAACACAGCCTTTTCACAGGAACTCAAGCATCTGGCCTTTGAAAGGAGGTGGACTTCCCCTTAGAGACCCAAGCATCTAGCTAGCCAGCTAGAGAAGTATGGTCTTCTCCACTAGGTGATTTCTCTGACCTTTGGGAAATTTGACCTGGAGCCAGACACTTACTGCCGATATGACTCAGTCAGCATTTTCAATGGAGCTCAAAGTGATGATTCAAAAAGATTGGGGAAGTATTGTGGGGATACTGCCCCAAGGTAAGTGGGTGGGACCTTTTAGGAGAAAGGGAAGCTTTAGAGGCTGACTGAAATTAGAGGGGAAAGCATTGAATCAAATAGAAGGAACCTCAATTTAAAAACAAGGTCCCCAAATCTAAAAGGGTTTGGGAAGCAAGAAAGGGTGGGGGATGAAAGAGGAAAGAAGAGGAAGCAGGAGGGGAGGGGGCAAGGGAGAGGAGGGGGAAAAGAGGGAGGAAGGAGTGGGAACAGAAGCTTTGGAGGAAAATCAGAGGGCACCACAGCTTGGGCCCTTCCTTTACCCTGACCCTACTTACTCCCTTCCCTCAGCTCTATCACCTCAGAAGGAAATGAACTCTTGGTCCAGTTTGTCTCAGATCTCAGTGTCACTGCTGATGGATTCTCTGCCTCCTATAAAGCCCAGCCCCGAGGCAGTGGGAAGGAGGGGGTCCCAGTTCCAGCATCCCCACAACCACAGCCAGGGCCTAAGGTCAAACTCCCTACCAAACCCCAGGAGAACCTGAAACCTACCTTGCCAACAGAATCTGGTAAGCATGGTAGGTGAGCTATCAGAGTCCAAGGAAGGTATTGGGTAGCAGGGGCTGGGGATAGGGAAGATAAGAATGATGATCTGGGGCCTGGAAACTAGGATAGCCAAGTACTTAGAACTTGGAAGGTTGGGAAAGATGAAGCTAGGTTGTGGGGTGCATGTGTTTGTATGTGTGTAGGAATAGATTCCTCATAAGATTAATAGATCTCCTTCTACATAGATGTTCCTAGTACTCCCTGCCCAAAACAATGCCGAAGAACTGGCACTCTGCAAAGCAACTTCTGTGCCAATAACTTCGGTAAGGATGCCAAAAATCCTGCTCCCTCATACCTATCAATAGTTTGGTGGGTCTCTTAGCTTTCTCCTGCACCTTGCATCATCAGTCTATGAACAAGCTTTATTAAGCACGCACTTTGTGTTTCTGAACTTTTAAAAAATCCTTCCTTCACAATATCTTTGCTCCCCCTGTCTTTTTCTCTCCAACCTCTGGTTCTCTACTGCCAGTTCTTGTACCTTCTCTACTCAAGCTCTTTCACTGCCTTTGGTCTATCCTGTGACCTTCAGCTAACTTAAGTCACTCTTTTCATTATATGGGACTCCTAGTGGGTCCTCCCTAAAATTTCTTCTCTGATATTTTTCTGTTTGTTTTCTCCACAGTGGTGACAGGGACATCGAAGTCAATGGTTCGAGGTCCTGGGGAAGGGATCACTGTCACTGTCACCCTCATGGGTGTTTACAAGGCAGGGGCTCTTGTCTTGTCTTCCACTCCTGTTGGAACCCCACTTAAGTTGTATGTGCCCTGCCGGCAATGTCCCCCAATAAAGAAAGGTAAGAGAATCTGGAGGAGAAATGTAAAGTATGGGTAGGGATGTGCACATTATGGATTCCAGGAACAAATGGGGGGGGGGGGGAGGAAAGAGTAACAGACTGAGATTCTCTCTTGCTTGGTTGGTTCATTCCTCCAACTCTTCCTACAGGGTCTAGTTACCTGCTGATGGGTAGTGTGGATGAAAAGGGAGGAGCAGTCCTCCCACCCAACAGTTTTGTAGTTCTATATCGGCCAAACCAGGACCAGATCCTCTCCAATCTGAGCAAAAAGAAGTGTCCTTCCCAGCCTCTAGCCCGAGCCTGAGATAACCTGCACTACTTAATTTCTTCCCTTCTTTCGTCCTTTATTAAATGCAAATAAAGTTTACTATGACAAGAGAAAAGCATCAGTTTGTCCGGGTGGAAATTGGGAGTTGGGGAAGATGTCGACTTCTTAATTTACTTGAACTTTTAAAAAACAAAACCACCATCATGCCTCCCCCGTCCCCGCCCCACTCCCAAACGGGCTTCTCTTCCTAAAAGATTAATTTCTATCCCTTCTCCATCCGAGAGGGCTGACCAGATCCAGGGGGCTGGATCTAGGCCTTGGGTGGAGGGGAGACGGTGTTCGGGACTCAGCAAGAACCGGTTAGGAGAGCCCTAGAGAAGGAAAGAAGGCCAAGCCATCCCTCTCCGTGAGGATGTCGTAGCACGGGAAGTCTTGGTCACGGAGAGGTCGGGTGGGCAGAGAGAACGGCCACGTCCAGAGCCCCACCCTCGATCCCAGCTGGACTGTACAAGCCCTGGGTTCCCAGCCTAGGAGCCCCCCCTCCCCCCATCGAGTAATTGCCACGTACGTGTATTTGAGCCAATGAAAAATGCTCTTAGGCGGGGCGTACCAGCCGGAATCTCCTATTAACCAATAGGCACAGGTCTCTGGCAGAAGCACCAGGCGTGGTGGGGTAGGGCGAAAATTGTCGAATGCCCGCCCTCAGGCTGATAGACTGCATCTTCGCCCAATGTGAGCCGGTATGGGTGAGCACACAACCAATGCTGGGTAACCTGAACCCGACGCTGGCAGAAGCTCTGAGGAGTCTAAGGTTGAGCGTGTAAACAGAATTAAAGACTCGGTGCCGAATCTCCCAGAAAGACGTCAAGCCACGAGCTAGTTCCTACGAGGGGCAACGAAGGGAAAATGGAGCGAGTATTGGAGGATCCGCGGGGCAGTCTGAGAAGGGAAGGGACTTGACAGAGCCAGAGGTGGGACTGATTCTTAAGGGCAGAAGAAAGGTTTAGGTCTTGCCAGAAGTGCATCTCGCACACCAGTCAACCTCCAAATCGGAACGCTACACCTTTATCTTTCTCCCCAGCCGGGCCATAAATTGGTCCCAAGCCCACCCCTTTTCCGCAGGTTTCCCAATCAGGAAGTTGGTCTCTGGGCCCGCCCCTCTATCGCTTTCCCAATCCTCGTATCAGTTTCCCTGAGCCCGCCTCTCCTTGCCTATTCTCCAAACAGGATGTGCACCCTGTACCTCTCCTTCCTGTGTGGGTCTTTCCCAACTATACTATTAAGGAGCCGCCAGATTATCGGAGCTCACAGTTTTGAGAACAGAGTTCGGGTAAGGCTGGACACCTCTCTCTCCGAGCTTTTGGTCTCTGTCCTAACTGGGCTTCCTAACGGACCAGTGACCCTGTAGAACCTCCGAGGGAAAATGCAGGCACCTGTGACCACCAGCGGTGCTTGAAGCCTGGGGAGCCGGCCCTCGTGTTTCAAGGGAGGTTCCCTCCACCCCCCCACCCCCGCCTTGATCCTTGGAGAGTTGGGGAAGGGGTGGCCCCCCAGGTCTGATTGGAGTAGGATCTGTGTTAGCGCCCCCACATTCTTCCCTCATGGCTCAGCCCCTGCTGACCACAGTCTTGGGGGCAGAGAGCTGTAGGAGATCCCTTTCCTCTCCCGACATTTGAGGTGCGTGTTAACCTCCATTGCCAGTTTAATTTGTCACCACATTTAACACTCAGTTCTCTTTGGGGTTTTCTAAATACTCATTCTATGCCCCTTGTCTGACAAAACCATTTCAGTCCCAAGCTGCTGTCATTGGATCCTTGGGAAGACCACAGCCATCATTTGTTACTTTCTAATCCTCTTTCCTCCCTCATCTCTCTTCTAAGGTATGCATTTGGCTCTCATCCCCAGGCATCACAATGTCTGGGACCACATCTACTTCTGTTGAAAGGAGGATAAAGGGATACCCAGTAATAGGACTCGAAGATATTCCTTCCATTGGGAAGCCTCCTGCCCATCATGATGCTCCAGGACTTCAGTTCTTGTTCAGTGGTGTCTGGCTCTTTGTGATGGCCCCATTTGGGGTTTTCTTGACTGTGATACTAGAGTGGTTTAGTCATTTCCTTCGTCAATTCATTTTACAAATGAGAAAAGTGAGGCAAACAGGGTTTAGTGACCTGTTTAGAGTCACACAGCTAGAAAGTGTCTGAGGCTGGATTTGAACCCAGGAAGATGAATCTTCCTGATGCCAGGCCTGGTGCTCTATCCATGCATCACCTAAGCTGACCAGAACTTCAGAGCTTGTGTTATTTCCCCATCTGCTACCACACTCTCACCAGTTCTTTACAGCCAAATGTTCACAGAACATAGAGGTGTTGGGATAGGGTAGGATTGGAGACTGAGAAAAGAACCTGAGGAAGTCCATGATCCTTAGAGTCAAAGGATTTCTACAGTATTAAGGTTCATGCTTTCAGAGAGAATTGGGAAAAGATACTTCATAAGTCTATCTGTCCTCTACCATTGGCAGATGAATTAATTAGCAAATATTTAACAAATCAGAATCATATAACAAATACATCAAAAAAATTCTTTTGCCCTGAGTCCTATTATAAGTGTTTTTTAGGTCTAGTTAACTCTATATCACATATATATGTATATATGTGTTTAATAAACTGGAGAAACCTCTTTCCATAAGCAATTGCTCATATCTCTATATCAAAACTCCTAATCTCTTAGACTTATTTACAATGCTTAAACTGTGAGAAAGATCAGCCAAAGTTATCTTTGGCTCTCACTACAATTCTTAATTTCTCTTGATTTATGTAACATAATCCCATGATTGTTTGTTCAAGAGAACAAGGAAAGTCTCTTCTCAAGAATTCCATTCTCTAAAGACTTTCTCTCTCTCTGTACCTATCTCAATCTAGTCATGACAATAAAATTTATGACTCCTCATAGAATAGAAGTTAAGCTGTTACTTCAAGATTCAATAGGGTCTTAATTTGGATCCTTGGAATTTATTTTAAAAAGTATTTCAGTAACCATATTTCAGTGTAATTGGCTTACTTTGTAATCCTATGTATTTTATTTTATGCATTTTAAAGCATTCTGAGAAGAAATCCATAGACGTTACCAGACAGATAAAGGGGTCCAGGAGATGAAAAAAAAAGTTAACCCCTTTCCTATGGGGATTCTCTTAAATTGCATATGTGTGTGTGTACGGATATATATGTATATATACACACATACTTGTAGTCAATTTGTTTTACCATTTATTGAGTATATACCACGTGAAAGGTTAGTGGATAGATACTACTGAACTTAAGAAGACCGAAAAAATGTTCACTTTTAGGTGTCAGGGTTACCAGGGAATTAAAAAATCATTCCCTTTCAGGAATTTGTTTTCTACTGGGTCAGGTGGAGGTGGGATATGGTTACAACCAGTATGCAGAGAAGTAAATGAAAGGTAATTTGATTAGACAGAAAGCACTGATAACTGAGGTGATCAGGGGAAAAAAAACAACCACCTCTATGCAGCTGATTCTCAGATCTATTTATCCAGCCTTAACTTTTGACCTCTAGTCTTATACTACCAGGAGCTTATTGGAAATCTCAAACTAGATGTCCCATAGATATCTCAAACTCAAGTCCAAAAGTCCCATGATGTTTCCTCCCAAGCCGTCCCTTCTCATTATTTCTCCTGTCACTGTCTGGGATGCCACCATCTTCCCAGGTATTCAGACTCTCAACCATAGTGTCATCCTCCATTCCTCACTTGTATTCATCTAACATATATAATCTGTTGCCAAGTCTTGTGGTTTCTACTTTTACAACATCTTTCTCTCCAGGCATGTAGCTTCTAATTGGTCTCTCCCACTCCAGCCCATCCTCCACTCAGCTACTAAGTGATCTTACTAAAGCCCAGTTCTAATCCTGTCACCACCCCCTGGAAACCCACAATTATCTGTTTCTCTTCTAATCTTGGTTGCATTGGTACAACCCCTTTTTAACTCTACACAATCAAAATTGTGCATTTTACTTCTTATAATTGTGAATAGTTTTTAAAAAATTATATATACCTATCTGAACATCTTGTAACCCCCCAAGTTCCTTGATGGCAGGGACTGTTGCTGTTGTTCTTATATACATAGCAAATAACACAGCACCTGTAGCAATTTAATATTTGTTCATTGATTAATCATAGAGACATTTTGATATTGAAGGTTTTAAAACTGGGAGTATCCCTGGTCATATTTGTGGCTTAAGAAAAGTATTTTGGCAGTCTGGGGAGAATAAATTGGGGTAAAGGGGAGACTAGACTTAGGGATTGCAGTTAGGCTATTGACACAGTCCAGGTAAGAGGCTGAGTGGAGAGTAGGGAGTAGTTGTGAGATGCATAAAGTTTGGTTTTTCTCATCTTTGGTTGTGTTACTTCAAATAGGTCTTTCTGTATTTCCTTATATTTTATACATGCTGATATAGATAATGAATATTCAATGAATCAAACAAGTGTATATCTGAGGAAGGTAGGCTAGGTTCTATGTCACTCCAACACTTTTAATTTGGGCTTTTCATTTCGGCAATTATAATGAGGTTCCTATGGGTTTTTCTACCCATTTCAATTCCAGATGCTTCTTTATTTTTTTTTATTCTTTTTTTAAAACCTTAACTTCTGTGTATTGGCTCCTAGGTGGAAGAGCAGTAAGGATGGACAATGGGGGTCAAGTGACTTGCCCAGGGTCACACAGCTGGGAAGTGTCTGAAATCAGATTTTAACTTAGGACCTCCTGTGTCTAGGCCTGACTCTCAATCCACTGAGCTACCCAGCTGCCCCCAAATGCCTCTTTAGATGAGTGATTATGTGATAACCTTGTATTTGAACTAGGGAGGGAAGGATAAAGAAAACCCACATATAAAACTTATGTATCCAAGGGAATTTTTAAAAAAAGGATATTCTTTATAGCCAGTTGGAGATGGGAGTGGGCTGCTAAAAGATGCCAAAATAGGCACCCAGTTTGAGTAGACAATTTAGCAGTTTCCCAGATTTGGGCGGTGTGTTTGCTCCAAAGAAAGCTTCTTATCTTCCCTTTTTTTTGCATAAGAAAAGTCCCATTTTGGGTGTGTATTAGACATACTCATAGAGATATATAAGTTCCATGAACATAAATAAGAATTGAAGTCAGGGGAGCTGGTGTGTGATCATCAAGAGAGTATAAAGAGGGGAGAGTTGGGTGGTTCAATGGATTGAGAGCCAGGTGTAGAGATGGAAGGTTCTAGGTTCAAAGCTGGCCTCAGACACATCTTAGCTGTGGGACCCCAGGCAAATCATTTAACCCCCATTGCCTAGTCCTTACTGCTCTTCTGCCTTGGAACCAATGCATGGTATTGATTCTAAGACAAAAGGTAAGGATTTAAGAGAGAGAGAGAGTATAAAGAGAAGCAAAGAGAACCCAGGACAGAACCTTGGAAAAAACTATGTTTAAGGCTCAGAAAATAGGTAATGAATTGGCAGTAACAAATGACAAGAGGTACTAAGGTAGGAGATCCATGTCAAAGAAGCCAAGAGAAGAGAGACTTCTTAGGAGAAGATATCTGTTACATGTGTGGCAGGGTCAACAAAACCTTTTTTTTCTTGAGGGTGTAAGGGTTAAAAAGGGGTTTTGAGAGGCTTCCGGGTTAAGATGGCGGCAGAGTAAGAAGCAGCTCTTAACCTCTCCTGACCGAAACATACAAAACTCCTCAAGGGGACATAAAAACAAGTCCAGACGAACGGAGGAACCCCACAACAGGGCACAGCGTGGAAGGTACGTGGAATCGAGACATTTCCAAGCTAAAAAGGGCTCTCAATCACTCAATCGCGAGCTGAGCAACCGCCCCACCCCCACCCCCTCCACACTCACCTATAGCTCCGAACCCAGCTAAAAAGAAATAGAGCAAGTTTGGGGCACCCATCGAGTCATCAGCAGCTCCGGGACCTGTTCCTGACAGCAGCAAGACTTAGGACCCCATTAAGTCAAAAAAAGCACGCGAAATCTGAGCGCGCGCGCTGGAGCAGGACGCTGGGCGCGCAGAGTGCCGGCTGAGTAGAGGCGTGGGTGGAGGCAGAACTAAGCCTAAGTGGGGAACCAGTGCAGACGGGTATACGACTGTGGAAGCAGCGCCCTGAGACTTGTAAAGAAACCTCCAGCAGAGGATCAAGCAAGAGGGCCCACCAGGGGGCTTGACCTTGGAAAAAACCAGAATTCAGACCTCAGGAGCCAATAGATTGGGAACAGACACTGAGCCCGAGGATAAAGCTGAGAAGCTGCTGGGCTAATGATGGCTACTCAGCATCAGCATCAGGAGGTTCAGAAGAGAAAGAATAATAACAAAAAGAAGAAGTCTTTAACACTCGACAGCTTTTACACAGAGAAAATCCAGACAACCGAGCAAACAGAGGAGGAGAACAAACAAGCATCCGGACCCTCCTCAAATAAGGAAAACTCCTCACAAGCTATGGAAGAGTTCAAAACTGAGATTCTGAGGAAAATGGAAGAGATCTGGCAAGAAAATAACAGTTTAAAAGGTAGAATCTTGCAATTGGAAAGTGAGGCTCAGAAATCAAATGAACTGATAAGCAAATTGAACACCAGAAATGACAAGATTGAAAAGGAATACCAAAAGATTATAGCCGAAAACCAAAAGATTATAGCCGATAACCAGTCCCTAAAGGCTAGAGTCGAGCAATTAGAAACCAATGATCTCTCAAGACAACAAGAACAAATAAAACAAAGTCAAAAGACTGAAAAAATAGAAGGAAATATGAAATATCTCAATGAGACAGTGACAGACCAAGAAAACCGGTCTAGAAGAGACAATTTGAGAATAATTGGTCTTCCAGAAAACCCAGAAATTAATAGAAACCTGGACTCCGTACTAAAAGAAATTATTCAGCAAAATTGCCCTGAAGTCCTACAACAAGAGGGCAATATAGACAT